>NC_069504.1:808130978-808499980 GCF_027579735.1 Bombina bombina
TGATAAGATCATTGATGCTGTCAATTATCCAATGTTTAAATGAATCTAGTAAGGCGTGTAGGGTCCCATGAAAGTCCTCCATCTATTTAGTGAGGAAAAAAAAGAGCTTCACAATATCTAGGCTTACTGCAAATTTGGATCTTTGTTGTATAGCAATAAAGGTACTCAGTATAGTAAACAGTTTCGTAACCTGGTTTCTCGGCGGGGGGGATCCTGCGGTAATCTAAGCCTGTGGATGGTGCATCTCACAAATGAAAGACATGTCCGATTCTTGAGATGACGGCGCTTACTGCATGGCTTCACTGAATGGTCTAGGCCGTTAGCTCTATTACCACTGTCTTTTTGACTCCTCCAGTGTTCCTTGTGAGCGGAGACCCCTGGTGTTTAATCTTCTCAAGAGATTGTAATTGTTTAAAGAGATAGATAATCTCTTTATTACCCTTTCTTAGGTTTTGCATAACCAACACGATATATTAATACACTTTTTACCTCTATGATTAGCTTGTATATAAGCCTCTGCAGACTGTCTCCTTATTTTACTGTTTTTGACTGACTTGCATTTTAGCTTATCAGTACAGACTCATGCATACCTCCATGGGAGTGAGCACAATGTTACCTATATGGTACACATTAAGTAGCATTGTCTAGCTGTGAAAAACTGTCAAAATGCACTAAGATAAGAGGCGGCCTTCAAGGGCTTAGAAATAAGCATATGAGCATACCTAGGTTTAGCATTCAATTAAGAATACCAAGAGAACAAAGCAAATTTAATGATAAAAGTAAATTGGAAAGTTGTTTAAAATTGCATACCCTATCTGAATCATGAAAGTTTATACCGACTAGACTATTTTTTCTAATGTCTCATTTGGATTTTCTATTATTACTTATTACATATACATTTTATTCATTAAGAGGTAGGTTTTTTTCGTTTATGTTTTCCTACTCTCTCATTTTGATTTTCTGCTATTGCATAATAACTATAAATTTGATCGATTGAGGAGTGGATTTTTAAATTATTATTTTATTATTTTTTGCAATCTCTCATTTAAATTTTCTTTTATTTCTTAGTAAATATGCATTTTATCCTTTGATAGGTGGATTTTTTTACTTTCTATCTATGAATTAGTCAACCATTCACTACATCTTTTATTTCATAAAGAGCTGTCATTGCAAAATATAATTTCCCGTAGATAGGTAATATACTCATCATGATATGACCTTTGATGACTATAATTTAATTATATAATCTAACCTTTTGAGTGTATATGCATTATGTCTCATCATTATCTATTACCATAATGGAATGTATACACTAACATTCTATTTTTGGTTTTAATATACATTAGATGCTATTCTTTTTTTCTTTTTTTTTACTTACTTCCTGAATATAGCTTGTTACAGGGGGTTTTTCATGTCTAACTCTCTCTTTTTTTACATGTGCTAATATAAGTACCCATCAGTTTCCTTTTGTGTGTAGCAATTACCTTTAAATGTGATTGCTATTTTCACTGTGTTGTACAATGCTTCCCTTGGAATTTATTACCTTTAACTGAGCATCCTATACTGTATATTCAGCTAATGGTCCTATGCGTAACACGTAAGAGAACATATGCCGTAGTTGGTGGTCTCCGTGTTTACATGTTCCATCGACTATGTTTTGAAATAAGAGTCTCACGTTGGATCAATATCACACTGTGTGGATTTGTACTCCGACTGTTCTAACTTGTTTGTTTTTTATAATGATAACAACAGGAAGGCAAACTAATAAAATGCTGCGAAATATAGGTGAAAAAAGGTTCCATGAATTTAGAACATCTTGCCTTAAAGGGACATGAAACCCCATTTTTTTTCTTGTGATTTAGGTAGAACAAGTTTCCAATTTACTAGCAATGCACTACTGGTTTCTAACTGAACACATGAGTGAGCCAATGACAATCGGTATATACAGTATATGCAGCCACCAATCAGCAACTGGAACCTAGGTTCTTTGCTGCTCCTAAGCTTTCTTAGATAAACCTTTCAGCAAAGGATAACAAGAGAAGGACGCAAATTAAATAAAAGAAGTAAATTGGAAAGTTGTTTAAAATTGTCTAAATCATGAATGTCCAATTATGACTTTACTGTCCCTTTAACTGTAAGGCCCTTGGCAACCAAATGAACGCTATGAATGTAGCCCATTTTGCATATTTTTTTATTTTTTTTAAGACAAGGTTTTGCCACTCTGATTGGATGTCAGTTGTGTTGTTTACTGTAACATGTAGCTGGACTGTTGTAACCGTGAAAGATAGACAATTATTGGTTTGCTTTGTTCATTAAAACCAAGTCTTACAACTTTGTTTTATGCTAACATGGTTTTCTATTTTTCTATTTTGCAAAACAAAACAAATGTAAAAAAAAAAAAAAACACAAAAAACAAACAGTTGGTTATTTACTTTACAACAGATCACATACATGTTGAAGTTTTGTAAAAAACAATAATTTAGTAGAGACATTTTCTGTCAACAGCCATAATTTTATGTAACATTGCTGGTTCAAATTTGTTTGTTTAAAGGTATCTGTGCATGCAACCGTAAATCGCTTCAGCACACTTAAAGGGACAATCTAGTCCAGAACTGTTATTTTTTAAAAGATAGATAATCCCTTTATTACACATTCCCCAATTTTTCAAAATTAACACAGTTATATTAATATACTTTTTACCTCTGTGATTACCTTGTATCTAAGCCTCTGCAGACTGCCCCTTATTTCAGTTATTTGGACAGAGTTGCATTTTAGCCAATCCGTGGTAACTCATAAATAACTTCACAGGAGTGAGCACAGTGCTATCTATATGGCACACATGAACTAGCACGGTCTAGCTGTGAAAAACTGTAAAAATGGACTGAGATAAAAGGTGGCCTTTAAGGGCTTAGAAATTAGCATATGAGCCTACCTAGGTTTATCTGCCAACCAAGAATACCAAGAGAACAAAGCAAATTTGATGCTAAAAGTTGTTTAAAATTGAAAGCCCTATCTGAATCATGAAAGTTTAATTTTGACTAGACTGTCCCTTTAATGGCACATGCTGAGGTTTTACTCTGCTTACATGACAAAACCAGCCCCACCTTAACCTTCCTCCCTGGGTGGTGCTCAATCTGAGTAGCAGTGAAAAAAATACTGCCTATACTGAAAGCAAGATTGCTTACTGATCTAAGACCTAGGTTTGGAGTAGAGGCTCCTAACGCTGGTTTTAGACTACCGCCAGTATTTGGAGTCACTCAAAATAGGGTCTAACGCTCACTTTTCAGCTGCGACTTTTCCATACCGCAGATCCCCTTACGTCAATTGCGCATCCTATCTTTTCAATGGGATTTTTCTAACTCCGGTATTTAGAGTCGTTTCTGAAGTGAGCGTTAGACATCTAACGACAAAACTCCAGCCGCAGGAAAAAAGTCAGTAGTTAAGAGCTTTCTGGGCTAACGCCGGTTTCTAAAGCTCTTAACTACTGTACTCTAAAGTACACTAACACCCATAAACTACCTATGTACCCCTAAACCGAGGTCCCCCCACATCGCCGACACTCGAATAATTTTTTTAACCCCTAATCTGCCGACCGCCACCTACGTTATCCTTATGTACCCCTAATCTGCTCCCCCTAACACCGCCGACCTCTGTATTATATTTATTAACCCCTAATCTGCCCCCCTCAACGTCGCCTCCATCTGCCTACACTTATTAACCCCTAATCTGCCGACCGCAAAGCGCCGCCACCTACGTTATCCTTATGTACCCCTAATCTGCTGCCCCTAACACCGCCGACCCCTATATTATATTTATTAACTCCTAATCTGCCCCCCACAACGTCGCCTCCACCTGCCTACACTTATTAACCCCTAATCTGCCGAGCTGACCTGAGCGCTACTATAATAAAGTTATTAACCCCTAATCCGCATCACTAACCCTATAATAAATAGTATTAACCCCTAATCTGCCCTCCCTAACATCGCTGACACCTAACTTCAATTATTAACCCCTAATCTGCCGACTGGAGCTCACCGCTACTCTAATAAATGTATTAACCCCTAAAGCTAAGTCTAACCCTAACACTAACACCCCCCTAAGTTAAATATAATTTACATCTAACGAAATTAATTAACTCTTATTAAATAAATTATTCCTATTTAATGATAAATACTTACCTGTAAAATAAATCCTAATATAGCTACAATATAAATTATAATTATATTATAGCTATTTTAGGATTAATATTTATTTTACAGGTAACTTTGTATTTATTTTAACCAGGTACAATAGCTATTAAATAGTTAAGAACTATTTAATAGCTAAAATAGTTAAAATAATTACAAAATTACCTGTAAAATAAATACTAACCTAAGTTACAATTTAACACTACACTATCAATAAATTAATTAAATAAACTACCTACAATTACCTACAATTAACCTAACACTACACTATCAATAAATTAATTAAATACAATTCCTACAAATAAATACAATTAAATAAACTAGCTAAAGTACAAAAAATAAAAAAGAACTAAGTTACAAAAAATAAAAAAATATTTACAAACATAAGAAAAATATTACAACAATTTTAAACTAATTACACTTACTCTAAGCCCCCTAATAAAACAACAAAGCCCCCCAAAATAAAAAATGCCCTACCCTATTCTAAATTACTAAAGTTAAAAGCTCTTTTACCTTAGCAGCCCTGAACAGGGCCCTTTGCGGGGCATGCCCCAAGAAGTTCAGCTCTTTTGCCTGTAAAAAAAAACATACAATACCCCCCCAACATTACAACCCACCACCCACATACCCCTAATCTAACCCAAACCCCCCTTAAATAAACCTAACACTAAGCCCCTGAAGATCATCCTACCTTGTCTTCACCTCACCGGGTATCACCGATCCGTCCTGGCTCCGATTTCTTCATCTAACCCAAGCGGGGGCTAGACATCCACTGAAGAAGTCCAGAAGAGGGTCCAAAGTCTTCATCCTATCCGGGAAGAAGAGGCGATCCGGACCGGCAACCATCTTGATCTAAGCGGCATCTTCTATCTTCATCCGATGACGACCGGCTCCATCCTGAAGACCTCCACCGCGGACCCATCTTCTTCCGGCGACGTCCAACTGAAGAATGACGGTTCCTTTAAGGGACGTCATCCAAGATGGCGTCCCTCGAATTCCGATTGGCTGATAGGATTCTATCAGCCAATCGGAATTAAGGTAGGAATATTCTGATTGGCTGATTGAATCAGCCAATCAGAATCAAGTTCAATCCGATTGGCTGATCCAATCAGCCAATCAGATTGAGCTCGCATTCTATTGGCTGATCGGAACAGCCAATAGAATGCGAGCTCAATCTGTGTGCGGCACAATCTCACTACTTTTGCTAGTTATCAAAAAACTAGCAGGTACGCTCGGCACTTTTTTTACGGCCCAGCGTACCTGGTTTTCAATCCGCCAGCCTGGAGGCGGCGGATCCCATAGGAATCAATGGGAGTCTGACCATAGCGAAAGTACAAGTTCGCTGCTGCCAGATATGCCATTGATTCCTATGGGAGCTGTCTACACCTAACACCCTAACACGTACCCCGAGTCTAAACACCCCTAATCTGCCCCCCCTACACCGCCGCACCTAAATAAAGTTATTACCCCCTAAACCGCCGCTCCCGGAGCCCACCGCAACTATAATAAATGTCTTAACCCCTAAACCGCCGCTCCCGGAGCCCACCGCCACCTACATTATACCTATTAACCCCTATCCTGCCCCCCCTATACCGCCGCCCTCTGTAATAAAGTTATTAACCCCTATCCTGCTGATCCCGCACCTCGCCGCAAATAAATAAATAGTTTAACCCCTAAACCGCCGCTCCCTGAACCCGCCGCAACCTATCTTAAATTTATTAACCCCTATCCTGCCCCCCCTACACCGTCGCCACCTATAATAAATTTATTAACCCCTATCCTGCCCCCCACTACACCGCCGCCACTGTAATAAAATTATTAACCCCTAAACCTAAGTCTAACACTAACCCTAACACCCCCCTAACTTAAATATTAATTAAATACATCTAAATCATATTTATATTATTAACTAAGTTAATCCTATTTAAAACGAAATACTTACCTATAAAATAAACCCTAATATAGCTACAATATAAATAATAATTATATTGTAGCTATCTTAGGATTTATTTTTATTTTACAGGTACCTTTCAATTTATTTTAACTAGGTACAATAGCTATTAAATAGTTATTAACTATTTAATAGCTTACCTAGCTAAAATAAAGAGAAATTGACCTGTAAAATAAAAACTAACCTAAGTTACAATTACACCTAACACTACACTATACTTTAATAAATTATTCCTATTTAAAACTAAATACTTTTCTGTAAAATAAACCCTAATATAGCTACAATATAATTAATAATTACATTGTAGCTATCTTAGGATTTATATTTATTTTACAGGCAACTTTGTATTTATTTTAGCTAGTTAGAATAGTTATTAAATAGTTATTAACTATTTAATAACTACCTAGCTAAAAGAAATACAAAATTACCTGTAAAATAAATCCTAACCTAAGTTACAATTAAACCTAACACTACACTATCATTAAATTAATTAATTAAACTACCTACAAATAACTACAATTAAATACAATTACATAAACTAACTAAAGTACAAAAATAAAAAAGCTAAGTTACAAAAAATAAAAAATAAAAGTTACAAACATTTAAAAACATATTACAACAATTTTAAGCTACTTACACCTAATCTAAGCCCCCTAATAAAATAACAAACCCCCCAAAATAAAAAAAATGCCCTACCCTATTCTACATTAAAAAGTAAACAGCTCTTTTGCCTTACCAGCCCTTAAAAGGGCCTTTTGTGGGGGCATGCCGCAAAGTTCAGCTCTTTTGCCTGTAAAAGAAAAATACAACCCCCCCCAACATTAAAACCCACCACCCACATACCCCTAATCTAACCCAAACCCCCCTTAAAATAACCTAACACTAATCCCCTGAAGATCATCCTACCTTTAGTTGTCTTCACTCAGCCGAGCCACCGATGGAACTGAAGAGGACATCCGGACCGGCAGAAGTTATCCTCCAAGGGGCGCTGAAGAAATCTTCCATCCGATGAAGTGATCCTCCAAGCGGCGCTGAAGAAATCTTCAATCCGGGCGAGGTCATCTTCCAAGAGGCGCTGAAGAAGTCTTCTATCCGGGCGAGGTCATCGTCGAAGCCGGGTCTTGAATCTTCATCCCGCCGACGCGGAACATCCTCCTTTCCCGACGAACTACCGACGAATGAAGGCTCCTTTAAGGGACGTCATCCAAGATGGCGTCCCTTCAATTCCGATTGGCTGATAGGATTCTATCAGCCAATCGGAATTAAGGTAGGAAAAATCTGATTGGCTGATGGAATCAGCCAATCAGATTCAAGTTCAATCCGATTGGCTGATCCAATCAGCCAATCAGATTGAGCTCGCATTCTATTGGCTGCTCGGAACAGCAAGTAGAATTTTGTGAAGTAAGCTTCGATCCGCTGGACTCCGTCCGACACAGATCGATTCTTACGTCACTCCAGATGTTCCGCACACAAGTGCGGCACAATCTTACTACTTTTGCTAGTTATCAAAAAACTAGCAGGTACGCTCGGCACTTTTTTTACGGCCCAGCGTACCTGGTTTTCAATCCGCCAGCCTGGAGGCGGCGGATCCCATAGGAATCAATGGGAGTCTGACCATAGCGAAAGTACAAGTTCGCTGCTGCCAGATATGCCATTGATTCCTATGGGAGCTGTCTACACCTAACACCCTAACACGTACCCCGAGTCTAAACACCCCTAATCTGCCCCCCTACACCGCCGCACCTAAATAAAGTTATTACCCCCTAAACCGCCGCTCCCGGAGCCCACCGCAACTATAATAAATGTCTTAACCCCTAAACCGCCACTCCCGGAGCCCACCGCCAACTACATTATACCTATTAACCCCTATCCTGCCCCCCCTATACCGCCGCCCTCTGTAATAAAGTTATTAACCCCTATCCTGCTGATCCCGCACCTCGCCGCAAATAAATAAATAGTTTAACCCCTAAACCGCCGCTCCCTGAACCCGCCGCAACCTATCTTAAATTTATTAACCCCTATCCTGCCCCCCCTACACCGTCGCCACCTATAATAAATTTATTAACCCCTATCCTGCCCCCCACTACACCGCCGCCACTGTAATAAAATTATTAACCCCTAAACCTAAGTCTAACACTAACCCTAACACCCCCCTAACTTAAATATTAATTAAATACATCTAAATCATATTTATATTATTAACTAAGTTAATCCTATTTAAAACGAAATACTTACCTATAAAATAAACCCTAATATAGCTACAATATAAATAATAATTATATTGTAGCTATCTTAGGATTTATTTTTATTTTACAGGTACCTTTCAATTTATTTTAACTAGGTACAATAGCTATTAAATAGTTATTAACTATTTAATAGCTTACCTAGCTAAAATAAAGAGAAATTAACCTGTAAAATAAAAACTAACCTAAGTTACAATTACACCTAACACTACACTATACTTTAATAAATTATTCCTATTTAAAACTAAATACTTACCTGTAAAATAAACCCTAATATAGCTACAATATAATTAATAATTACATTGTAGCTATCTTAGGATTTATATTTATTTTACAGGCAACTTTGTATTTATTTTAGCTAGTTAGAATAGTTATTAAATAGTTATTAACTATTTAATAACTACCTAGCTAAAAGAAATACAAAATTACCTGTAAAATAAATCCTAACCTAAGTTACAATTAAACCTAACACTACACTATCATTAAATTAATTAATTAAACTACCTACAAATAACTACAATTAAATACAATTACATAAACTAACTAAAGTACAAAAAATAAAAAAAGCTAAGTTACAAAAAATAAAAAATAAAAATTACAAACATTTAAAAACATATTACAACAATTTTAAGCTACTTACACCTAATCTAAGCCCCCTAATAAAATAACAAACCCCCCCAAAATAAAAAAATGCCCTACCCTATTCTACATTAAAAAGTAAACAGCTCTTTTGCCTTACCAGCCCTTAAAAGGGCCTTTTGTGGGGGCATGCCGCAAAGTTCAGCTCTTTTGCCTGTAAAAGAAAAATACAACCCCCCCAACATTAAAACCCACCACCCACTTTATTACAGAGGGCGGCAGTATAGGGGGGGCAGGATAGGGGTTACTAGGTATAATGTAGGTGGCAGCGGTGTCTGGGAGCGGCGGTTTAGGGGTTAATACATTTATAAGACTTGCGGCGGGGTCTAGGAATGGCGGTTTAGGGGTTAATACATTTTTAATAGTTGCGGCGGGGTCTAGGAGTGGCAGTTTAGGGGTTAGTAACTTTATTTATTTGCGGGGGTCTCCGGGGGCGCCGGTATAGGGGGTAGAACAGTGCAGTTTAGTGTGGGTGCTTAGTGACAGGCTAGCAAGAAAGCTGTCAAACAGCCGAAGAGCAGCGAGATCGGATGAGTCTCATTCATTTGTATAGGGGTTGCAAATGAGGCAAGAATGCTCGGTATGTCTGATGATAGTATCAAGGGAATTGGGAGATGGGCTTCGGGGAGGTTTCAGTCCTATATCAGGCAAGATCTAGTTTTGTAGTTTGGTCTCTTTTTGTCTTTTCAAGTCCTGTCGAGTGTTGGGTCATTGGGCACTTGTATATTTACTGTGCCAGAGGGCAGAAATGGTTAAGGATATTGGGTAAATGAATAATGTCCACCAAGATTCTTTATAATAGACCTTTATTCAGCAAAACATGGGTCCAATACAGCAAATAGCAACGTTTTGGGCTACAACATTTTCTTTCTCATGCTTACATGAGCACGTTGTAGCCTAAAATGTTGCTGTTTGCTGTATTGGACCCATGTATTGCTGAATAAAGGTCTATTTTAGAGAATCTTAGAAGCTGGAGGACATTGTTTATTGAATTTGGGGTTTGGTAAACCACCTCTGCTTGCTTATAATAAATGCTGTGCCGACACCAGCATTTGTAAGGATTGTGGATGCAGGGTCAATTCGATAATTTGGTGTATGAGGTTTGAGATGGGAGCAGGTGGTCATAAAGGTGGTTGAGTATGGACGATTGTTACATCCACCAGATATATTGTTGATCCCTGCGGTGGGAAATTATTTGGGTTTTCTGTACTAAAAAGTTTTGAATGAGATGAAATGGGGTTTTTGTTGAGGTTCCCGTAGCTTTTTACTAAATAAGTGTTGATATTGACTGAAATTGAGCCCAGGGTGGTATGGAGCGTTGCATGGAATGAGGAAAAGTTGAATGATCCTAGGAAGAAGATGAATAATTTTCTTAGTAGTTTTGTGATGCAGAAAGGGGGAGGGGTCAATTCGACATGCTGAGTTTAAAGGGGTGTCAAGAAGGTGTTTCTTTCTGAAGGATGGGGTACACTTGAATGAAGTTGGGCTTCATTTGTTTAACTTTAACTTAAGTGAAGTGTTATAAAGGCCTTGAGTGGTGATGGTGGGTCCGGCCTTAGGCCATCCTAGTGGCAGGGTTCTTGCTTTCTGGGGAATGGTGGATTTGGATATTGGTAACTCCTGTTGATTCAGAAGAGGTTAAAGTTTGAGGCTGGGTACACTGTTAATGGGAAGTTTAATTAGGCAAGTATTGTGGGTGGTCTGATTTAGGGCCAGATAAGCGATAAGGGATTTAACGTGGGTGTTTGTGCTCATCGGGCTTACCACTAGTATTACGAGTTGAAAGTAAACACACTCTCTTGAGTGCAATTGCGATTTATGCTACAATGATTACCTTGTCCTTAGAGCTCTGGTTAACTGTTTTGCAAAACAAAAAAGTGTCACAACATATCAAAAATACATTACAAAGTACAGATACACTCATAATAACGCCATCTAAAAAAAATGATTTGAAAAAAAAAATATTGTACACAACAGCTATAAAGGCTAAAATATATGAGGTCTCAGGTGTTATAAAAAAAAGGCAGGCAAAGGGATTTAACATTGAGATACATATAGATTCATCTCTAAAGATGTATATGTGTAAGCTATATGTGGATGGGTGTCTTCTGGTAAGTATATATCATTTTTTAAGACACTCTCAGCTATGTTTGGCACTTTATATTATTAAGTTTTTAATATATATTGTATATATTTGCCATGAATCAGGTCTGTGTATATTTCCCTTTGCATTCTAAAAGTTTTAGCATGGAGATTATGTTTATGGGAGAATTCAGGTATTTTTTTTCTTACCTGGGGTTCCAGTTAGTTGTAACATGGAATCTGTTTTTTAAAATTTTCGTGAGCAAACTAGGCTTGCGATGACGCAATATGCTACTTTTTATTGCATAATTTATAGCGCAACATTTTTTACCGTGAAGTTGCGCCTGTCGTGACGTGAGATGCATAATTTCTTGTGTCTTTGTTGACGTAAATCTTTTTGGTGAGAAGTCGCGCCTGTTATGACGCAAGTTGTGTCATTTCATTGTGTTAGCTTTGGCGCCAAAAGTTTCTCTACATTTGCGTCATCTTTGTCATCTAAATTAGCTGATTTGCGTCATCTAAATTAGCTGATCTTATTTCTTCAGCTCAAATATGTGGCACTTGTTATGAGAAATTATTACATGCTGATAATGTTTCTATAAGTACAAATACATCTACTGTTATTCCTTCAAAGTCTAATGTACATGATATTCCTGCAGATATGAAAATTATATTGCTGTAGCCATAGACAAGGCTATGAGTGCTATTCTGCCTTCAAATAAACGTAAAAGGTCTTTCCAAACTTCTCATAAACCTGATGACATTTGTATTGACTGACAGCAAACTGAAGTATCCTCTGCTGATGAGGATCTCTCTGGCTCAGAGGACCCTGCATCAGAGACTGAAATTGACAAATCTTCTTTTCTTTTTAAGATTCAATATATTTGTTCTTTATTAAAGGAAGTATTGTTTACTTTGGGTATTAAGGAGTCTAGTCCTTTTGATAACAAGACTAGTAATTGTTGAATTCTGTTTTTTAAACTTCTGAGGTTACTCCGGAAGTTTTTCCTATTCCAGATGCTATCTCTAATATGATTACTAAAGAATGGTCTAAGCCTGGTACTTCTTTTAACCCTTCTTCTAGGTTTAAGAAGCTGTATCCTTTATCTGTGGCCAATTTAGAGTTTTGGGAAAAAGTCCCTAAGGTTGATGGGGTTGTTTCCACTCTACAATGCCTATATAACACCTAGATTACGAGTTTTGCGTTATGAGTGAAAAAGCAGCGTTATGGGTAATAACGCTACTTTTTCACTACCGCTGCTATTACGAGTCTTGTTAAAAAAGCTGTACCGCACACTTTTTTGGCCGTAATGCAAATTAACTTACGCAATTTGCGTAAAGTCTTTTTTCAATAGTAATTCCATAGTGCCGATATTACTTTTTCTGGGAGGCCAAAAAGTGAGCGGTACAGCCTATCCCGCAAGATTCGTAATGCAATCTAAAGTCAGTAGTTATGAGTTTTACGCTACAAAGCTGTAGCATAAAACTCATGACTAAAGTGCGTACACTAACACCCAAAAACTACCTATTAACTCCTAAACCGAGGCCCTCCCGCATTGCAAACACTAAAATAAAATTATTAACCCCTAATATGCCGCTCCCGACATCGCTGCCACTATAATAAACAGATTAACCCCTAAACCGCCGCACTCCCACATCGCAAATACTAGTTAAATATTATTATTTAATAAATGCCACCTACCTACATTTATTAACCCCTAATCTGCCGCTCCAGACATCGCCGCCACTATAATAAACATATTAACCCCTAAACCTAACCCTAAATCTAACCTTAACACCCCCTAACTTTAATATAATTAAAATAAATCTAAATAAAACCTACTATTAATAACTAAATAATTCCTATTTAAAACTAAATACTTACCTATAAAATAAATCCTAAACTAGCTACAATATAACTAATTGTTACATTGTATCTAGCTTGGGGTTTATTTTTATTTTACAGGCAAGTTTGTATTTATTTTAACTAGGTAGACTAGTTACTTAATAATTAACGGCTAGATTTAGAGTTTTGTCGGTAACGACCCGCGTATCTAACGCTGGCTTTTTTCTGGCCGCACCTTTAAAATAACTCTGGTATTGAGAGTCCACAGAATGGCTGCGTTAGGCTCCAAAAAAGGAGCGTATAGCATATTTAACGCAACTTCAACTCTCGATACCAGAGTTGCTTACGGACGCGGCCAGCCTCAAAAACGTGCTTGTGCACGATTCCCCCATAGGAAACAATGGGGCTGTTTGAGCTGAAAAAAACCTAACACCTGCAAAAAAGCCGCGTTCAGCTCCTAACGCAGCCCCATTGTTTCCTATGGGGAAACACTTCCTACGCCTGCACCTAACACTCTAACATGTACCCCGAGTCTAAACACCCCTAACCTTACACTTATTAACCCCTAATCTGCCGTCCCCGCTATCGCTGACCCCTGTATATTATTTTTAACCCCTAATCTGCCGCTCCGTAAACCGCCGCTACTTACATTATCCCTATGTACCCCTAATCTGCTGCCCCTAACACCGCCAACCCCTATATTATATTTATTAACCCCTAATCTGCCCCCCACAACGTCGCCTCCACCTGCCTACACTTATTAACCCCTAATCTGCCAAGCGGACTGCACCGCTATTATTATAAAGTTATTAACCCCTAATCCGCCTCACTAACCCTATAATAAATAGTATTAACCCCTAATCTGCCCTCCCTAACATCGCCGACACCTAACTTCAATTATTAACCCCTAATCTGCCGACTGCAGCTCACCGCTATTCTAATAAATGTATTAACCCCTAAAGCTAAGTCTAACCCTAACACTAACACCCCCCTAAATTAAATATAATTTTAATCTAACGAAATTAATTAACTCTTATTAAATAAATTATTCCTATTTAAAGCTAAATACTTACCTGTAAAATAAATCCTAATATAGCTACAATATAAATTATAATGATATTATAGCTATTTTAGAATTAATATTTATTTTACAGGTAACTTTGTATTTATTTTAACCAGGTACAATAGCTATTAAATAGTTAAGAATTATTTAATAGCTAAAATAGTTAAAATAATTACAAATTTACCTGTAAAATAAATCCTAACCTAAGTTACAATTAAACTTAACACTACACTATCAATAAATAAATTAAATAAAATACCTATAATTATCTACAATTAAACCTAACACTACACTATCAATAAATAAATTAAATACAATTTCTACAAATAAATACTATGAAATAAAATAACTAAAGTACAAAAAATAAAAAAGAACTAAGTTACAAAAAATAAAAAAATATTTACAAACATTAGAAAAATATTACAATTTTAAACTAATTACACCTACTCTAAGCCCCCTAATAAAATAGCAAAGACCCCCAAAATAAAAAAATGCCCTACCATATTCTAAATTACTAAAGTTCAAAGCTCTTTTACCTTACCAGCCCTGAACAGGGCCCTTTGCGGGGCATGACCCAAGAAGTTCAGCTCTTTTGCCTGTAAAAAAAAACATACAATACCCCCCCCCAACATTACAACCCACCACCCACATACCCCTAATCTAAACCAAACCCCCCTTAAATAAACCTAACACTAAGCCCCTGAAGATCTCCCTACCTTGAGTCGTCTTCACCCAGCCGAGCCAAATTCTTCATCCAAGCGGAGCAAGAAGAGGTCATCCATCCGGTAGAAGTCTTCATCCAAGCGGGGCAGAAGAGGTCTTCCATCCGATTGAAGTCTTCATCCAAGCGGCATCTTCTATCGTCATCCATCCGGAGCGGAGCGGCAGCATCCTGAAGACCTCCGACACGGAACATCCATCCAGGCTGACGACTGAACGACGAATGACGGTTCCTTTAAATGACGTCATCCAAGATGGCGTCCCTCGAATTCCGATTGGCTGATAGGATTCTATCAGCCAATCGGAATTAAGGTAGGAATATTCTGATTGGCTGATCGGAACAGCCAATCAGAATCAAGTTCAATCTGATTGGCTGATTGGATCAGCCAATCGGATTGAACTTGATTCTGATTGGCTGATTCCATCAGCCAATCAGAATTTTCCTACCTTAATTCCGATTGGCTGATAGAATCCTATCAGCCAATTGGAATTTGAGGGATGCCATCTTGGATGACGTCCCTTAAAGGAACCGTCATTCATCGGGAAGTCGTCGGTGAAGATGGATGTTCCGCGTCGGCGGGATGTACATGGATCCGGAAGAAAGAAAATTCAAGATGCCGCTTGATAGAAGACTTCAGCCGGATCATGGACCTCTTCAGCTCCCGCTTGGATGAAGACTTCAGCCGGATCATGGACATCTTCAGCCCCCGCTTGGGCTTGGATCAAGACATCGGAGGCTCTTCTGGATCGATCGGTGAACCCGGCGTGGTGAAGATAAGGTAGGAAGATCTTCAGGGGCTTAGTGTTAGGTTTATTTAAGGGGGGTTTGGGTTAGATTAGGGGTATGTGGGTGGTGGGTTGTAATGTTGGGGGGGGGTATTGTATGTTTTTTTTTACAGGCAAAAGAGCTGAACTTCTTGGGGCATGCCCCGCAAAGGGCCCTGTTCAGGGCTGGTAAGGTAAAAGAGCTTTGAACTTTAGTAATTTAGAATAGGGTGGGGCATTTTTTTATTTTGGGGGTCTTTGTTATTTTATTAGGGGGCTTAGAGTAGGTGTAATTAGTTTAAAATTGTAATATTTTTCTAATGTTTGCAAATATTTTTTTATTTTTTGTAACTTAGTTCTTTTTTTATTTTTTGTACTTTAGTTAGTTTATTTCATTGTATTTTTTTTGTAGGTATTGTATTTAATTAATTTATTGATAGTGTAGTGTTAGGTTTAATTGTAGATAATTGTAGGTTTAATTGTAACTTAGGTTAGGATTTATTTTACAGGTAATTTTGTAATTATTTTAACTAGGTAACTATTAAATAGTTATTAACTATTTAATAGCTATTGTACCTGGTTAAAATAATTACAAAGTTGCCTGTAAAATAAATATTAATCCTAAAATAGCTACAATATAATTATAATTTATATTGTAGCTATATTAGGGTTTATTTTACAGGTAAGTATTTAGCTTTAAATAGGAATAATTTATTTAATAAGAGTTAATTTATTTCGTTAGATTTAAATTGTATTTAACTTAGGGGGGTGTTAGGGTTAGACTTAGCTTTAGGGGTTAATACATTTATTAGAGTAGCGGTGAGATCCGGTCGGCAGATTAGGGGTTAATTATTGTAGGTAGGTGGAGGCGACGTTGGGGGCGGCAGATTAGGGGTTAATAAATATAATATAGGGGTCGGCGGCGTTAGGGGCAGCAGATTAGGGGTACATAGGGATAACGTAGGTTGCGGCGGTGTACGGAGCGGCAGATTAGGGGTTAATAATAATATGCAGGGGTCAGCGATAGAGGGGGCGGCAGATTAGGGGTTAATAAGTGTAAGGTTAGGGGTGTTTAGACTCTGGGTATATGTTAGGGTGTTAGGTGCAGACTTAGGAAGTGTTTCCCCATACTAAACAATCGGGCTGCGTTAGGAGCTTAACGCTGCTTTTTTGCAGGTGTTAGGTTTTTTTTCAGCTCAAACAGCCCCATTGTTTTCTATGGGGGAATCGTGCATGAGCACGCTTTTGAAGCTGGCCGCGTCCGTAAGCAACGCTGGTATTTAGAGTTGCAGTGGCGGTAAATATGCTCTACGCTCCCTTTTTTGGAGCCTAACGCAGCCCTTCTGTGAACTCTAAATACCAGCGGTATTTAAAAGTTGCGGGGGGAAAAAAGCATGCGTAGCTAACGCACCCCTTTGGCCGCAGAACTCTAAATCTAGCCGTAAGACTTTTATGGTTAAAAAAGAGATGTTGGAATGCAAGAGATCTGAACCTGGCCAACCAGCTCAGGAATAAATACATATCTTATATGCAATCCCAGGACAAGGAAAGCTGGAAAAAATATCAAGAAGCTAAACTGGAAAGAGAAACCTTCCTTAATAAACAAATGGTTAAAGCAGAGATAAAGAATAAGGCCAGTTTTGATAAATTTGGCAACAGATTTTCGAAGTTTTTGGTAAATATTGTTAAAAGTAGGGGAAAAAAACAATATAGAAGCCATAAGAGTAGGGGAGCAGAGTCTGACGAATATCAAAGACATACAGGAAGCTTTCTTTCAGTATTTAAAAAAATAAATTATGCTAAGGACCCGATTTCATTAAGTAATAAAGAAGCTTTCTGGAAATCACTGAATCTACCTAAAATTACTATAGAGTCTTTAGTTGAATTGAATAGGGAAATACAACAGGATGAAATTATACAAGCTATTAAAGATGCTTCCAATTTAAAAGCCCTACAAGAGTTCTACAAGATATTAGCAGAGCATATTACCCCCACTCTTGCTTCCCTTTATAATAAATATTATCTACACAATGAAATGTTATCTAATCTCTTTACAAAATTCAATATAGTGTTAATTCACAAAAAAGATAGGGACCCTGAGTCTATGGACTCTTATCGTCCTATTTCTCTCCTCAATACGGACTATAAAATCCTTGCATCTATCATAGCCAAGTGACTTAATCAAGCTTTAGATCCTCTTATTCACTTAGATCAGACAGGATTCATGCAAGGAAGAACAGCACAAAAAATATCAGAACAGTTCTAACAATCATTGAGTTCTGCCAAAATAAAAGGAATATATGGGAGAATAAGAAACAGAGCGTGGAAGATTTTGCACTAATTACGTTGGACGCAGAAAAAGCATTTGATTCCATCTCATGGGATCATTTGTTCACCTCACTTGAAAATTTTGGGATATCAGGACATTTTCTAAATTTTATTAAACTGTTATATAGTAAGCCTGCTTCCTCTTTGATGATTAATGGTAATATAACCCCAAATATCTATCTTGAGAAAGGGACCAGACAAGGCTGTCCACTCTCTCCTCTTCTATTTAATATTTCTTTAGAATCGCTGGCAATTTCTTGTAGAAAAACGCTTGAAGGAGTTTTGATCAGGGGAAGGAACCATGTGTTATCACTTTATGCGGATGATATTCTATTATATGTTAAGAATTTGAAGGTCTTTATTCCAAAATTATTAGAGATCTTGAAAATATATAGTTCTTTTACTGGGTTTAAAATCAATACAAACAAGTCAGAAATACTATGGATTATTAAGCATAAGAACAGTTTAACTGAAAATCCCTTTTCTCTAGCAATGCAAAAGATAAAGTATCTTGGAATAATGCTTGCTAAAGACCCTAATCAGTGGTATGATTTAAACTATCCTCAGCTATGGAGTAAAATTTTGACATCTATACGTGATTGGTCTAGTCTTCCACTATCTCTTTCTGCTAAAATTTCCCTGATTAAAATAATAATTTTCCCTAAAATATTTTTTCTAATACAGAATCTACCAGTATTTATCTGCTGTAAAGATATTAAAAGCTTTTATTCATATTGTACCATTTTTTTGGGGGGTACAGGCAAACCGCGTATTTCTATGAAAAGCTGACACGTAATAAAGAGGAGGGAGGTATGGCGCTGCCCAAAATTAAGATATATACTTGGGCAAGTATGGCTAAAATAGCATTAGAATGGCTATCGGGGACAGATTATATTACTAACTCTCAAGTGGAAGAGAGAATTATCTTTCCGTATGTTCTTAAGACACTCCCACATTTGCACATCATTAATATGCTCAAACTTAATATCCCAAAATTTACTTTTTTAAACATAATAAAGGCCTGGAATAAGATCTGCGATGGGCTGGGAATAGATAATGCCTTTTCTTCTCTTCTCCCCATTGTTGGGAATCCGGAGTTTGAACCTGGATTAGATTCCAGACTATATCATATATGGGCACAAAGAGGGCTTAAATATATGGCTCAATGTATAAATGAGGAAACATGTTCTATTAAACTATTTGAACAATTGGTACAAGAATTTGATATTAGGAATAAAGATGTCTTTGCATATCTGCAGGTTAGGCATTTTATCTCAGTAAAGGAGATCTGCAGAAAAGAAACGCTCGCTTTAGGAATCCTAGATATAATAATTAAAATGTATAAAGCTGGCCTCCACTCCACATCTCTCCTATATAAAAACTTTGTAGCACATCAAGGAAAAAAGGATATTAGCCTAGTATATTCTAAATGGTTAGTGTATCTTGAGAACTTGCTATTTACTGACTTTAAATATGTCTTTATTAGAATCAACAAATATACAACATCAGTAATTAGGAAGGAGTCACATATGAAATTGATAAACAGAGCATATATTACTCCTTGTATGAAGTCTAAATGGAATTTCACTGAGAGAAATCTATGCTCTAGATGTCAGCTAGGGGAAGCGGATCTCTTGCATTGTTTCAGGCAATGTCCCAAAGTTCAAAAATGATGGTGTCTAATTGGATTCTGGCTGAACAGATTTTTAAGTAGTAAATTTACACTTAAGTATTATATCATTCTATTGTGTGAGGAGAGGTACATTCAGAACAAAGAACTTATTAATTTAGCCATATTAATTGGTAGACAACTCATCCTTAGATCATGGAAAGATAAGCATAGTTTTAGCTTCCAAGTCTTTCTACAGGAAATTAGATTCCAGATAGCAGTAGAGCAATGTGAGGTTTTAAATAATCCGGACAGTAAAGTCAATCAGGTTATAAAAAAATGGGATAATGTACTTCTTTCTTTTCCAACAAACTTTCAGCTTCAAATCCTTTACCCTATGAGACAAATGACAGAATTTATTACAGCTGTTCTGGCTTCGGATTGGTATCCGGTGGAATGGAAAAATATCCTTTAAATCTTGAGAGTTGGAAGGGGTCCCAGAGGGGAGGGGGAGGGGAACCAAAAAATATTTTTTAATTTTTTTTATTTTTGTTTTGTTTTGTTTTGTTGTGTTTGTGCTGTTATCGCTTGCTATAATTTACATAGCCGTAATGACAGGTGTGTGTAGGATTTATTAGAAATGTACAATTACTTTATGGGTTAATTTTTTGAAGAGTTAAATTTATGTTCTAATAGGAGACTGCTATTGGAAAGCATTGAGAAGCAGTGCATTTATTAAAATAGCCAGTAGGTGGAGCTGCCCGCTTGTGTTGCAGCAAAGATATGCAAGCCAAGCAAGCTGAAATTAATCAGTTTAACCAGACCTGAGCTACCGAGCAGCTTGCAAAGGAACAAGATCTTCATGTCTATAAATCAGTCCAGATTGGAGTGCATAGAAATAACTGTTTGCAGAAAAATGCAAGTAAAGTATGTGTTGTGTGATTATTTTATAAGGTTTATAATGCTGTTTAACAAATGTTTTTGTTAATTTAACTTAGTTTAATTATATATTCTGTGTTGTGTGATTATTTTATGAAGTTTATAATGCTGTTTAGCATATAAAGTTTTCATTTCAAAGCTTTAAAAATAATGTATTAGGTGTTACTTATGACAATTTTGAGAGGGGCCTGGAACCTAACTCCCTCACTTCCCATTGATTTACATTATAAACTGGGTTTCAATTTACAACGGTTTCGATTTACAACCATTCCTTCTGGAACCTAACCCCGGCGTAAACTGAGGGCTACCTGTAAATAGCTAGGCTATAATAGGAGAGATATGTGTTTGGTTTTGTTTTTCGTTTCTGTATAATAGATAAAATTGCACCAACAGGTTTGTGCGTTATATTGTTAAAAGCTGAATGTTCCGTTGGAGTTAATAATTTAAATATTGATCTTGTAATGGAGATTTATGTCTGTCTATTCAAGAAATGCATTTTATTTCTTTTTTTCTGATACTGTAATAATGTATAAACATTCCTGTTGTTGATGAATAAAAAAATAAAAAAAATAAAAAAAAAGAGCGAGAAGGGAGAGATAATAATCATTAAAACAAATCTCTGGGTCTGCTATGACCTTCCATGACTGTCAGCTTAACAACTTCCTTTTTCTTTCCAGCTGTTGTGTTCCCCAGAACCTCTAGTTGATGTTTCTAACTGCTATAACTTATTTGGGGTAATTTATTACTGTATGTAGCATTATTTAATTTAATATTGTATAAAATAAAAACAATATTGCAAAATGTATCACGATGGCTAAACATATGCAAAAAGGGGGTGAAGTATTGGGTGTAGTGTGGGTGGGATTAGAAGTGGCGAGTAACATTTTGTCCTGGCTACTAGCTGAGCCCTGTGTGTGTATGTGTGTGTGTGTGTGTATATATATATATATATATATTCATATGTGGGTATGATATGTTTGTTTGTGTGTATGTATGAGTGTCTTATCAATGTGTGAGTGTGTATGAGTGTCTATGAGTGTGTGTGTGTTTATGTATTGTAACAGGAAACACTTTTAACCACGGTCTTCTAGGGCACAAATGCAGCACAGGACAATCCACTGTAATTTAAAAGGCTTTATTTTTCACAGCAATAACAAACAGGCAGTTCATTTTCAAAAGAGGGAAATCCTTCCTCTGCAGCAAAGTTAAGTACTTTTAAATGTGTCCCAGCACTTCACAGCATTCCACAAGTGCTTTGTAAAAATAATGTCCGTTTACAGTTCACAGGAACAAAAGTCTTTTACACAGTGTAACAAACACACACACCAGCCTCTGTAGCTGTGTAACACTCTCTCAAGGCCTAAGTGAGGCTGCTATTTAAACCCTCACAAATTCTAATTAGCCACACCTGTGATTAGCTGCTGGACAGCTTCACAGCTGTCTGGGATAATCAAATACACACTCTTTCTCCCTGGGGTTTTAACTGAAAGGACAAATAGCATGTACAATGCTTGGTCTTAAATATCTTCCATTTATAACCAGGCCTTGCTTTCTGTCACATATCCTCCCCCCCAGCTCACACCCAGTGGGTTGAGCGACCATGGACATCAATGAATGTACCCGAGACAAACCATCAGCATTGCCCTGCAAAAGACCAGCCCTGTGCTCAACAGTAAAATTGAAGGGTTGCAAGCTAAGAACCCACTTAGTAACCCTTGAATTTGTTTCCTTATTCTGACTCATCCATGTAAGAGGAGCATGATCTGTTATTAATTTAAATTTTCTTCCCAACAGATAGTACCTAAGGGTCTCTAAAGCCCACTTAATGGCAAGGCATTCTTTCTCCACTATAGAATAGTTATTTTCCTGTGAAATAAGTTTTCTGCTTAGGAAAAGGACAGGATGCTCTTCTCCCTGACACTCCTGCGAGAGAACTGCTCCTAAACCAACATCAGAGGCATCTGTCTGTACAATAAAATCTTTAGCGAAATTGGGGGTTACCAAAACTGGATGGGCACAAAGGGCATCTTTCAAATGCTTAAAAGCTTGTTCTGCTTCTGGGGACCATTTTATCATAATTGGGGCCCTTGCTTTTGTGAGATCTGTCAAGGGTGCCGCAATTGTAGCGAAATTCGGGATAAACCTTCTATAATAACTAGTTATCCCAATAAATGCTCTTACTTGTTTTTTAGTTAGAGGCTGTGGCCAGTTCTGTATGGCCTCTACTTTTGTTGTCTGAGGTTTAACTAATCCTCTACCAATAGTATAACCCAAGTACTTAGCTTCCTGTAAACCAACAGTACATTTTGCAGGATTGGCAGTTAACCCAGCGGACCGTATTGCATCAAGTACTGCTTGATCTTTTGGAAGATGGGATTCCCAATCTGTACTATAAATTATAACATCATCCAAATATGCTGCCGCATAACGAACATGGGGTTTCAGAATTCTATCCATCATCCTCTGGAATGTTGCCGGGGCCCCATGTAAACCAAATGGCAACACCGTATACTGAAATAAGCCCTCTGGGGTTGAAAAAGCTGTCTTTTCCTTTGCTTGACTAGTGAGAGGCACCTGCCAATACCCTTTCGTTAAATCAATTGTAGTGAGATAACGTGCTTTTCCTAGCCTTTCTATTAACTCATCTACTCTAGGCATTTGGTAGGTGTCAAATTTGGAAACACAATTAAGCTTACGAAAGTCATTACAGAACCTTAATGAACCATTCGGCTTTGGAACAAGCACGATTGGACTGTTCCACTCACTTTGTGATTCCTCAATTACCCCAAGCTTTAACATTTTTTCTACCTCCAGTTTAATAGCCTTTCTACGAGCCTCAGGGACCCTATAGGGTTTAAGGCAGACCTTCTTCCCTGGTTCTGTTATTATGTCATGCTTAATAACATTAGTTTTTCCCGGTACCACAGAAAATACCTCTTTGTTTATTCTAATAAAATCCTTGACCTCTCGCTTCTGATGTACAGATAGGGTTTCCGATATATTTACCTCTGGTTCAGTGACAGGGAGTTCTGTAGGTTTTAAGGCAACTAAAACTTCCCTATCTTTCCAAGGTTTTAACAGATTTATATGATATATTTGCTCAAGTTTCCTTCTCCCTGTCTGACTTACTTTGTAATTAACATCACCCACTTTCTCAATTATCTCATATGGGCCCTGCCAAGTAGCCAAGAATTTATTTTCAACTGTAGGGACCAGAACTAACACCCTATCCCTAGGTTGAAACACCCTGGCTCTAGCATTATGGTTGTAGCTGTACTTTTGTGCTTCCTGTGCTTTTCCCATATGTTCCCTTACAATGGGCATGACAGCTTCCATACGATCCTGCATTTGGGAAATATGTTCAATAATACTTCAATAAGGTGTTGTCTCTTGCTCCCAAGTGTCTTTAACTATATCTAGTAATCCCCTGGGATGCCGCCCATATAACAGTTCAAATGGGGAAAAACCTGTAGAAGCCTGGGGAACCTCCCTGATAGAGAACATTAAATAGGGTAACAGAAGGTCCCAATTTCTCCCATCTGTGTCAATTACCTTTCTTAGCATACTTTTGAGAGTTTTGTTAAACCTTTCTACTAAACCATCAGTCTGAGGGTGATATACAGAGGACCTTAGTTGTTTTATACCAAACAACTTACACAATTCTTTTGTAACCCTGGACATAAATGGAGTTCCTTGGTCTGTCAAAATTTCCTTAGGTATCCCGACCCTGCTAAACATTAGCATGAATCAAAGCTTTAATGACTTCCTCCATGTTGCTTGCAGATTATTATGCCCACAGACATACAACGTGGTTGCCCGGATTCTCCACCAAGTGTAAAAGGAAACACTTTTAACCACGGTCTTCTAGGGCACAAATGCAGCACAGGACAATCCACTGTATTTTAAAAGGCTTTATTTTTCACAGCAATAACAAACAGGCAGTTCATTTTCAAAAGAGGGAAATCCTTCCTCTGCAGCAAAGTTAAGTACTTTTAAATGTGTCCCAGCACTTCACAGCATTCCACAAGTGCTTTGTAAAAACAATGTCCTTTTACAGTTCACAGGAACAAAAGTCTTTTACACAGTGTAACAAACACACACACCAGCCTCTGTAGCTGTGTAACACTCTCTCAAGGCCTAAGTGAGACTGCTATTTAAACCCTCACAACTTCTAATTAGCCACACCTGTGATTAGCTGCTGTCTGGGATAATCAAATACACACTCTTTCTCCCTGGGGTTTTAACTGAAAGCAGAAATAGCATGTACAATGCTTGGTCTTAAATATCTTCCATTTATAACCAGGCCTTGCTTTCTGTCACAGTATGTATGAATGTGCGTGTGTGTGTGTGTTTGTATGTCAGAGCTACGGAATTGCTACTCAGACAAATAAAGTGTTGTATCAGAAATTATGTACAGCCAATTTGAAATCTGAACTCCACATACGACAGTTGAAAATCTAAAATGTGTTTATATTTCAGTTAAAAAAATATGTGTTTAATTACTGATGGTGGAGATTATGGTAATGTGGATCTGTTTGTAACAGCGGTGATTATATGTCTAGATCTTGATCTTCTTATAATGCCTGGTTTCAAGGTAGAATTTGTCTTTGTTGTCTAAGTAGGAAAATTCTAAAGAATATTATGTTGTCTGACAAAATGAAATTGATCTAGAACTGGTGTTTATATATATATATATATATATATATATATATATATATATATATATAAAAGTTAGATTTTGGAGCTAAGGAGAAATGCAATTGGGCGGGGAGGTCTGATTGTTCACTGGCTGGTAAAAAAAGATCTGTCAATTCTTTATTGGTGGAGAGTGGCATGCCTTACAAGTATAAAAACAAAAAAGTCTCTGTTTTTTTTCTCAGTACAGAATTTTAAAATGACATCTTTTAGACATTAAGAAGAAATATGACAACTCAGGTGAGCATTAGGTTAGGTGCAAATTAGTTTTTTATATACCAGTAGGTTTATGTTTAATTTCCCTTTCGTAATGCCACTTAAAGTTTCTCAGCAATAGAAAGGTGACCCTCTGGACACCGGGTACAGTATAGCAGGAAGGGGCCTTTGACCCCAGGAATAAGGGAGGCCCCTGGTTGTAGGGTGTAGGTGATGTAGGGAGAAGTTGTTCTGGGGTATTATATAAGGGGCTGAGCAGGAAAAGATGCAGGTCACTTGATTAAAGATTTTGGTGACAGCGTTACCCTCCCGCACATTCTCTTTTTTTTATTTTTCACAGGACTTTTTGAATTGTCGCAGTTTGGAAGGCACAGGTGCTAGTCTTCCTTCGCTTCATGCATCTTGAGTATGGCCATTGCTATCACAAAAAATTTGCATGTAGCATGGGGTGCAGTTCTTGGGGCATAGGGTTTTCTGGGGTGGGGTGATTAAAGGGGGTTAACAAACTCAACAGGTGTTTCTTGTTGTGTCCAGATCTTTTCTGATTACGTTAATTTTCTTGGAAACTGTGTTTGGGGAATATGGACTGCACTGCTTGTGTTATTTAAAGGGACAGGAAACTCCAAAATGTTCTTCATGATTTGGATAGAACATACAATTTTAAACAACTTTTTTGATTTACTTCTGTTATCAAATTTGTTTCATTAACTTGTTATCCTTTGCTGAAGGAACAGCATTGCACTACTGACAGCTAGTTGAACACATCTAGTTAGCCAATCACAAGAGACAAATGTGTGCCGGCACCAATCAACAGATAACTCCTACTAGTGTAGGATATGTGCTTATTCTTTTTCAACAAGGGATACCATGTTACTTGCAGATTATTATGCCCACAGACATACAACGTGGTTGCCCGGATTCTCCACCAAGTGTAAAAGGAAACACTTTTAACCACGGTCTTCTAGGGCACAAATGCAGCACAGGACAATCCACTGTATTTTAAAAGGCTTTATTTTTCACAGCAATAACAAACAGGCAGTTCATTTTCAAAAGAGGGAAATCCTTCCTCTGCAGCAAAGTTAAGTACTTTTAAATGTGTCCCAGCACTTCACAGCATTCCACAAGTGCTTTGTAAAAACAATGTCCTTTTACAGTTCACAGGAACAAAAGTCTTTTACACAGTGTAACAAACACACACACCAGCCTCTGTAGCTGTGTAACACTCTCTCAAGGCCTAAGTGAGACTGCTATTTAAACCCTCACAACTTCTAATTAGCCACACCTGTGATTAGCTGCTGTCTGGGATAATCAAATACACACTCTTTCTCCCTGGGGTTTTAACTGAAAGCAGAAATAGCATGTACAATGCTTGGTCTTAAATATCTTCCATTTATAACCAGGCCTTGCTTTCTGTCACAGTATGTATGAATGTGCGTGTGTGTGTGTGTTTGTATGTCAGAGCTACGGAATTGCTACTCAGACAAATAAAGTGTTGTATCAGAAATTATGTACAGCCAATTTGAAATCTGAACTCCACATACGACAGTTGAAAATCTAAAATGTGTTTATATTTCAGTTAAAAAAATATGTGTTTAATTACTGATGGTGGAGATTATGGTAATGTGGATCTGTTTGTAACAGCGGTGATTATATGTCTAGATCTTGATCTTCTTATAATGCCTGGTTTCAAGGTAGAATTTGTCTTTGTTGTCTAAGTAGGAAAATTCTAAAGAATATTATGTTGTCTGACAAAATGAAATTGATCTAGAACTGGTGTTTATATATATATATATATATATATATATATATATATATATATATATATATATATATATATATATAAAAACATAATTTATGTAAGAACTTACCTGATAAATTCATTTCTTTCATATTAACAAGAGTCCATGAGCTAGTGACGTATGGGATATACATTCCTACCAGGAGGGGCAAAGTTTCCCAAACCTTAAAATGCCTATAAATACACCCCTCACCACACCCACAAATCAGTTTAACGAATAGCCAAGAAGTGGGGTGATAAGAAAAAGTGCGAAGCATATAAAATAAGGAATTGGAATAATTGTGCTTTATACAAAAAAATCATAACCACCACAAAAAAGGGTGGGCCTCATGGACTCTTGTTAATATGAAAGAAATGAATTTATCAGGTAAGTTCTTACATAAATTATGTTTTCTTTCATGTAATTAACAAGAGTCCATGAGCTAGTGACGTATGGGATAATGACTACCCAAGATGTGGATCTTTCCACACAAGAGTCACTAGAGAGGGAGGGATAAAATAAAGACAGCCAATTCCTGCTGAAAATAATCCACACCCAAAATAAAGTTTAACAAAAAACATAAGCAGAAGATTCAAACTGAAACCGCTGCCTGAAGAACTTTTCTACCAAAAACTGCTTCAGAAGAAGAAAATACATCAAAATGGTAGAATTTAGTAAAAGTATGCAAAGAAGACCAAGTTGCTGCTTTGCAGATCTGGTCAACCGAAGCTTCATTCCTAAACGCCCAGGAAGTAGATACTGACCTAGTAGAATGAGCTGTAATTCTTTGAGGCGGAGTTTTACCCGACTCAACATAGGCAAGATGAATTAAAGATTTCAACCAAGATGCCAAAGAAATGGCAGAAGCTTTCTGGCCTTTCCTAGAACCGGAAAAGATAACAAATAGACTAGAAGTCTTACGGAAAGATTTCGTAGCTTCAACATAATATTTCAAAGCTCTAACAACATCCAAAGAATGCAATGATTTCTCCTTAGAATTCTTAGGATTAGGACATAATGAAGGAACCACAATTTCTCTACTAATGTTGTTGGAATTCACAACTTTAGGTAAAAATTCAAAAGAAGTTCGCAACACCGCCTTATCCTGATGAAAAATCAGAAAAGGAGACTCACATGAAAGAGCAGATAATTCAGAAACTCTTCTAGCAGAAGAGATAGCCAAAAGGAACAAAACTTTCCAAGAAAGTAATTTAATGTCCAATGAATGCATAGGTTCAAACGGAGGAGCTTGAAGAGCTCCCAGAACCAAATTCAAACTCCAAGGAGGAGAAATTGACTTAATGACAGGTTTTATACGAACCAAAGCTTGTACAAAACAATGAATATCAGGAAGAATAGCAATCTTTCTGTGAAAAAGAACAGAAAGAGCAGAGATTTGTCCTTTCAAAGAACTTGCGGACAAACCCTTATCCAAACCATCCTGAAGAAATTGTAAAATTCTCGGTATTCTAAAAGAATGCCAAGAAAAATGATGAGAAAGACACCAAGAAATATAAGTCTTCCAGACTCTATAATATATCTCTCGAGATACAGATTTACGAGCCTGTAACATAGTATTAATCACGGAGTCAGAGAAACCTCTATGACCAAGAATCAAGCGTTCAATCTCCATACCTTTAAATTTAAGGATTTCAGATCCGGATGGAAAAAAGGACCTTGTGACAGAAGGTCTGGTCTTAACGGAAGAGTCCATGGCTGGCAAGATGCCATCCGGACAAGATCCGCATACCAAAACCTGTGAGGCCATGCCGGAGCTATTAGCAGAACAAACGAGCATTCCCTCAGAATCTTGGAGATTACTCTTGGAAGAAGAACTAGAGGCGGAAAGATATAGGCAGGATGATACTTCCAAGGAAGTGATAATGCATCCACTGCCTCCGCCTGAGGATCCCGGGATCTGGACAGATACCTGGGAAGTTTCTTGTTTAGATGAGAGGCCATCAGATCTATCTCTGGGAGCCCCCACAATTGAACAATCTGAAGAAATACCTCTGGGTGAAGAGACCATTCGCCCGGATGCAACGTTTGGCGACTGAGATAATCCGCTTCCCAATTGTCTACACCTGGGATATGAACCGCAGAGATTAGACAGGAGCTGGATTCCGCCCAAACCAAAATTCGAGATACTTCTTTCATAGCCAGAGGACTGTGAGTCCCTCCTTGATGATTGATGTATGCCACAGTTGTGACATTGTCTGTCTGAAAACAAATGAACGATTCTCTCTTCAGAAGAGGCCAAAACTGAAGAGCTCTGAAAATTGCACGGAGTTCCAAAATATTGATCGGTAATCTCACCTCCTGAGATTCCCAAACTCCTTGTGCCGTCAGAGATCCCCACACAGCTCCCCAACCTGTGAGACTTGCATCTGTTGAAATTACAGTCCAGGTCGGAAGAACAAAAGAAGCCCCCTGAATTAAACGATGGTGATTTGTCCACCACGTTAGAGAGTGTCGAACAATCGGTTTTAAAGATATTAATTGAGATATCTTCGTGTAATCCCTGCACCATTGGTTCAGCATACAGAGCTGAAGAGGTCGCATGTGAAAACGAGCAAAGGGGATCGCGTCCGATGCAGCAGTCATAAGACCTAGAATTTCCATGCATAAGGCTACCGAAGGGAATGATTGTGACTGAAGGTTTCGACAAGCTGTAATCAATTTTAGACGTCTCTTGTCTGTTAAAGACAGAGTCATGGACACTGAATCTATCTGGAAACCCAGAAAGGTTACCCTTGTTTGAGGAATCAAAGAACTTTTTAGTAAATTGATCCTCCAACCATGATCTTGAAGAAACAACACAAGTCGATTCGTATGAGACTCTGCTAAATGTAAAGACGGAGCAAGTACCAAGATATCGTCCAAATAAGGAAATACCACAATACCCTGTTCTCTGATTACAGACAGAAGGGCACCGAGAATCTTTGTAAAAATTCTTGGAGCTGTAGCAAGGCCAAACGGTAGAGCCACAAATTGGTAATGCTTGTCTAGAAAAGAGAATCTCAGGAACTGATAATGATCTGGATGAATCGGAATATGCAGATATGCATCCTGTAAATCTATTGTGGACATATAATTCCCTTGCTGAACAAAAGGCAATATAGTCCTTACAGTTACCATCTTGAACGTTGGTATCCTTACATAGCGATTCAATAATTTTAGATCCAGAACTGGTCTGAAGGAATTCTCCTTCTTTGGTACAATGAAGAGATTTGAATAAAACCCCATCCCCTGTTCCGGAACTGGAACTGGCATAATTACTCCAGCCAACTCTAGATCTGAAACACAATTCAGAAATGCTTGAGCTTTCACTGGATTTACTGGGACATGGGAAAGAAAAAATCTCTTTGCAGGAGGTCTCATCTTGAAACCAATTCTGTACCCTTCTGAAACAATGTTCTGAATCCAAAGATTGTGAACAGAATTGATCCAAATTTCTTTGAAAAAACGTAACCTGCCCCCTACCAGCGGAACTGGAATGAGGGCCGTACCTTCATGTGAACTTAGAAGCAGGCTTTGCCTTTCTAGCAGGCTTGGATTTATTCCAGACTGGAGATGGTTTCCAAACTGAAACTGCTCCTGAGGACGAAGGATCAGGCTTTTGTTCTTTGTTGAAACGAAAGGATCGAAAACGATTGTTAGCCCTGTTTTTACCTTTAGACTTTTTATCCTGTGGTAAAAAAGTTCCTTTCCCACCAGTAACAGTTGAAATAATAGAATCCAACTGAGAACCAAATAATTTGTTTCCCTGGAAAGAAATGGAAAGTAGAGTTGATTTAGAAGCCATATCAGCATTCCAAGTCTTAAGCCATAAAGCTCTTCTGGCTAAGATAGCCAGAGACATAAATCTAACATCAACTCTAATAATATCAAAAATGGCATCACAGATGAAATTATTAGCATGCTGGAGAAGAATAATAATATCATGAGAATCACGATTTGTTACTTGTTGCGCTAGAGTTTCCAACCAAAAAGTTGAAGCTGCAGCAACATCAGCCAATGATATAGCAGGTCTAAGAAGATTACCTGAACATAGATAAGCTTTTCTTAGAAAAGATTCAATTTTTCTATCTAAAGGATCCTTAAACGAGGTACCATCTGATGTAGGAATGGTAGTACGTTTAGCAAGGGTAGAAATAGCCCCATCAACTTTAGGGATTTTGTCCCAAAATTCTAACCTGTCAGGCGGAACAGGATATAATTGCTTAAAACGTTTAGAAGGAGTAAATGAATTACCCAATCTATCCCATTCCTTAGCAATTACTGCAGAAATAGCATTAGGAACAGGAAAGACTTCTGGAATAACCGCAGGAGCTTTAAAAACCTTATCTAAACGTATAGAATTAGTATCAAGAGGACTAGAATCCTCTATTTCTAAAGCAATTAGTACTTCTTTAAGTAAAGAGCGAATAAATTCCATCTTAAATAAATATGAAGATTTATCAGCATCAATCTCTGAGACAGAATCCTCTGAACCAGAAGAGTCCAAAGAATCAGAATGATGGTGTTCATTTAAAAATTCATCTGTAGAAAGAGAAGATTTAAAAGACTTTTTACGTTTACTAGAAGGAGAAATAACAGACAAAGCCTTCTTTATGGATTCAGAAACAAAATCTCTTATGTTATCAGGAACATTCTGCACCTTAGATGTTGAGGGAACTGCAACAGGCAATGGTACATCACTAAAGGAAATATTATCTGCATTAACAAGTTTGTCATGACATTTAATACAAACAACAGCTGGAGGAATAGCTACCAAAAGTTTACAGCAGATACACTTAGCTTTGGTAGATCCAGCAGGCAGAGGTTTTCCTGTAGTATCTTCTGGCTCAGATGCAACGTGAGACATCTTGCAATATGTAAGAGAAAAAACAACATATAAAGCAAAATAGATCAAATTCCTTATAAGACAGTTTCAGGAATGGGAAAAAAATGCCAAACATCAAGCTTCTAGCAACCAGAAGCAAATGAAAAATGAGACTGAAATAATGTGGAGACAAAAGCGACGCCCATATTTTTTGGCGCCAAAAAAGACGCCCACATTATTTGGCGCCTAAATGCTTTTTGCGCCAAAAATGACGCAACATCCGGAACGCCGACATTTTTGGCGCAAAATAACGTCAAAAAATGACGCAACTTCCGGCGACACGTATGACGCCGGAAACGGAAATGAATTTTTGCGCCAAAAAAGTCCGCGCCAAAAATGACGCAATAAAATGAAGCATTTTCAGCCCCCGCGAGCCTAACAGCCCACAGGGAAAAAGTCAAATTTTTGAGGTAAGAAAAAATATGATAATTAAAGCATAATCCCAAATATGAAACTGACTGTCTGGAAATAAGGAAAGTTGAACATTCTGAGTCAAGGCAAATAAATGTTTGAATACATATATTTAGAACTTTATAAATAAAGTGCCCAACCATAGCTTAGAGTGTCACAGAAAATAAGACTTACTTACCCCAGGACACTCATCTACATGTTTGTAGAAAGCCAAACCAGTACTGAAACGAGAATCAGTAGAGGAAATGGTAAATATAAGAGTATATCGTCGATCTGAAAAGGGAGGTAAGAGATGAATCTCTACGACCGATAACAGAGAACCTTATGAAATAGACCCCGTAGAAGGAGATCACTGCATTCAATAGGCAATACTCTCCTCACATCCCTCTGACATTCACTGCACGCTGAGAGGAAAACCGGGCTCCAACTTGCTGCGGAGCGCATATCAACGTAGAATCTAGCACAAACTTACTTCACCACCTCCCTTGGAGGCAAAGTTTGTAAAACTGATTTGTGGGTGTGGTGAGGGGTGTATTTATAGGCATTTTAAGGTTTGGGAAACTTTGCCCCTCCTGGTAGGAATGTATATCCCATACGTCACTAGCTCATGGACTCTTGTTAATTACATGAAAGAAAGTTAGATTTTGGAGCTAAGGAGAAATGCAATTGGGCGGGGAGGTCTGATTGTTCACTGGCTGGTAAAAAAAGATCTGTCAATTCTTTATTGGTGGAGAGTGGCATGCCTTACAAGTATAAAAACAAAAAAGTCTCTGTTTTTTTCTCAGTACAGAATTTTAAAATGACATCTTTTAGACATTAAGAAGAAATATGACAACTCAGGTGAGCATTAGGTTAGGTGCAAATTAGTTTTTTATATACCAGTAGGTTTATGTTTAATTTCCCTTTCGTAATGCCACTTAAAGTTTCTCAGCAATAGAAAGGTGACCCTCTGGACACCGGGTACAGTATAGCAGGAAGGGGCCTTTGACCCCAGGAATAAGGGAGGCCCCTGGTTGTAGGGTGTAGGTGATGTAGGGAGAAGTTGTTCTGGGGTATTATATAAGGGGCTGAGCAGGAAAAGATGCAGGTCACTTGATTAAAGATTTTGGTGACAGCGTTACCCTCCCGCACATTCTCTTTTTTTTATTTTTCACAGGACTTTTTGAATTGTCGCAGTTTGGAAGGCACAGGTGCTAGTCTTCCTTCGCTTCATGCATCTTGAGTATGGCCATTGCTATCACAAAAAATTTGCATGTAGCATGGGGTGCAGTTCTTGGGGCATAGGGTTTTCTGGGGTGGGGTGATTAAAGGGGGTTAACAAACTCAACAGGTGTTTCTTGTTGTGTCCAGATCTTTTCTGATTACGTTAATTTTCTTGGAAACTGTGTTTGGGGAATATGGACTGCACTGCTTGTGTTATTTAAAGGGACAGGAAACTCCAAAATGTTCTTCATGATTTGGATAGAACATACAATTTTAAACAACTTTTTTGATTTACTTCTGTTATCAAATTTGTTTCATTAACTTGTTATCCTTTGCTGAAGGAACAGCATTGCACTACTGACAGCTAGTTGAACACATCTAGTTAGCCAATCACAAGAGACAAATGTGTGCCGGCACCAATCAACAGATAACTCCTACTAGTGTAGGATATGTGCTTATTCTTTTTCAACAAGGGATACCAAAAGAATGAAGCCCATTTGAAAATAGAAGTGAATTTAAAAGGGTCTTTAAATTACACGCTCTATCGGAATAACGTGTTTAATATTTATATTTAGTAAACAATCTCTAGCCATTTTTAATACCAAAGAAGGTGTCATGTTTTATTTGGATAGGTCATTACTAAAGGGTGGGGTGTTTTTGTGAGGGGGGCCGGGAATACTTGACGAATTAAGAGGTCAAGTGTGAGGACGTCATTTAAGCTGTTTTTATAAGTAAAATTTGTTTCTCTTTTTTACTTTGGAAAACAGGGAGTGGCAACAAAATGCATTTCTGCTGTGTAGCAAAAGATATAAAAAAAAAATCATGATGTGTTGTTTGTGTGAAATGCTTGCGCTTCAATGCAACAAAAAGATTTATAGCCTTCAGATAACACACGTTTTGTACAAGGATATTCTTTTTAATGTTTAATAGAACACTTATAATTTCCATGTTACCATAAGATAGTTTAAAACTGTCTTTTTTATCACACTCCTTGTTGTAACACTTATGAGAATTCTTTTTTACTCATAATACAATGTTTTGTTAAATGGTTATGTGAATTTTTAGTAATAATCAACACAGCTATGCTCCTAAATGATTTCTATAAACTGGTAATTAAACAGCCTTTTTTATAATGACACCCAGAATGTGTACGCACTGATAACGAACGCACTTTGCTCTATAATGATTTTGAGTCTACCTATTGAAAATTTCTTCGATTCACACTTTGATACAGATTATTTTGTTATGCTGAATATGAATAGGCTGATTCAACAACAGAGAATACATACTGATAATAATTCTGCTGCAATATAATGGTGCTGGGTATCTACATAAGATGCTTGCTAATTAAAAGAATTTAAAGGGACATTCATTTAAAGTGAAAGTAACTATATATATGTATATATATATAAATATATATATATGCATATATATATATATATATATATATATATATATATATACATATATTTACACACACACACATAGATCTGGTATATATGGTATAGTAGCAATTAAGAAATTAAAAAAAATGTAGGGACTTTCAGTGACGGCCATCTTGTAAGTTAGTTGGTCTGCAGGCTCATAAAGGGAATGCTAGCGATCTATCTATGGTCTATCATGCCATAAACAGAGGAAGCAATGCAGGTAGACATGCATGTGTAGGTGATTGAGATACAATAGTGGTGTTGGATGCAGGTGAGAAGTTGCTGGCTGAATTTGCACAGAAGGTAAAAGTTATCCATCTTAGAACTTGCTAAACAGAGTGTGAGTAATTTTGAGCTATTAGGGAACTAAGAGAACATAATTCTGTGGACTGGGAATCTGTTTGCTCGACAAAATATGACTCCTCCATGGCCTGACAAGAGGGGTCTCAATTGTTTGAAAAATTGCCTGCCTCAGCCTGTGCTATTAAATGAGTGGGTGAGGTGCCCTGAATGCTAGCTAAGGGGAACAATGTACCTGTCTTTGTGCAGATTTGGTGATTAAGTACGAGGTTGGAGTGAGGACTGTTACCCAGCAAGAGGAAGATCGCTCTAGAAGATAAAAAAAGAAGACACCACAAAAATGGTTTTTGCAGGCTCTTGCAATTTACTAAGAAGCCTTCTTCAAGCTGGTTTGGGCAGAGAAGGACGTTTAGCAGGGATTGCTGCTGGGAACCTATACTTACACTTTGTCTATGAGGCCCTTCACCCAGGTGGGCAGTTGGGGCTTAATCTTCAACTGATTTTTGACTGCATTACCTCTTTATGACCTCAATATCTCCTCATTAAGGTCAAATAGACAGTTTAAATAATTCCTCTGGATCACTGTTCCCTCTAAGCTGTGCGTGTATGCACGCACACAGGTAGTTTTTTTGCAAGCGCACATTAGATTTTCATAAGCGCACAGCTTGAGGCTAAACTTTTTATGCTACAGCTATTTTTTGTTCAGCACCCTGGGTAGCGCTTGCTGATTGGGTAGCGTTTGCTGAACCAAAAATGGGCAGGCTCTTAAGCTTATATTCCTGCTTTTCAAATAAAGATACCAAGAGAACGAGGAAAAATTGATAATAGGAGTAAAATAGAATGTTGCTTAAAACTTCATGCTCTATCTGAATCATGAAAGAAAAAAATGTTGGTTTCATATCCCTTTAATGTCCCTTTATCTGCAGTAAGGAAAGCAATGGAAAACTAGAGCAGCTTATACATTGTGCACCAGCCCTGCAGCCTGCTCAGTTTTATATATATATATATATATATATATATAATACCGTCCATACCACACAGGATATACCCTCCAAAGGTCGTCTGCCTGGGTGCTATGATGCTTTAAATAATTCCAATATAAATGACAGCACTCTCAGGTCTTTTTTTCAAAGTGAGAACAGCAAAAGTCTCTTTTTAATGGAACATTTTCGAGGAGCTTGTCCCCGTCATCAGCATGACACACTAGTGAAACACAACATATATTTATACAAACAATCAAATTTTTAATGCCAACAACCTGTGTACCTCTTGGTGTCCCAGAAAACCCGCCAAACACTCGTGTTTGGAACGCACTATGCGTTCCAGTGATTTGTGCCCGGAAGTGCCTAATGTCATATGACTTCCGGTCTCTATTGTTTAGAGTATATCTTATCCGTGTAACTTATGGTTATTATCTAATCATGATCCAATATATGTCTACTGTGTATCTATTAAGTGTCTATAGTCGGTATGTCCCTGTGTCATTCTTGTGATCTTGTGATCCACTTGCTTTTCGCCGCTACATTAATATGTATCCAACCTTACATTAATATTTTAAACTTCTATGTGCAGGCTTTGTCTCTATATTAGCCACTCTCATTGTGTGTTCTAGATTTATTTGTGTCAATTAGTGGGTATTTATATTTATGTGCATATTTACGATCTACTTATGTTAACGTTATCTACCTTTTTTGTTTATCTCGGTTGCCTTGGTTACCCAGTAGCGCTGGCTGTGTACTTTCTATGTGTCTTGCACTATCTGTATGGCATTACTTATAAGGCATACCGTATGCTTTTTCATTGTATTTATGCTTTGTTGTATAGTTGTTACCCCACTGTGTGTTATTTACATTATCTTATTATCCACATTTTACACGTTTATTTATCTTTCCCAATGGTGTGAGTGTCAAGTTACTCGTGATTGGCCCATTCTAATCTTTGATCATGTCTGTCCAAAGATTAGTAGCCAGATTGTGCCTATATACAACTTAAATTATTTACACACATGATTCTGACATATAATTTCCCAATTCTAATTTTGCTATCTACATATTTTGTACATTAAACTGTAACTTATCCTCTTAATATTTGTTTTTTATCGTCTTCTCCTATATGGTTATATTCCATGTTTGTTTTTCTAAGATTGTCTCTTATATGGGAGATCTTGGAATGTCCCCACTATGGTTCACTTTTCTCCTAAAGTCCTGTACGCCGGATCTATGTTCTTTTGTTGCCATTCCTCTTTTGATTTGTGATTTAGTTCCATCTTTTATGACTTTAGGTGATATCCATGTTCTGTGGTTTTCTCTTTGTTATAGTTGGCTACTGTCTATCTAGGTTATGGGAGTAGTTGTTTACTGGTAACATGCCTATACTGTGTCTTACCCCAAGAGTAGTGGAAGCCACTCTCGTGTCTCCCCTTACTCTAATCATAGGATTATGACTAGGGCACTGCCCCCCTTGGGGTCTGTGTCTCAGTCTATCCCTGATATGGTGCACAGTATCCGGGCGTCGTACCTTTGTTTGTGTCTCCTACCTATACCAGTGCCTTGAAGTCAGGTACTGAATTGAGCCCCCCTGGATATATTGTTCCCAGTCTATACATCCATTCTGCCTCTCTTCTGAGTAGGGCTTTATTGCGGTCCCCTCCTCTCTCCAGCTGGGGGATGTGATCAATTAAGATGTATCTGATGCTGGAAACTTGATGTTGTTTTTGGGTGCAATGTCTGGCTACAGGTTGATCTGAATTACCTGTATCAGTGCCACCCTTATCGCCCGCCTATGGTTGGCCATTCTTTCGCGTAATGTCCCACTGGTCTTACCAATGTAAAATCTGGCACATGGGCAGAAGAGTAGGTAGATTACATGTGTTGTATTGCACGACAGAGAGTGTTTGATGTGATACACTCGGTTAGTGTGCGGATGGTGGAAGGTCTTAGTGGCTATTAGGCCATTACATGTGGTACAGCCTAAGCATTTATATGAACCTTTGATGTTAACCTTTTCTTTTTTTTAGATAGCATTTTTTGGGGTCTGTTTTAACCAGCAGATCTCTTAGATTTGTGCCCCTCCTGTATGCAATCATTGGTGTAAGGTTATGAGCAAATCTTAGTTTAGGATCCGACTGTACCACGGGCCAGTGTTTCCTTAGGATATTACCAGCCTCAGTGGTATTTGGTGAAAATGTGGTTGCCATTATGAGCCTGTTAGATGGTTCTTTGTTTTTTTCTTTGTTCATAAGGGTTGTCTGTGTGTACGGTAGTACTTCCTGTAGGATTGTATCTATTGTATTCTTTTTGTATCCCCGTTGTATGAATTTGTCCCTCATATACTGAAGTTGGGAGACCCCTGTGGCTTTATCTGTGTTGTTGCGTATTACTCGCATAAGTTGTGATTTAATGATCCCTTTGAGTAGAGCTGGTGGGTGACAGCTAGTTGCACATAGTAAGGAGTTCCTATCGGTGGGTTTGTAATACAGTGTAGTGCCTAATGTGCCGTTTTGTATGTACACATTTAGGTCCAAGAAATGTATTTCTGTTACACTGTGTGTTATTTTGAATCGCACCGGTGTGTCTGTGTTGTTGATGTATTGGAACCATTCTAATAGTGTGTGTTGTCCTCCCCTCCAAATTAAAAAGACATCATCTATATATCTTACATAGAATATTATAGATGTTATATCTTTGTTCCACAGAAATGTCTTTTCAAAGTCAGACATATATATATTGGCATACGATGGGGCCATATTTGACCCCATCGCCGTGCCCGATGTCTGCAGGTAGTACTGAGTCTCAAAGCGGAAATAGTTATGTGTGAGACAAAATTGCATGAGTGTCATGAAGTACTCAATTGGGGGTCCCTCATATTCTGTGTCTTCAATAAGATGGTTCCTGACTGCTGTGAGTCCTTTGTCATGAGGGATGATGGTGTAGAGACTGTTGACATCCAGGGTTACCAGGATGTCCCCAGTCTCCACAGCAACATCCCTCAATTTGCGTATGAGATCATTTGTGTCAGCGATATAAGACATGGTTTTTTTCACTGTGGGTTGCAGCAATATGTCAAGTAGCTGTGCTACTGGCTGCGTCATGGATTGTACCGCTGACACAATTGGTCGCCCTGGTGGTCTTACCATGGTTTTATGGATTTTGGGCGTGGTATACAAAATCGGGACTTTCGGATATTTAGTGGTGCAAAATTCATATACATTTTCATTGAGATATCCCTGCTGAAATCCAAGTGTTAGAACTTGATCAAGCTCCTGCTTAAATTTACCCGTGGGGTCTCTTGTTAGTGTGGTATGTGTTTCAACATCACCTAACTGTTGCAGGATGTCCTCTCTATAGTCTGAATAGTTCAAAAGGACAATTGCCCCGCCCTTATCTGCGGGGCGGATGACCAATGAGTGATCATCCTGCAAAGTTTTGATGGCTTGTCTTTCTTCTTGTGTTAAGTTATGTGTCCATTTTTTATTAACCCTTTCTGATTCAAGGTCTTGTGTAGTGAGCCTTATGTAGGTCTTAGTTGACGCACTGTTACTGTGCGGTTCAAATGTACTTGCCTTTTTGCATTTATCTAATAAAGACATTTCTGTCTCTCGTGTGGGGGTGTCTTGGAAGAATTCCTTAATTTTTAGAACTCTGTTATGTTTATACATATCTATTTTGAGTTCTAGTTCTGGTGTGCTATGGCTTGGTACAAATGTTAGGCCTTTGTTGAGGACTTGTCTTTCTGCCGTAGTTAGTGTATGTTCGCTAAGATTGACTACTATGTCCTCATTCTGTTGCGGCGTGCTGGCCTGTATCTTCCTCCCCGCTCTCCTGATGTGTGGCCTCTGTCTCCTCCTCCTCCCCGTGACCTGGTGGTTACCCCTAAAAAATGGCGTTCTGGGTTGGAGTGTCCCCTATGTACATATGTGTCCCCACGTGTTGTTTGAGGTGTGTATGTACCTTGTGACATAGAGGTTGTATGTGAGGTATTGGTATCTGTTTCGGACGATTCAGCCCCACTTGTGTCTATTGTTGCAAATTGTACTCGTCTAGGTCTATAGGTTCTCCTATTCATACCTTCTGTGGAGTTAGTTAACCATTTGTATACCCTACCATGAGTATAGTCTGCATTAACAGAGTCAAGTTTTCTGTTTTTAAATACTGTTAAGTCAGTTTTATATTTTTCTATTTGTTGGTTCAACTTAAGTAGCCAATTTTCCTGCTGGTCTAGTGTGAGTGTGGTGTTATGTGCCTCCTCAAATGATGATATTTCTATCTTGACCTTTGCTAGTATGTTTGTAACCTCTTCAATTACTAGGAGTACCATATCTAGGGAGCACTTATTTAAGATATGGCACCACTTTCTTCTAAACTCAGGGTTATCACGCCCTATGGTGGGGATGTTTTTAACCCTGAATCCCCTGGGTATGTGGCTAAGTCTGTAATACTCAGATAGGTAGCTACCGTGTAACATGAGATCTATTTCACGTTTTTTAAGTTTTAATAAGTTGTGGTATAAATTTATAGGGGTCTCACCGGTACTTCTGTTGATTGGGGCGAATAATATCCTTACTGCATCGTCCTGCGTGTAGGTCACCGTACCTATCTGTGCCACCAGGGCATGTTCTCCTGGGGTTTCTTCCAGTTGCACTATTGTGTTTCCTGGTGGTGGTAGTGCTGTTATTTGGGAAAAGACAGGTTCCATTTTAGTTATGTTATTTATGCAATATAGACGTACTTCTTGGCTCAAATGGCTTTGCAATTCACTCTTGTTGTCATAGGTGTCCAGTATATTAAGAGGTAATATTCAGTCAATGATAGCATGCAAAAAAAGATAAAGAAAGTTTTTTTCTGGGTTGTCACCAGTCTAGAAGTGGGGGTATCACTGTGTATACAAAATTGTAATACCGTCCATACCACACAGGATATACCCTCCAAAGGTCGTCTGCCTGGGTGCTATGATGCTTTAAATAATTCCAATATAAATGACAGCACTCTCAGGTCTTTTTTTCAAAGTGAGAACAGCAAAAGTCTCTTTTTAATGGAACGTTTTCGAGGAGCTTGTCCCCGTCATCAGCATGACACACTAGTGAAACACAACATATATTTATACAAACAAACCAATATTTTTAATGCCAACAACCTGTGTACCTCTTGGTGTCCCAGAAAACCCGCCAAACACTCGTGTTTGGAACGCACTATGCGTTCCAGTGATTTGTGCCCGGAAGTGCCTAATGTCATATGACTTCCGGTCTCTATTGTTTAGAGTATATCTTATCCGTGTAACTTATGGTTATTATCTAATCATGATCCAATATATGTCTACTGTGTATCTATTAAGTGTCTATAGTCGGTATGTCCCTGTGTCATTCTTGTGATCTTGTGATCCACTTGCTTTTCGCCGCTACATTAATATGTATCCAACCTTACATTAATATTTTAAACTTCTATGTGCAGGCTTTGTCTCTATATTAGCCACTCTCATTGTGTGTTCTATGTGATTTATTTGTGTCAATTAGTGGGTATTTATATTTATGTGCATATTTACGATCTACTTATGTTAACGTTATCTACCTTTTTTGTTTATCTCGGTTGCCTTGGTTACCCAGTAGCGCTGGCTGTGTACTTTCTATGTGTCTTGCACTATCTGTATGGCATTACTTATAAGGCATACCGTATGCTTTTTCATTGTATTTATGCTTTGTTGTATAGTTGTTACCCCACTGTGTATTATTTACATTATCTTATTATCCACATTTTACACGTTTATTTATCTTTCCCAATGGTGTGAGTGTCAAGTTACTCGTGATTGGCCCATTCTAATCTTTGATCATGTCTGTCCAAAGATTAGTAGCCAGATTGTGCCTATATACAACTTAAATTATTTACACACATGATTCTGACATATAATTTCCCAATTCTAATTTTGCTATCTACATATTTTGTACATTAAACTGTAACTTATCCTCTTAATATTTGTTTTTTATCGTCTTCTCCTATATGGTTATATTCCATGTTTGTTTTTCTAAGATTGTCTCTTATATGGGAGATCTTGGAATGTCCCCACTACGGTTCACTTTTCTCCTAGAGTCCTGTACGCCGGATCTATGTTCTTTTGTTGCCATTCCTCTTTTGATTTGTGATTTAGTTCCATCTTTTATGACTTTAGGTGATATCCATGTTCTGTGGTTTTCTCTTTGTTTTTCTCTTTGTTATAGTTGGCTACTGTCTATCTAGGTTATGGGAGTAGTTGTTTACTGGTAACATGCCTATACTGTGTCTTACCCCAAGAGTAGTGGAAGCCACTCTCGTGTCTCCCCTTACTCTAATCATAGGATTATGACTAGGGCACTGCCCCCCTTGGGGTCTGTGTCTCAGTCTATCCCTGATATGGTGCACAGTATCCGGGCGTCGTACCTTTGTTTGTGTCTCCTACCTATACCAGTGCCTTGAAGTCAGGTACTGAATTGAGCCCCCCTGGATATATTGTTCCCAGTCTATACATCCATTCTGCCTCTCTTCTGAGTAGGGCTTTATTGCGGTCCCCTCCTCTCTCCAGCTGGGGGATGTGATCAATTAAGATGTATCTGATGCTGGAAACTTGATGTTGTTTTTGGGTGCAATGTCTGGCTACAGGTTGATCTGAATTACCTGTATCAAGTGCCACCCTTATCGCCCGCCTATGGTTGGCCATTCTTTCGCGTAATGTCCCACTGGTCTTACCAATGTAAAATCTGGCACATGGGCAGAAGAGTAGGTAGATTACATGTGTTGTATTGCACGACAGAGAGTGTTTGATGTGATACACTCGGTTATAAATATATGTTGTGTTTCACTAGTGTGTCATGCTGATGACGGGGACAAGCTCCTCGAAAACGTTCCATTAAAAAGAGACTTTTGCTGTTCTCACTTTGAAAAAAAGACCTGAGAGTGCTGTCATTTATATTGGAAATATATATATATATATATATATATATATATATATATATAACAAGGGGAGGTGACGGGGCAATCGACTTTTGAGGTTGGAGACAAGATGGATTTACACCCTGGATACCATAACACCTAGAGGGTTAAACACTATGCTGGATTTCTCACCATTTTACACTGGGCACTGAGCCTTTTTCTCCTACTTGCCTCTATTGTCATATCCATCCATTCCATAACTTTTTTGACTTTTTTGACTTTGATGTACAGTTATAACAGCTTCAAGTCCTCAAGTCCTCTGGTATTTTTTGCCATACTCCAGGAAACATGAATAACGTATAGATATATTGGTTATATACATTGTTTAGGATTTGGGTTACTTGCATGTGATATTCTAAAGAATTCCCAATATCCGCTTAATGATTAGTGCATATATATATAAATACATATATACCAATATACATATAGGGGTTTTCTAGATATTTGTAACATCATATATCCTCTATATATATGTTTTTTATTTAACTGCCATTGATCACTTGTGATTGATTGCTTTTATTGTTTTTATTTCTCACAGTGCTCTGATAACGTTTGCTCGCATAAGTATGTGACCTAGGCGGAGTAGCTGATGAGTACTATAGTCTTTTGTGTTTTTGACAGTTAGATGGGCCACTCCGTTTTGTCTACGATATCGTTAGACAACAACCGATGTCACTATGGCAACAGACGTCATCACGTGACTCACGTGGATGACAACTTCCGGTTACGCGATTTCCGGGTATGCAGCATGCGGGCCGCGGACGTGGCTCGGCGTTGTCAGAAGCCATTTGGGTATTTAAGGTGAAGGGGAAATGTATTCTGTATACTGCTTTTTGTATTCTTCAAAATGTTTGTATCATGCATTTGAAAAAGGAGGTGGAATGCCTTCGAAACGTCATGCCTTTTTAACCTAACTATTTAGTTAGCTAAGTCTAACTTTTTCAGTGAGTGCCTTTTTTCTACGTATGGATATTGGATTATTATCTTTAAGTGCACCCTGGAGGCTGCTATTTTTTATGGAGTGCCTTTTCTAAATGACTTCAACCTATATATATATCTGTAGCTCTACAATCACAAGACTTGCTTATAGCTCACAGTAGACCGGCAGGTCAGTATGTATAGCATTTATACTTTTTTTAGTTAGTAATGAGACTTTAGCAAGTTTACCCTAAATATTATGTAGTTAAAAGCTCTTGTAGTTATTATATTGGATCCATGTGTACCATATTTTATGACTTTTATTTACGGTTGACAGCTGTTTCTTTTCACAACAATGTGGCACATTTTTTTATTTCTTTACAACTTTCTTTTTTTTTTTAAACAGAGGTCAGCACCATCTTCATGGGTATTAAAGCTGGCTAACAAAAGTGTTAAAAAGGAAATGATATAGGAGCCATGGTCTTTGTCTGGGGGCCTGATATAAAAATATAAATGCACATATCACTGATCTATTTTAGAGCCCCTGATGATATTTATATAGCTCGCTATGCATTATATAAAGTTAATATTTATTAATAAAAAAAGGTCTATTTTTGGCAGGGTGAATTTAAATCACTAGTCATAAATCATGGTTTTTATTTTTATAATAATAATGTATTCAATTATTTTTCCGGTTATATCAGACAATTACTAATTTGGTTATATATCATTAGATATGTAGATATGCATAGACAGATCTTTGAAATGAATTAAATTTTTGGGAGGTGAACTATCTCCAGTTTAATGGGTTAATCATTCATATTCAATCAACTTTTCAGGTGTACTTTATTGGAAGGAGAAAAATTATTACCTTAATAATAACAATTGAAATAGTTTTATTTAACTAAAGAAAAATAACCATTACCTTAATAATAACAATTTAATTTGTAATACTTGCCCCTTCCTGCTCACACTTAGGTCCTTGTGCAGATCTTTTATACTCTAAACAATCTTCTATTCAGTGAGCTTCTTAAAACTTAGTAAGACTTAATTCTGTGCTCATGAGCTGCTGATTGCTGGCTACACATATAAGCCTTATGCTATTGGCTCTCCCATTTGCATTGCTGTTTCATTAACAAAAGATACCAAGAAAATGAAGCAAATTAATAGAAGTAAATTGGAAAGTTGTTTAAAATTGTACGCTCTGTCGGAATCATGGAAGAAAATGTTTTGCTTTTTATGTTCCTTTAAGTGTCAAGATGCCTGTACCTGGTGTGAAGATGCACAGCTTTACCTAATGGTACTTGAGTTGAGTTAAAATAAGAGAATGGCTTGAAGAGAGCTGGAAACAAAGGAGGAGAAACAATAACATAGTGACTTGTATTAACGTGCTACTGTAGTTGTACCTAGTAGTTTTATGTCCCTTTAAGGTGCGCACACATTTTAGTCACTTGGCCAAAAATTGCGCAGACCAACATGTTTCCACACACTGCTCAAAAAAATAAAATAAAAATTAGAGGGAACATTGCTCTAGACTAGCCATGTGCAAATTTATAGTTATTTGGCTAATTGAGGTATACAGTCCAATTCATGCTCCCATCTTTCTATGTGATATGGTAAATAACCTGGGAGAGGTTGTTGGAGTATCTTTTAAACCAAAAATAGGATATTATGCCCGGGAAAGTCTGTTTTTGAGTTAGTGATAGAAAAATGGAAAGGGACGAGGATATATGCGGGAATGAGCGTAGTGTTTGGTACCAGCCTTTATAAGTGTGCAAGATTATTGGATTTTAAATATAAGTGCAATAGTACAAGTCCCTCTTCTAGATGTGCCTGGTCTCTGGGGCTCTCGGGCATCTCCCCTCCCATCATCCCTTCTAGCTCTCCCTCTCCCCACTCCACTTACTCCCTGACGGGGACCCCACTGCTCCTCCTGTCCTCTACAATACTCCTCTCCCTGCCACTCCTCTCCCCTCCTCCCCTCCGCCCTACCTCTCCCTGCCATCCTCACACTACACACACTCACACACTCACACTCACTCTCAGTTCAATCACACACAATCACAACCAAACACTCAGCCTATCACACTGTAAAATTGAAATAAAATGTGTGAGGTGTTAGAAAAAAAAGTGTGGTGTATTTGTATATGTATGTATGCAAAATGTGTGCAATATGTAAAAATATGTGTAAGTGTACAAGCTTAATCAACCAACAATGCGATCTTACTCCTCTGTTTGCGCCTCTCTCTCTACTATGACTAATCCTCCACTCCACTGTAGTGTGCTGTAGCTCAACGAACCATCCAATTACACTGAAGAAAATGGCGGCTGCGGTTGGGTTTATATATGAATTTTGAATAGCGTAATTACGTGTCACATTTTCAGATGCAGTCACGGTTCATTTTTACGAGTGTTAGCCTAATTTGCATAAAACTACCCTATATTGAGACTTTACTTGGACAAAATACTGGCGTAAGTTACATGCAACGACTAAAATGTGTATTTGCGCACTTTTCGGAAGAACGCCAGTTTGTCCTACTTACGCCAGTTTAGCATCTAACGGCGCAGTATATGTAATACCCCGATGTGTGAGGTGAAATTACGGGCGGCGCAGGTTTCCACAATTGCGCCGAAACCTGCGCCGTATATCAGATCGCGCCCAATATACGAGCCATGGGCTTTGTCTGGGGGCCTGATATAAAAATATAAATGCACATATCACTGATCTATTTTAGAGCCCCTGATGATATTTATATAGCTCGCTATGCATTATATAAAGTTAATATTTATTAATAAAAAAAGGTCTATTTTTGGCAGGGTGAATTTAAATCACTAGTCATAAATCATGGTTTTTATTTTTATAATAATAATGTATTCAATTATTTTTCCGGTTATATCAGACAATTACTAATTTGGTTATATATCATTAGATATGTAGATATGCATAGACAGATCTTTGAAATGAATTAAATTTTTGGGAGGTGAACTATCTCCAGTTTAATGGGTTAATCATTCATATTCAATCAACTTTTCAGGTGTACTTTATTGGAAGGAGAAAAATTATTACCTTAATAATAACAATTGAAATAGTTTTATTTAACTAAAGAAAAATAACCATTACCTTAATAATAACAATTTAATTTGTAATACTTGCCCCTTCCTGCTCACACTTAGGTCCTTGTGCAGATCTTTTATACTCTAAACAATCTTCTATTCAGTGAGCTTCTTAAAACTTAGTAAGACTTAATTCTGTGCTCATGAGCTGCTGATTGCTGGCTACACATATAAGCCTTATGCTATTGGCTCTCCCATTTGCATTGCTGTTTCATTAACAAAAGATACCAAGAAAATGAAGCAAATTAATAGAAGTAAATTGGAAAGTTGTTTAAAATTGTACGCTCTGTCGGAATCATGGAAGAAAATGTTTTGCTTTTTATGTTCCTTTAAGTGTCAAGATGCCTGTACCTGGTGTGAAGATGCACAGCTTTACCTAATGGTACTTGAGTTGATTTAAAATAAGAGAATGGCTTGAAGAGAGCTGGAAACAAAGGAGGAGAAACAATAACATAGTGACTTGTATTAACGTGCTACTGTAGTTGTACCTAGTAGTTTTATGTCCCTTTAAGGTGCGCACACATTTTAGTCACTTGGCCAAAAATTGCGCAGACCAACATTTTTCCACACACTGCTCAAAAAAATAAAATAAAAATTAGAGGGAACATTGCTCTAGACCAGCCATGTGCGAATTTATAGTTATTTGGCTAATTGAGGTATACAGTCCAATTCATGCTCCCATCTTTCTATGTGATATGGTAAATAACCTGGGAGAGGTTGTTGGAGTATCTTTTAAACCAAAAATAGGATATTATGCCCGGGAAAGTCTGTTTTTGAGTTAGTGATAGAAAAATGGAAAGGGACGAGGATATATGCGGGAATGAGAGTAGTGTTTGGTACCAGCCTTTATAAGTGTGCAAGATTATTGGATTTTAAATATAAGTGCAATAGTACAAGTCCCTCTTCTAGATGTGCCTGGTCTCTGGGGCTCTCGGGCATCTCCCCTCCCATCATCCCTTCTAGCTCTCCCTCTCCCCACTCCACTTACTCCCTGACGGGGACCCCACTGCTCCTCCTGTCCTCTACAATACTCCTCTCCCTGCCACTCCTCTCCCCTCCTCCCCTCCGCCCTACCTCTCCCTGCCATCCTCACACTACACACACTCACACACTCACACTCACTCCCAGTTCAATCACACACAATCACAACCAAACACTCAGCCTATCACACTGTAAAATTGAAATAAAATGTGTGAGGTGTTAGAAAAAAAAGGGTGGTGTATTTGTATATGTATGTATGCAAAATGTGTGCAATATGTAAAAATATGTGTAAGTGTACAAGCTTAATCAACCAACAATGCGATCTTACTCCTCTGTTTGCACCTCTCTCTCTACTCTGACTAATCCTCCACTCCACTGTAGTGTGCTGTAGCTCAACGAACCATCCAAACACACTGAAGAAAATGGCGGCTGCGGTTGGGTTTATATATGAATTTTGAATAGCGTAATTACGTGTCGCATTTTCAGATGCAGTCACGGTTCATTTTTACGAGTGTTAGCCTAATTTGCATAAAACTACCCTATATTGAGACTTTACTTGGACAAAATACTGGCGTAAGTTACATGCAACGACTAAAATGTGTATTTGCGCACTTTTCGGAAGAACGCCAGTTTGTCCTACTTACGCCAGTTTAGCATCTAACGGCACAGTATATGTAATACCCCGATGTGTGAGGTGAAATTACGGGCGGCGCAGGTTTCCACGATTGTGCCGAAACCTGCGCCGTATATCAGATCGGGCCCAATATACGAGCCATGGGCTTTGTCTGGGGGCCTGATATAAAAATATAAATGCACATATCACTGATCTATTTTAGAGCCCCTGATGATATTTATATAGCTCGCTATGCATTATATAAAGTTGATATTTATTAATAATAAAAAGGTCTATTTTTGGCAGGGTGAATTTAAATCACTAGTCATAAATCATGGTTTTTATTTTTATAATAATAATGTATTCAATTATTTTTCCGGTTATATCAGACAATTACTAATTTGGTTATATATCATTAGATATGTAGATATGCATAGACAGATCTTTGAAATGAATTAAATTTTTGGGAGGTGAACTATCTCCAGTTTAATGGGTTAATCATTCATATTCAATCAACTTTTCAGGTGTACTTTATTGGAAGGAGAAAAATTATTACCTTAATAATAACAATTGAAATAGTTTTATTTAACTAAAGAAAAATAACCATTACCTTAATAATAACAATTTAATTTGTAATACTTGCCCCTTCCTGCTCACACTTAGGTCCTTGTGCAGATCTTTTATACTCTAAACAATCTTCTATTCAGTGAGCTTCTTAAAACTTAGTAAGACTTAATTCTGTGCTCATGAGCTGCTGATTGCTGGCTACACATATAAGCCTTATGCTATTGGCTCTCCCATTTGCATTGCTGTTTCATTAACAAAAGATACCAAGAAAATGAAGCAAATTAATAGAAGTAAATTGGAAAGTTGTTTAAAATTGTACGCTCTGTCGGAATCATGGAAGAAAATGTTTTGCTTTTTATGTTCCTTTAAGTGTCAAGATGCCTGTACCTGGTGTGAAGATGCACAGCTTTACCTAATGGTACTTGAGTTGAGTTAAAATAAGAGAATGGCTTGAAGAGAGCTGGAAACAAAGGAGGAGAAACAATAACATAGTGACTTGTATTAACGTGTTACTGTAGTTGTACCTAGTAGTTTTATGTCCCTTTAAGGTGCGCACACATTTTAGTCACTTGGCCAAAAATTGCGCAGACCAACATGTTTCCACACACTGCTCAAAAAAATAAAATAAAAATTAGAGGGAACATTGCTCTGGACTAGCCATGTGCCTGGTCTGCTGATATCAAATTCTTGAGAGGGCTAATCATTTTTCTCTGAGTTGTTCCAGTGATGGAAATGCATGGCTACACAGCACTTTATACAGGATGGGGTCTTGGGGGTCTATTTGCAGACAATAATGGTTTTACATTATAAATGTTTTTCTAGCTCTCTGTATTTCATACTATGTAGCCTAGTAAACTTTTAATGGATGTACTCTCGGGCAACAGAATTTATAGATTAGTCTATAATGATTGTGTCCCTGGGTCAACTGGATGATTACAATTTTTTTTATTTTGCTGAAAGTAAGCCACATGGGTCAAAATCCTAAATGAATGAAGTTGCAATGAGTGAACCTTTAGTTTTTTTTTTGTTGAGGATCCATAACAAAGGATCTTGACTTTGAAATATGCCTTTAGCCTCAGCAATCATTGAGATTTAAAAACACTGAATAATTGTGCATGACCACTACAAGTGAATCATGATACTCTCCATATCTCTGCATCGTCAACATTTGTTACTTTTCTTAGGGAACAATTTTTGCAATCTTTGAGGAGTGTAATACAAACAGGAAAGAATAGGAGTAATTAATTGTCTAATAATTGGGCTGAGGAAGATTTAATTGCGCAAATTTATAGTTATTTGGCTAATTGAGGTATACAGTCCAATTCATGCTCCCATCTTTCTATGTAATATGGTAAATAACCTGGGAGAGGTTGTTGGAGTATCTTTTAAACCAAAAATAGGATATTATGCCCGGGAAAGTCTGTTTTTGAGTTAGTGATAGAAAAATGGAAAGGGAGGAGGATATATGCGGGAATGAGCGTAGTGTTTGGTACCAGCCTTTATAAGTATGCAAGATTATTGGATTTTAAATATAAGTGCAATAGTACAAGGGAAGACCACATTGGGTCCCAAGGTGTACAGATGTCTAAACTGCAGGTTCCATGACAACCCATCAATTTTTATCGTAATATTAAAAAAAAACAACAATCTACAAAACTCTGAAGGAAAATTGTCGTTCTATAATTGTCTAAATTTGGGAGACCTAATCCACGTAACATAGGTTTTCTTTTCAGTTGAGATCAATTAGGGACAATCATATTAAAGTGTCATAAAACATGTTGAGATCTGTGCATATCCCAAAAGGGCTAATTAAGTAAAAATATTACAAAATTACTTACATAGCCATGCTGCCTGGAGTAGTCTGCTCCACCCCCTTATCAGTGTTTAAACACAGGCATTGTATTTCAAATGACTTCACAGCACCTTATTTGCTTCTAGGCATGCTCCAGCAGATAATCACTGTGCACTTTTGCATTCTACCAAAGCAACTGTAGATATAGATACAGCCATAGAAGGAAATTTGTGGGGGGCGTTAGAGCTGTACAATTCGGAAACTTAAAGGAAAGGGTTAATGGCAAGGCACTGCAGTATAAATTTTCAGGTAGAGCAATTAAAGTACATATTATTATATTTCGTCCCTATCCCAACTTATTGTATGTCCCTTTAATGAGTCACTACAGCGTACAACTAATGAGTATGAACTCTTACTTTTATCAGGAACTAGAAAGTAGGTATTGGCGAATGTGTTTATATTCAAATTTGAATGTTAGAACAAATGTTCTATAAATTCAATTTACATAATCGAATGTTTATAAGAACGAATATTCATAAAAATTCTATTATTGAATGTTATTTACAATTTTCGAATGTGACATTCTAATTTGAATGTAACATTCAAATTCGAATGTGACATTCGAATATAACATTTATAAAACACAGTTATAGACTAGAAATACTATTTTGAATTCTAATGTGACATTTAAATTTGAATGTGACATTCACATTTGAATATTAAATTTATAAAACATAGTATTAGACTAGAAATACTATTTCAAATTTGAATGTTACATTTGAATTCGAATGTAGCATTCAAATTCAAATATTACATTTATAAAACACAGTATTAGACTAGAAATACTGTTTCAAATTTGAATGTGACATTCAAATTCTAATGTAGAATTCAAATTTGAATATTACATTTATAAAACACAGTATTACACTATAAATACTATTTCGAAATTGAATGTGATATAAAATACATAGCTAAACATTATATTAATCGAACTAATATTTTCGAATGTTATTGAAAATTTTGAAAACGAAAATAGAATGTTAGAATGTTATATAAACATTTGAAATTCGATTCGAACGAACGAACGAATGTATCAAAATTCATTTTAAATTGCAAATTTTTAGAAACAATCGCCCATCCCTACTAGAAAGCCGGTTTTCAGAATCAAATGACAGGAAATGGTACAAAATAAATAATGAAAATAAAATGCAAATTTTTACTACATATAACTAAACATTTTATAATGCAATCTGTGTTTAAAGCAGTGGTCTCAAAGTACCGGTCCCAAGGCCATATGTGGCCCCTCAAGATAGTTTCATCTGGCCCTACCTTGTTTATTATGTAAACCATTAATTTTGGCTGTCACGTTTTTTTAAGGGTTATAAGGGGTGTAACTAGTTGACGTTCTATATAGGCACTCACAAGATAAATATAAAGACAAGAGTCCAGTGTAGACTCCCAACATGCACAGCTTGGATAAAAGTCACTTTTTACGTTGTTATACAGTTCCAGAATGATCAGTTCACTTGGCACTCACAAGATAAATATAGACAACTAAGTATGTCTATTGTGGGCTACCACTCCCACCATGCCCTACTACTTGGGTAAATTTCACTTCAAGTTTTTGGTATATCCAAGTAGTCCACAAATGTATTGAGTTTGATACCCCTGAATGAAACATTACTCCTTTAGTAAAAAAAATATATGTTCGATCAAAGAGAACACAAAAAGAAACAGACTGTGTTAAAAAAAAACAGCAAACAACTTACTTGTTTCATTGCAAAATGAGCACTTATAATGTTTTGTAGCCACTGAGCCAAGTGGTAGATATTCTGAGAATTTAAGTTGCATCATGCCTCTTGCCCAAGAAACTCACTTCCTGTTCCTCTAGCATTCATTCTTGAAGATTTATGACATCAAGCTATATATGGCTTCCTGTAGAGACCCCACCCCCTTGTGGGACTGTGGCAGGAAGTAATAGGCACTGCACAAATGAAGTTAAAAGAAATAAAAAGTTAAATCCTTATAAAATGAGGATTGAGGAATAATACATATTTCAATGATTTCTATTAAGTATAACCCACTGTTTACTGCTTTTTTATTACAACACTGAAACTGAATATTTGTTCTATATCCCTTTAATGTGCCTTTGTGTGTAAAAGAGCTTTATACAAAAAATGTTTAAAATGGTTGCTTGCAAAACTACACAAGCTTGATTAACTTCCATAATTGTGGCCAATTAGGGCTAGCTGTAAATTAGTTTTTGCTCTGCTCTAAACAATTGCTGTCACTTATATTGCTGGTTCAGGCAATGTGCAGCTTACTAGGATACAAAATTTGACATCCAGCCTCTCTAGAGAGTGTGATAAAAAGCAACATTTGTGAAGCAATACCAAGGTATTGTACAATAAGATAAATAATTAATACATATTCCAATGTTGTTTCATTTCCGTTAATTGATTTTATTGGGAATTGTATTTTTAGTTTTTGTCTCTTTAATGAGATGGATTATACAGGATCTATCTATATAGTATATTATTTATGACCATGCTGCGGTGTGTAATAATGGTATGAACAAAGGAACATGGCGAGAGATCTGACAGTTTGAAAAACAATATTTGTGTATATGATGACAGAATGTCAGTAGGACCAAAGATACTTAGTTATGCAAATCACTTCATAGTTGAAATTTCTGCCTTAGCATATGTAAATATTTAACAATATTTTTCTGATTTTTTTTTCTTAAATCTTTAGTAATAGATACAGTGTCTTTATTTTCAGGTAGATTACGAGTTGTGCGTTCATCTTTTAACGCTGAAAAAATGGTAATTTCAGCGTTAAAACAGCAACACAGCCATTACAAATCTTGTCAGTATAGCTCAACCGCAAGCCTTTTAGCCTGTAACACAATGTCAGTTCCGCACTCGTAAAACTTACGTTTTTTCATGGGACCGTAGCGCTGCCATTACGAGTTTTACGGTGAGGCTAAAAAGCTTGCGTTACACCCTATAACGACAAGATCCTTACCGCCATCTGAGAGCAGTAGTTATGAGTTTTACGCAACAAAACTGTTACACAAAACTAATAACTAAACTGTTACAAAGTAACTAAACACCCATAAACTACCTATTAACCCCTAAACCGAGGCCCTCCCGCATCACAAATACTATATTAAAGTTATTAACCCAACATCGCTGCCACTAATAAAATGTATTAACCCCTATTCCGCTTCTCCCTGACATCGTCACCACGATAATAAAGTTATTAAACCTTAAACCACCGCCCTTCCGCATCACAAACACTGTAATTTGTATAGTAGTGTTAGGATTTTTTAAATATGTATTTTACTTTTCTTTAATTGGTAGTTAGTTTAATTTTAGTTTAATAGTTATATTAGTTTAATTTTAGTTTAATAGTTATATTAGTTTAATTTTAGTTTAAACATTGTTTTATTAATTTGACAGGTAAGTTTTAATTTAAGATAGGGAAATTGTAATTTTAATATAAAGTTAGGGGGCGTTAGGTTTAGGGGTTACTAGTTTAAATTAGTTTATTGTGATGTGGGGGGCTTTCGGTTTAGGGGTTAAATGTTTAATTTAGTATATTTTGTTGTGGGGGGCTTGCGGTTTAGGGGTTAATAGGTTTATTATAGCGGTGGCGGGGAGCGGCGGAATAGGGGTTAATGAATTTTCATAGTGGCGGCGATGTCGGGAGCGGCAAATTAGGGGTTAATAATTTTATTTAGGTGTCGGCGATGTCTGGGGCGACAGATTAGGAGTGTTTAGACATGGTTTTTATGTTAGGGTGTTAGGTTTAAACTTAACCTTTTTTTTCCCCATAGACATCAATGGGGCTGCATTACGGAGCTTTTCATTCTGCGATCGCAGGTATTAGTTTTTTATTCTAACACTCTCCCCTCATTGATGTCTATGGGGAAAGCGTGCACAAGCACGTCAAAACAGCGCTTGTATTCTGTGCGGTTTGGAGCTCAACGCAACCATATCGCACGCACAAGCCGTCTGTTTGAAAACTTGTAATGGCAGCGATATGGAGGGTGAAATAATGCAACTTTAGTTGCATTTGTTAAATACCCTCTAACGCGCATGACTTGTAATCTACCTGTTTATTTCTTAAGGATATATATATATACTGTATATACCCATACTGTATATACCCATATATATTCTATCCTAATAATAAATATAACAATAACATATAATGTTATTGTGAAAATGTATTTATTATAGCATTATGTAGAGCTATCAATATACTTATATTAAAGGGATATGAGATGCAGCATGCTGGAAAAGAATGGTTAGGCTCACTAAGTTTTACTTGCCTCTATAGGCGGAATCGACACTGGAGCTACCCCAAACCTAGTTATTTCTGGCTCCTGGTCTGGTGTACACTGCCTTCCGTTCAACAACCCTACTGCTACCACCGCTATGTACAGTTTCTGAAGCTGCAGTGGGACCCTGGAGGTTCCTTACTCTCCTTTCTCCATAGCACAGTTGGAGTGGGCTAAAGCCATAGGACTTCTTATAGTAAGCGGGAGATAAATTCTCTGCGCATTCAGGACTCCTACCTACCGGACTTTGAGTCATAGGGCATGTGTTGATACAAGGACAATAGTTTTGTTAGAGGGAAATGTTGTCGCTATTGCTTAATATATGTTTGCTGAGCTCTTTATTTTTTTTCAACTCTCACACCATTACCTAATGTTTCAGATTCTCATCCCCCATTCACATTATATTTATAGTGTATGTCTTGGACTGCCTGGCCGATTCGCCAGGCAGTGGTACTTTTAATTTTTTCATGTTATATGCACTCTTAGACGTCTATGTAGAATGTGATAGATATTTCCACTTAAAGGGACATTAAAAACTCAATACATGCTAGATAGAATGATGCATTCAAAGAAAAGATTAGTCCATGACTAACATGTAGATGTATTTTTTAAAGTTTCATTAGTTGTTTAAAAAGTGACAAAATAAGGGTAAAGTTTTAGTGTCTATAAAACACTGGAAGCTGCCATGTTGTAACTTGTGTTACCTTCTCTGCTGTGGCCAATTAGGGTCAGTTATAAATAGGTCATTAGAGTGTGCAGCCAATGGTTGTGCTGGATTTAACAGTGTTCTGCACCATTTCTAACAGGAACTGAAAAGCTCACAATTTCAGAATGGAATTACAGGCAAAAAGGACAAAATAAATAATGAAAGTATATTGCAGAGTTGTTTTATATATACAATTTATCATTTTATATTACCATCTCAAAGTGTTTAATGTCCCTTTAACACTGATCGATATCGGTGTAGCTTATAAACACTTTGTATTTTTGATAACGGTTGTTTCGAGGAGAACTAATGGTCTTTGCATATGATAATCTTATCGCAAGTCTAGTTGTATTAACTCAAGGCCTTACCTCCTCTGTACTGATGGAGCTCCCTTATGTGTATTTACTCACTTCAATACTGTACCCCACATATTGCTGGTGCCCTGACATACTGAGCCCTTTGCAGAAACGCAACTCTACAGTTTACTTATGTTACAGGCCTTTCTTCTCTGTACTAAGTACTTACACGCTTCCTTAACCTTAAACAGCTTCCTTGGCTCCCATATATATGTTGATGGTAGGTTTACTTCAACAAGTTAAACTAGCTAATCCCATATATATTATTCTAGCTTTTCATTAGTACTTTTATAGTAAATCCCCTGAATTTACAGCGGTCACTGAATGGAGCATTCTGGTTCGGTCTTGCTTACTATATTTCAATTACCCCCCCCCCCCATAATAATGAGCCCCCTATTTTAGGGTGACAAAGTAAGCGGTTTGCCTCGTCTATACCGCACCCTAATTCTTGTTTTTTTACTACTTCCTAAGTATTTCCTCACACGAAACACCACAGTAATGAATCTATATGCCCTCTTGAGATCAGCAGGACTGATCATTATTATCTACTAACTATATTTACAACCTTGTCTCAGCTCTTGGTTGCCTCCATTGAGGGGTTAGTTCTACCACTTCACTATAGATTCTTTTTTATCTTTAAGGGAGTTTATATTATATCATATCATATTATATATCACATTATATTATATACTATACATTATTTTCTATATTTCATTAGTTTCCAGGCAGTCAATATTTGTTTGCTCATAATAAGATTAACTGAGGTTGATTAAATGTCATTTTACTGTACTGTACTGTATTATGGACATCTCGCAATGCTATGTTTTATAATGATCCTGTTGATTGTTACCATTTGTTTCATACTGGCTACATATGTAGCACTTCTGTACTGTTTTTATTTCTCCAACATTGGTGTGTCCGGTCCACGGCGTCATCCTTACTTGTGGGATATTCTCTTCCCCAACAGGAAATGGCAAACAGTCCCAGCAAAGCTGGCCATATAGTCCCTCCTAGGCTCCGCCCACCCCAGTCATTCTCTTTGCCGTTGCACAGGCAACATCTCCACGGAGATGGTTAAGAGTTTTTTTGGTGTTTAAATGTAGTTTTTATTCTTCTATCAAGTGTTTGTTATTTTAAAATAGTGCTGGTATGTACTATTTACTCTGAAACAGAAAAGGATGAAGATTTCTGTTTGTAAGAGGAAGATGATTTTAGCAGACAGTAACTAAAATCGATTGCTGTTTCCACACAGGACTGTTGAGATGAAGTAACTTCAGTTGGGGGAAACAGTTAGCAGACTTTTCTGCTTAAGATATGACTAGCCATATTTCTAACAAGACCATGTAATGCTGGAAGGCTGTCATTTCCCCTCATGGGGACCGGTAAGCCATTTTCTTAGTCAAACATAAAAGAATAAAGGGCTTAAAAAAAGGGCTAAAAAACTGGTAGACATTTTTATGGGCTAAAACGATTGCTTTATTGGGGCATATTATGCAGATTCTAGCTAACAATTGGCATTATAATCTTGGGGAACGTTTAAAAAACGGCAGGCACTGTGTTGGACACCTTTTTTAGTCTGGGGGCCTTTCTAGTTATAGACTGAGCCTCATTTTCGCGCCATTACTGCGCAGTTGTTTTTGGAGAGCAAGGCATGCAGATGCATGTGTGAGGATCTAAGAATCACTAAAAAAGCTTCTAGAAGGCGTCATTTGGTATCGTATTCCCCTCTGGGCTTGGTTGGGTCTCAGCAAAGCATATAGCTGGGACTGTATAGGGGTCAAATTTAAAAACGGCTCCGGTTCCGTTATTTTAAGGGTTAAAGCTCTGAAATTTGGTGTGCAATACTTTTAATGCTTTAAGACACTGTGGTGAAATTTTGGTAATTTTTGAACAATTCCTTCATACTTTTTCACATAATTAGTAATAAAGTGTTTTCTGTTTGAAATTTAAAGAGACAGTAACGGTTTTATTTTAAAACGTTTTTTGTGCTTTGTTGACAAGTTTAAGCCTGTTTAACATGTCTGTACCTTCAGATAAGCTATGTTCTATATGTATGAAAGCCAATGTGTCTCCCCATTTAAATTTATGTGATAATTGTGCCATAGTGTCCAAACAAAGTAAGGACAGTAATGCCACAGATAATGATATTGCCCAAGATGATTCCTCAAATGAGGGGAGTAAACATGATACTACATCATCCCCTACTGTGTCTACACCAGTTTTGCCCATACAGGAGGCCCCTAGTACATCTAGTGCGCCAATACTTATTTCCATGCAACAATTAACGGCTGTAATGGATAACTCCATAGCAAATCTTTTATCCAAAATGCCTACTTATCAGAGAAAGCGCGATTGCTCTGTTTTAAACACTGAAGAGCAAGAGGGCGCTGATGATAACTGTTCTGACATACCCTCACACCAATCTCAAGGGGCCATGAGGGAGGTTTTGTCTGATGGAGAAATCTCAGATTCAGGAAAAATTTCTCATCAAGCTGAACCTGATGTTGTGACATTTAAATTTAAATTAGAACATCTCCGCGCACTGCTTAAGGAGGTGTTATCTACTCTGGATGATTGTGACAATTTGGTCATTCCAGAGAAATTATGTAAGATGGACAAGTTCCTAGAGGTTCCGGTGCCCCCCGACGCTTTTCCTATACCCAAGCGGGTGGCGGACATAGTAAATAAAGAGTGGGAAAAGCCCGGCATACCTTTTGTTCCCCCCCCCTATATTTAAGAAATTATTTCCTATAGTCGACCCCAGAAAGGACTTATGGCAGACAGTCCCCAAGGTCGAGGGGGCGGTTTCTACTCTAAACAAACGCACTACTATTCCTATCGAAGATAGTTGTGCTTTCAAAGATCCTATGGATAAAAAATTAGAGGGCTTGCTTAAAAAGATTTTTGTACAGCAAGGTTACCTTCTACAACCAATTTCATGCATTGTTCCTGTCACTACGGCAGTGTGTTTCTGGTTCGAGGAACTAGAAAAGTCGCTCAGTAGAGAATCTTCATATGAGGAGGTTATGGACAGAGTTCACACACTTAAATTGGCTAACTCTTTTGTTTTAGATGCCGCTTTGCAATTAGCTAGATTAGCGGCGAAAAATTCAGGGTTTGCTATCGTGACGCGCAGAGTGCTTTGGCTAAAGTCTTGGTCAGCGGATGTGTCTTCCAAGACAAAATTGCTTAACATTCCTTTCAAAGGTAAAACTTTATTTGGACCAGATTTGAAAGAGATTATTTCAGACATCACTGGGGGAAAAGGGCCACGCCCTCCCACAGGATAGGTCTTTTAAGGCTAAAAATAAGCCTAATTTTCGTCCTTTTCGCAGAAACGGACCAGCCTCTAATTCTGCATCCTCTAAGCAAGAGGGTAATACTTCACAACCCAAACCAGCCTGGAAACCAATGCAAGGCTGGAACAAGGGTAAGCAGAGCAAGAAGCCTACCACTGCTACCAAAACAGCATGAAGGGATAGCCCCAGATCCGGGACCGGATCTAGTGGGGGGCAGACTCTCTCTCTTTGCTCAGGCTTGGGCAAGAGATGTTCAGGATCCTTGGGCGCTAGAAATAGTTTCTCAAGGTTATCTCCTGGAATTCAAGGAACTACCCCCAAGGGGAAGGTTCCACAGGTCTCACTTATCCTCAAACCAAATAAAGAGACAGGCATTCTTACATTGTGTAGAAGACCTGTTAAAGATGGGAGTGATACATCCAGTTCCAATAAGAGAACAAGGAATGGGATTTTATTCCAATCTGTTCGTAGTTCCCAAAAAAGAGGGAACATTCAGACCAATTTTGGATCTGAAGATCCTAAACAAATTTCTCAGGGTACCATCGTTCAAAATGGAAACTATTCGAACGATCCTACCCACCATCCAGGAAAGTCAATTTATGACTACCGTGGATTTAAAGGATGCGTACCTACATATTCCTATCCACAAGGAACATCATCAGTTCCTAAGGTTCGCTTTTCTGGACAAGCATTACCAGTTTGTGGCACTTCCATTCGGATTAGCCACTGCTCCAAGGATTTTCACAAAGGTACTAGGGTCCCTTCTAGCGGTTCTAAGACCAAGGGGCATTGCAGTAGTACCTTACTTGGACGACATCCTAATTCAAGCGTCGTCCCTGTCAAAAGCAAAGGCTCATACGGACATCGTCCTAGCCTTTCTCAGATCTCACGGATGGAAGGTGAACAAAGAAAAAAGTTCTCTGTCCCCGTCAACAAGAGTTCCCTTCTTGGGAACAATAATAGATTCCTTAGAAATGAGGATTTTTCTGACAGAGGTCAGAAAATCAAAACTTCTAAGCTCTTGTCAAGTACTTCATTCTGTTCCTCGTCCTTCCATAGCGCAGTGCATGGAAGTAATAGGATTGATGGTTGCAACAATGGACATAGTTCCTTTTGCACGAATTCATCTAAGACCATTACAACTGTGCATGCTCAGACAGTGGAATGGGGATTATACAGACTTGTCTCCGATGATTCAAGTAGATCAAAAGACCAGAGATTCACTCCGTTGGTGGCTGACCCTGGACAATCTGTCACAGGGAATGAGCTTCCGCAGACCGGAGTGGGTCATTGTCACGACCGACGCCAGTCTAGTGGGCTGGGGCGCGGTCTGGGAATCCCTGAAAGCTCAGGGTCTATGGTCTCGGGAAGAGTCTCTTCTCCCGATAAACATTCTGGAACTGAGAGCGATATTCAATGCTCTCAGAGCTTGGCCTCAACTAGCAAAGGCCAAATTCATAAGGTTTCAATCAGACAACATGACGACCGTTGCATATATCAATCATCAGGGGGGAACAAGGAGTTCCCTGGCGATGAAAGAAGTGACCAAGATAATTCAATGGGCGGAGGATCACTCCTGCCACTTGTCTGCGATACACATCCCAGGAGTGGAAAATTGGGAAGCGGATTTTCTGAGTCGTCAGACATTCCATCCGGGGGAGTGGGAACTCCATCCGGAAATCTTTGCCCAAATAACTCAATTATGGGGCATTCCAGACATGGATCTGATGGCGTCTCGTCAGAACTTCAAGGTTCCTTGCTACGGGTCCAGATCCAGGGATCCCAAGGCGACTCTAGTAGATGCACTAGTAGCACCTTGGACCTTCAACCTAGCTTATGTATTCCCACCGTTTCCTCTCATTCCCAGGCTGGTAGCCAGGATCAATCAGGAGAGGGCCTCTGTGATCTTGGTATGCAGACCTGGTGAATATGTCATCGGCTCCACCATGGAAGCTACCTTTGAGACAGGACCTTCTTGTTCAGGGTCCATTCGAACATCCGAATCTGGTTTCCCTCCAACTGACGGCTTGGAGATTGAACGCTTGATTTTATCAAAGCGTGGGTTTTCAGATTCTGTAATAGATACTCTGATTCAGGCTAGAAAGCCTGTAACTAGAAAAATTTACCATAAAATATGGAAAAAATATATCTGTTGGTGTGAATCCAAAGGATTCACATGGAATACGATAAAAATTCCTAAGATTCTATCCTTTCTACAAGAAGGTTTGGAGAAAGGATTATCTGCAAGTTCTCTAAAGGGACAGATCTCTGCTTTATCTGTTTTACTTCACAAAAGACTGGCAGCCGTGCCAGATGTTCAAGCATTTGTTCAGGCTCTGGTTAGGATCAAGCCTGTTTACAGACCTTTGACTCCTCCCTGGAGTCTAAATCTAGTTCTTTCAGTTCTTCAAGGGGTTCCGTTTGAACCTTTACATTCCATAGATATTAAGTTACTATCTTGGAAAGTTTTGTTTTTAGTTGCAATTTCTTCTGCTAGAAGAGTTTCAGAGTTATCTGCTCTGCAGTGTTCTCCGCCCTATCTGGTGTTCCATGCAGATAAGGTGGTTTTGCGTACTAAGCCTGGTTTTCTTCCGAAAGTTGTTTCTAACAAAAATATTAACCAGGAGATAGTTGTACCTTCTTTGTGTCCGAATCCAGTTTCAAAGAAGGAACGTTTGTTACACAATTTGGACATAGTCCGTGCTCTAAAATTCTATTTAGAGGCTACTAAAGATTTCAGACAAACATCTTCCTTGTTTGTTGTTTATTCTGGTAAAAGGAGAGGTCAAAAAGCAACTTCTACCTCTCTTTCCTTTTGGCTTAAAAGCATTATCCGATTGGCTTATGAGACTGCCGGACGGCAGCCTCCTGAAAGAATCACAGCTCACTCCACGAGGGCTGTGGCTTCCACATGGGCCTTCAAGAACGAGGCTTCTGTTGACCAGATATGTAAGGCAGCGACTTGGTCTTCTCTGCACACTTTTGCCAAATTTTACAAATTTGATACTTTTGCTTCTTCGGAGGCTATTTTTGGGAGAAAGGTTTTGCAAGCTGTGGTGCCTTCCGTTTAGGTAACCTGATTTGCTCCCTCCCTTCATCCGTGTCCTAAAGCTTTGGTATTGATTCCCACAAGTAAGGATGACGCCGTGGACCGGACACACCAATGTTGGAGAAAACAGAATTTATGCTTACCTGATAAATTACTTTCTCCAACGGTGTGTCCGGTACACGGCCCGCCCTGGTTTTTTAATCAGGTCTGATGAATTATTTTCTCTAACTACAGTCACCACGGTACCATATGGTTTCTCCTATATATATTTCCTCCTGTCCGTCGGTCGAATTACTGGGGTGGGCGGAGCCTAGGAGGGACTATATGGCCAGCTTTGCTGGGACTCTTTGCCATTTCCTGTTGGGGAAGAGAATATCCCACAAGTAAGGATGACGCCGTGGACCGGACACACCGTTGGAGAAAGTAATTTATCAGGTAAGCATAAATTCTGTTTTTTTCAACCTCAATAAAAAATATTATAAAAAAAAAAAGGGATATGAGCACCAAAAATAATTATTTTGTGATTCGGACAGAGCATACCATTTTAAAAAAGTGTCCAATTTACTTCTATTATCAAATTTGCTTCATTCTCATAATATTCTGTGTTGAAAAGATACATAGGTAGGCATCTAGAGCGCAATATAGCATGGAATAGTGATGCCATCTAGTGTTCTTGCAAATGGATAACATTCTTGCAAAATTGCTGCCATTTAGTGTTCCAGAAATGGTCAGGCACCTAAGCATACACTTCTTTCCAACAAAAGATGCCAAGAGAACAAAGTAAATTTGATAATGAAGTAAATTAGAAAGTTGTTTAAAATTCCACGTTCTATCTCACTGGTTTTCAAACCTGTCCTCAGGCCTCTCTAACAGGCCACATTTTGAGGATATCTGAATTGGAGCACAGGTGAAATAATCAGCTGATTAGTAAACGTGGTTATTTTACCTGCTCTCATTCAAGGTAATCCAGAAAACCTGGACCGTTGGGGAGGCCTGCGAACAGGTTTGACAATCAGTGCTCTATCTGTATTGTGAAAGAAAAATTGTGGGTTTCATCTCCCCTTAAACATATTGCATTATCTATAATACAATAACAAAGTATTTCTTCTTTCTTTCTCCATGTAGATATGTGGCAGTTGTGCACTCAGCCACTATGGGTCAGCATCGAAGTGTCCGGTGCACATGGCTAGTGACAGGCTGTGTCTGGATTTGCTCACTACTGCTCAGCACGCCTGCTCTTCTATACTCTGGAGTACGCTGGGGCGAGGGAGTGGCCCTGTGTGTTCTGGACCTACCTGGAGCTCCTCCATCTCTCTATTGGTTCACATTAGTGCATAGCCTCCTGACCTTCCTCTTGCCACTGCTTGTCATAGTGGTGCTGTACTCTCTTACTCTACATCACCTTGCCAGAGTCATGAGAAGAGTCCAGAGGGCTCCATCACAGCGCAGTCGCAGGGTCACCCGCATGGCACTGGCTATTGTAGCGTCCTTCCTTCTGTGCTGGGCCCCCTTCCATGCAGTGCAGCTGCTTAACCTAGTCTCTCCTGGGCCTCCTTCCATTTCTGTTTTCTACCTCAACCAGGCTGTCATCTGCCTCGGCTATGCACATAGCTGTGTCAGTCCTCTGCTGGTCATCTGCTGCACAGAGGGCTTCCGGGAGCGGTTACCACATGCACGGTAAGTTCATAAGCAAGGATATACATTCATAATTTACTACCTCTCACCTGAATTCTTGTCTAGCTTGTGCATGGTCTCATAAACATGTTTGGAAACACACTCTTCAAGAATTCTAAAACTTATCATGTTCTGAAAATAAATGGCCATCTTCTACATTCTTGCAATGTCATAATTCCTTAAAGGGACATTAAACACTTTGAGATGGTTATATAAAATGATAAATTGTATATATAAAACAACTCTGCAATATACTTTCATTATTTATTTTAGCTTTTCAGTTCCTGTTAGAAATGGAAGTGAAGAACACTGTTAAATCCAGCACAACCATTGGCTGCACACTCTAGTGACCTATTTAGAACTGTCTCTAATTGGTCACAGCAGAGAAGGTAACACAAGTTACAACATGGCAGCTCCCAGTGTTTTATAGACACTAAGGCCTAGATTTAGAGTTGGGCGGTAGCCGTCAAAACCAGCGTTAGAGGGTCCTAACGCTGGTTTTTACCGCCCGCTGGTATTTGGAGTCAGTCAGGAAAGGGTCTAACACTCACTTTGCAGCCGCGACTTTTCCATACCGCAGATCCCCCTACGCCATTTGCGTATCCTATCTTTTCAATGGGCTCTTTCTAACGCTGGTATTTAGAGTCTTGGCTGAAGTGAGCGTTAGAAATCTAACGACAAAACTCCAGCCGCAGAAAAAGTCAGTAGTTAAGAGCTTTCTGGGCTAACGCCGGTTTATAAAGCTCTTAACTACTGTGCTCTAAAGTACACTAACACCCATAAACTACCTATGTACCCCTAAACCGAGGTCCCCCCACATTGCCGCCACTATATTAAAAAATTTTAACCCCTAATCTGCCGCTCCGTACACCGCCGCCACCTACGTTATCCCTATGTGCCCCTAACACCGCCAACCCCTATATTATATTTATTAACCCCTAATATGCCGCCCCCAACGTCGCCTCCACCTACCTACAATAATTAACCCCTAATCTGCCGACCGGAGCTCACCGCTACTATAATAAATGTATTAACCCCTAATCCGCCTCACTCCCGCCTCAATAACCCTATAATAAATAGTATTAACCCCTAATCTGCTCTCCCTAACATCGCTGACACCTAACTTCAAGTATTAACCCCTAATCTGCCGACCGGAGCTCACCGCTACTCTACTAAATTTTTTAACCCCTAAAGCTAAGTCTAACCCTAACACTAACACCCCCCTAAGTTAAATATAATTTTTATCTAACTAAATAAATTAACTCTTATTAAATAAATTATTCCTATTTAAATCTAAATACTTACTTGTAAAATAAACCCTAATATAGCTACAATATAAATTATAATTATATTGTAGCTATTTTAGGATTAATATTTATTTTACAGGCAACTTTGTAATTATTTTAACCAGGTACAATAGCTATTAAATAGTTAATAACTATTTAATAGCTAAAATAGTTAAAATAATTACAAAATTACCTGTAAAATAAATCCTAACCTAAGTTACAATTAAACCTAACACTACACTATCAAGAAATAAATTAAATAAAATACCTACAATTATCTTCAATTAAACCTAACACTACACTATCAATAAATTAATTAAATACAATACCTACAAATAAATACAATGAAATAAACTAACTAAAGTACAAAAAATAAAAAAGAACTAAGTTACAAAAAATAAAAAAATATTTACAAACATTAGAAAAATATTACAACAATTTTAAACTAATTACACCTACTCTAAGCCCCCTAATAAAATAACAAAGCCCCCCAAAATAAAAAAATGCCCTACCCTATTCTAAAATTAAAATAGAAAAGCTCTTTTACCTTACCAGCCCTGAAAAGGGTCCTTTGCGGGGCATGCCCCAAATAATTCAGCTCTTTTGCCTGTAAAAAAAAAACATACAATACCCGCCCCCAACATTACAACCCACCACCCACATACCCCTAATCTAACCCAAACCCCCCTTAAATAAACCTAACACTAGGCCCCTGAAGATCTCCCTACCTTGTCTTCACCTCACCGGGTTCAGCGATCGGTCCAGAAGAGGGTCCGAAGTCTTGATCCAAGCGGCGGCTGAAGAACTCCATCATCGGGCTGAAGTCGGAAGTCCATCATCGGGATGAAGTCTTCTATCAAGCGGCATCTTCAATCTTCTTTCTTCCGGAGCGGAGCGGAGCCATCTGTCACGTGTCAGTCAAGGTCCTATAAATCCCTGTAAAGAGAAGTATAGTTTAAGTTATGAATCCAACTGTAGATAAGGTAAAGTTTAGATAGATTAGTATTCCACATAAAGTATGTAGTTGTGTGGGAGAATTGTTTAATTAGATGGCAGCAGGATATAAATGATTGTTGGAATCATTTATTAATTAAACAATTTTACCTTTGATTTACGGTAACAGTAGTACTAATATAACCTATAGCCAAAAGGTGGCAACATGATTGGCAGGTAAAATAGTACTAATACACCTGGTGGATATATTTATTAATAATGATAGAGAGTGGATCTCTGTAGTATATAGATGCAGTCAATACAGGAGCAAATAATAAGTTAAGGAGAGGATATGTTTTTAGTCTCTGATTATGAAATGAGAAGTAGCGGTAATGCGATCTTGAAATATAAACAGATTTAGAGTCTTACCGCAAGAACCGGAGGAAGAGTTTCTGAGCAGCCTTAGGTCCCTGCGATATGGCTGAGAGGCTTGGAGGATCCGGGTAAGAATCCGTTACACGCCGAAGTAGCGTGTGGTGTGTGTGAGAGCAAAGGCGTCCGGACGGCAAGCAGGAAGCTAGCAGGTTTGCGAGTGACGTCACCGCTATTTGCCGATCACAAGGAGACGCTGACGGTCAGAGTTACAGCAATGAGAATTGAAGAGGTAACTACGCTGGTAAAACTTAGTATGTTAGATCCCAATTTAGATTCAAGTTGGCAAGTAATAGATTTCCAAGAAAGCTGTAAGAAACTGACTGTGGAAACAAAAATTACTAAGCACCTAATGATCTGTGGGAGGGGTTTTTATACTGATTATACAAAGGTATCAGGTAACCTTAAAGGGACAAGAACAGATCATGACAGTACTCCCCCCTCAAGGAGCCACTCAGGGGATCAAGGTTTGGGTCTGTCAGGATGCCGCCTGTGGAACAAAGAGATCAGTCTTGGAGCAGAGAGGTTTGAAGCAGGCTCCCAAGAATCATCCTCGTCCGGATAACCCTTCCAATGCACCAAATACTGAAGTTTGCCCCCTCTACGACGAGAATCCTTTATAGAAGCTACTTCATACTCAGGGTCCCCTTCTTGAAGAACTTCAGTAGCTGGAGGGCAGTGTTCCATCTCCCGCGTCTGTTTGTAAGGCTTCAGTAAGGATACATGGAATGTAGGATGTATCCGCAAATTGTCCGGAAGGGACAGGGTAACAGCATTCTGATTCACAACATCTTTAATAGAATAAGGACCTATGTACAAGGAGGATAATTTGCGAGATGGATAGGGTAATCGCAAGTTACAAGTGGACAGCCATACCTTGTCTCCAACTTTATAGTTAGGTGATTCTAAATGTTTTTTGTCATAATAAAATTTATGTAACATTTTTGAGTGAGCGATATTGTCCTGAACAATAGTGAAAGTTTCGGATATGGTGTTAACCAAATCATTGACCAAGGGGCAAACACTATCTTGTAAGTCTTCTTGATGGAAAACCGGATGAAAGCTGTAATTAATGTAGAAAGGTGAGAACTTGGTGGTACTATTTACGGAATTATTGTAAGCGAATTCTGCATACATCAATAAAGAGGACCAGTTGTTTTGTTGGTTGTTAATAAAACAGCGTAGGAATTGCTCCAACCACTGATTAACCCTCTCCGTCTGACCATTGGTTTGTGGGTGGTAGGAGGTACTCAACCGGCGGCGTATTTTCAAGGTTTTACATAATTCAGACCAAAATTTACTCGTGAACTGGGATCCACGGTCTGATGTTATACTGAGAGGTAATCCATGATGTTTTATTACGTGTTGCATAAGAAGTAGTGCTGTTTCTGAAGCAGTCGGTAACTTAGTGGTAGGAATAAAGTGTGCCATTTTACTAAAAATGTCCACGACAACTAGTATAGTGGTAAAGTTAGAAGATTTAGGTAATTCAACTATATAGTCTAGTGCTATATCAGTCCAAGGTCGAGAGGGTATGGGAAGGGGTAGTAGTTGGCCGTATGGCTGTCTTTGTTGCGTCTTAGAGACTGTACATATAGTACAAGAATTGATGTAATTGGTAACATCTGTTTTTAAGGTTGGCCACCAAAAATGTCTTGTAATGAGGTCTATTGATTTAGAGATTCCGGGATGTCCAGCTAGAACAGAGTCATGGTAACTATATAGAATTTTCTCTCTTAAGGACTTAGGTACATACACCAGTTTGTCATGATAGTACAGTCCATTATTATGTAGAGTTACTTGTGTCTTTGGCAATTCTGAATCTGAGGTAAGATGTGTTTTTAGTAAACTAGTTATATCTTCTGTGAGTCCTATAATGTTTTCAGGGGGAATTATAGACACTTGTGATTGTGGTGATATAGGTTTATCTGGTATTCTAGAGAGAGCATCTGCCTTAACATTCTTATTAGCAGGTCTATAAGTTATTAGATAGTTAAATCTATTAAAGAATAGATTCCAACGCACCTGGCGTGAAGTAAGGGTTCTATTGGTTTTCAAAAACTGTAAGTTCCTATGGTCTGTGTATATTAGAATGGGAATGGAGGTTCCCTCTAATAAGTGTCTCCAGTGTTCGAAAGAGGCTTTGACAGCTAGAAGCTCCTTCTCCCCTATTGCGTAATTTATCTCTGATTCAGACATTACTCTTGAAAAAAAAGCAACAGGATGTAACGGATGTTTCAGACTTTGTCTTTGAGACAAAACTGCTCCAATGGCATAATCTGAGGCGTCTACTTCAATGACATATTGCAATGAGGGGTTAGGATAGGAAAGAATAGGTGCTGTAGTGAACCTGTGTTTTAATGTATTAAATGTATTTTCAGCTTCTTCAGACCAATGAAATTTGACATTAGACTTTGTGAGATTTGTAAGGGGTTTGGCTAATAGTGCAAAATTTTTAATAAACTTCCTATAGAAGTTCGCAAACCCCATGAACCTCTGAATCTGTTTTTTGGATGTGGGAGTAGGCCAGTCTAAAATAGCTTTTATCTTATTCTTTTCCATATCAATTCCTTCAGGAGTTATGACATAACCCAGAAAAGTGATGTTATTAGTATTAAAAATACATTTTTCTGGTTTGGCGTATAAATGGTGTTGACGTAGCCTAGACAGTACAGTGCGAACATGCTTTATGTGGTCTGATTTGTTTTGTGAGTATATGAGGATGTCGTCTAGATAGATTACAACATAGATGTCAAGAAGATCTTTAAATACATCATTTATTAGATACTGAAAGGTGGCAGGCGCATTGCAGAGCCCGAATGGCATCACTGTGTACTCATAGAGTCCGTAGCGCGTACGGAACGCAGTGAGCCACTCGTCACCTTCTCTCACTCTGATAAGGTTATATGCACCTCTGAGATCTAGTTTTGTGAAGTAGGAAGCCCCCTCAAGTCTCTCTATTAACTCGGGAATCAGAGGTAGTGGGTATCTGTTCTTTATAGTTCTACGATTAAGTTCTCTATAATCCACTATAGGTCTAATTGTACCATCTTTATTCTTGACGAAAAATATTCCTGCTCCAGCTGGAGAGGTGGATGGTCTTATGAACCCCTTACGGAGGTTTTCTTCGAGATAATCTTTTAGATAGTCTAATTCGATTTTTGAGAGTGGAAAAATATGCCCACAAGGTATATCTGCCCCGGGGATTAAGTCTATGGGGCAGTCATACTTCCTATGAGGAGGAAGATTTTCTTACTCTTTTTTACAAAAAACATCACAGAAATCCGAGTATTCGGGAGGTATGTTGTTAGAATCTGATTGCAAAATGTGATGGCTGGATATACAAGTGTTTTTACAATAATCAGAAGTGAATATAACATCAGAAGTTTTCCATGATATATTGGGGTCATGTAAATTTAGCCAAGAGTAACCTAAAACCAGAGGGTATATGGGAGATGATATAACATCAAAAGATATATATTCAACATGAGCACCCCCTATGGATACTTTAATGGGAATTGTGTGATGTGATATAGGACCGGAAGATATTTGACTACCGTCAATAACTCTAAGTAACACTGGATTTGTCTTTTTTATAAGTGGTATTTTATTTAAGGTTGTGAAATTCAAATCCATATAATTAGTGCTGGCTCCTGAATCAATAATCGCCCTGGATGTTACTCGTTGGTTCTCCCACTGCAAAATAAGAGTGAGTGAGCAGTTGGTATGATTAGGGGTATGAACATTATAACAAGTATTTACAGATGTTTTCTTACCCCTTTTCTGACGTCCCAGTATCGGACAATCTTTTACTGTGTGTTGTGCTGATCCGCAGTACATACACAGATTATTTTGTCTTCGTCTGAGCTTTTCTTGTGGATTGAGTGGACCTTTGACAAATCCAATATCCATGGCTTCAGGAGCATTTTGTGATTGACTACGTGTGCTTTGTTGTGGGGTTGTAGGAAAAGGTGAACGTCTAAATGTGTTTTCACTAGGATTGCGTTCAGATCTACGTTCTCTCAAACGTCTGTCTAAACTAATTGAGAGGTTAATTAACCCTTCTAATGTCTGAGGCATTTCAACTCTTGCTAGTTCGTCTTTAAGTGCGTCACATAACCCTAACCTAAACTGGTTTTTAAGAGACAATTCGTTCCAACCACTATCCTTTGAGAATCTTTTAAACTCAGTGATATAATCCTCTACAGGCTTTTTTAGTTGTTTTAATGCTCTCATACCGTTCTCAGCTGTGAGCTGCTTGTAGGGATCATCATACAATTGTGACATAGCAGAAAAAAAAGATTCTAAGGATAGTAATATGGGATCATTTGATTCAAAAAATGAATTAGCCCATATGCGTGGTTCTCCCCTTAGATAAGAGATAGTGGTTAAAACCTTAGTTTGATCTGTGGGGTATGTGTGAGGTTTGAGTGAGAATAATAGATAACAAGCATTCTTGAACTCTCTGAAGTGTTTTCTATCTCCATAAAAATGTTCAGGGGGGCTAACATTGGGTTCTACAATGTTTAATGTTTTTTGTTTGTCTGAAATTTCCTTTATGTAAGATTTAAGTGCAGTATTCTCATGTTGCAAGGTGTTTAATGCCTGTGTTATTGACTCAACCTTTTCAGTTAATGTCTGCACATGGGTTACTATATCTACTGGATTCATGATAGGCTTAGTAATTTATGTCACGTGTCAGTCAAGGTCCTATAAATCCCTGTAAAGAGAAGTATAGTTTAAGTTATGAATCCAACTGTAGATAAGGTAAAGTTTAGATAGATTAGTATTCCACATAAAGTATGTAGTTGTGTGGGAGAATTGTTTAATTAGATGGCAGCAGGATATAAATGATTGTTGGAATCATTTATTAATTAAACAATTTTACCTTTGATTTACGGTAACAGTAGTACTAATATAACCTATAGCCAAAAGGTGGCAACATGATTGGCAGGTAAAATAGTACTAATACACCTGGTGGATATATTTATTAATAATGATAGAGAGTGGATCTCTGTAGTATATAGATGCAGTCAATACAGGAGCAAATAATAAGTTAAGGAGAGGATATGTTTTTAGTCTCTGATTATGAAATGAGAAGTAGCGGTAATGCGATCTTGAAATATAAACAGATTTAGAGTCTTACCGCAAGAACCGGAGGAAGAGTTTCTGAGCAGCCTTAGGTCCCTGCGATATGGCTGAGAGGCTTGGAGGATCCGGGTAAGAATCCGTTACACGCCGAAGTAGCGTGTGGTGTGTGTGAGAGCAAAGGCGTCCGGACGGCAAGCAGGAAGCTAGCAGGTTTGCGAGTGACGTCACCGCTATTTGCCGATCACAAGGAGACGCTGACGGTCAGAGTTACAGCAATGAGAATTGAAGAGGTAACTACGCTGGTAAAACTTAGTATGTTAGATCCCAATTTAGATTCAAGTTGGCAAGTAATAGATTTCCAAGAAAGCTGTAAGAAACTGACTGTGGAAACAAAAATTACTAAGCACCTAATGATCTGTGGGAGGGGTTTTTATACTGATTATACAAAGGTATCAGGTAACCTTAAAGGGACAAGAACAGATCATGACACCATCTTCTTCCCAGCCGAAGCGGATCCATCCTCTTCAACCGACGCCTACTCGCCGAATGACGGTTCCTTTAAATGACGTCATCCAAGATGGCGTCCCTCGAATTCTGATTGGCTGATAGGATTCTATCAGCCAATTGGAATTAAGGAAGGAATATTCTGATTGGCTGATGGAATCAGCCAATCAGATTCAAGTTCAATCCGATTGGCTGATCCAATCAGCCAATCAGATTGAGCTTGCATTCTATTGGCTGATCGGGATCGGTAATTAGTTTAAAATTGTTGTAATATTTTTCTAATGTTTGTAAATATTTTTTTATTTTTTGTAACTTAGTTCTTTTTTATTTTTTGTACTTTAGTTAGTTTACTTCATTGTATTTATTTGTAGGTATTGTATTTAATTAATTTATTGATAGTGTAGTGTTAGGTTTAATTGTAGATAATTGTAGGTATTTTATTTAATTTATTTATTGATAGTGTAGTGTTAGGTTTAATTGTACCTTAGGTTAGGATTTATTTTACAGGTAATTTTGTAATTATTTTATCTAGGTAGCTATTAAATAGTTATTAACTATTGAATAGCTATTGTACCTGGTTAAAATAATTACAAAGCTGCCTGTAAAATAAATATTAATGCTAAAATAGCTACAATATAATTCTAATTTAAATTGTAGCTATATTAGGGTTTATTTTACAAGTAAGTATTTAGATTTAAATAGGAATAATTTATTTAATAAGAGTTAATTTATTTCGTTAGATAAAAATTATATTTAACTTAGGGGGTGTTAGGGTTAGGGTTAGACTTAGCTTTAGGGGTTAAAAAATTTATTAGAGTAACGGTGAGCTCCGGTCGGCAGATTAGGGGTTAATACTTGAAGTTAGGTGTCGGCGATGTTAGGAAGAGCAGATTAGGGCTTAATACTATTTATTATAGGGTTATTGAGGCGGGAGTGAGGCGGATTAGGGGTTAATACATTTATTATAGTAGCGGTGAGCTCCGGTCGGCATATTAGGGGTTAATTATTGTAGGTAGGTGGAGGCGACGTTGGGGGCGGCAGATTAGGGGTTAATAAATATAATATAGGGGTCGGCGGTGTTAGGGGCAGCAGATTAGGGGTACATAGGGATAACGTAGCTGGCGGCGGTGTACGGAGCGGCAGATTAGGGGTTAATAATAATATGCAGGGGTCAGCGATAGCGGGGGCGGCAGATTAGGGGTTAATAAGTGTAAGGTTAGGGGTGTTTAGACTCGGGGTTCATGTTAGGGTGTTAGGTGCAGACTTAGGAAGTGTTTCCCCATAGGAAACAATGTAGCTGCATTAGGAGCTGAACGCTGCTTTTTTGCAGGTGTTAGGTTTTTTTTCAGCTCAAAAAGCCCCATTGTTTCCTGTGGGGGAATCGTGCACGAGCACGTTTTTTAAGCTGGCCGCGTCCGTAAGCACCGCTGGTATCTAGAGTTGCAGTGGCGGTAAATATGCTCTACGCTCCCTTTTTGGAGCCTAACGCAGCCCTTCTGTGAACTCTAAATACCAGCGGTATTTAAAAGGTGCGGGAGAAAAAAAGCCAGCGTAGCTAATGCACCCCTTTGGCCGCAGAACTCTAAAGGCTGTGACACACTGCAAGCAGAGCGACGCGCAGCGTGTAGATGCAGCTGTGCGCGCTCAGTGTGTTTTGCCTTTTCATCTCTGAGCACTCTTCTGCGTTAGGTCGCGTAGCTAAGCGCTCAGAGATGAAATATTTGAACTTCAGAAGCGAAGCGACGCGGAGCGAAGCAGCTGCTTTGCCTCGCGCCGCATCGCTTGCAGTGTGTCACAGCCTTTAATCTAGCCGTAAAACTTTACACTTATTTTGGCACTTTTTAAACAACTAATGAAACTTTAAAAAATACATCTACATGTTAGTCATGGACTAATCATTTCTTTGAATGTATCATTCTATCTAGCATGTATTTAGTGTTTAATGTCCCTTTAATAAAATAGTAGAAATATTCCCCTAAGTCTTCAGGGCAAAACCAACTTCCAAATAATATGCCCCCCTATCTTGCTAAAGCAATAGTCTAGTCAAAATTAAACTTTCAAGATTCAGATAGAATTTTAAGCAACTTTCTACTTTAACCCTATTATCAATTTTTATTCGTTCTCTTGGTATCCTTGCTTGAAAAATCAAGAATGTAAGCTTAGGAGCCGGACCATTTTTGGGTCAGCACCTGGGTAGCGCTTACTGATTGGTAGCTATATTTAGACACCAATCAGCAAGCGCTAAACAAGTGATTAATCAAAAATGGTCTGACTCCTAAGCTTAAATTCTTGCTTTTTCAAATAAAGATACCAAGAGAACGAAGAAAAATTGATAATAGGAGTAAATTAGAAAGTTGCTTAAAATTGCATGCTCTATCTGAATCATAAAAGTTTAATTTTGACTAGACTATTCCTTTAGCTGCTACTTTTATTTTGTACTATTATACTTTTTTATGTAAAGTATTGTGTGCTATAGCTCTTCTCCAGGTTCAAAAAGAGAAGATTATGACCCCACTCATGCCAGATCTCTAGTTAATTTTCTAAATGTCCCCCAATTGGTCCCAAAATATAGTGTGAGGTTCATGTAATAATAAAAAAAAGTAGCATTTTTATTTATTTTTTAAAAAACAGCATGAAGTAGTTGTGAGGGGTTAAAATTGGCGGGTGTGGGGTGTTTAAAAAAAAACGCACTGAAAAGTGCCTTTATATTGCAGTCTATGGGGAACTGTCTGTTGCCAGTAAATATATATACTGTATATATATATATATATATATATATATATATATATATATATATACACATATTAACACATAAATATATATGTATATATTCATATATATTTAAGATCTGCTTCCCATTGTTGTGACAATATGTAATATACAGTATATATTTACACATATACATATATGATGTAGAGAATGAATTTATTTGTATGTAAAAATCTGGCTAATGTGAGTTGCATTAAATTCTGACATCAGAATCTGACCCAGAACCCTCTCTATTCTCAAATACACATTGCAAACAAGATGTCTCAAAATACAAAGGAGCAGACATTTGTTTAAATAGGAAGATAGGTCACTTCAAAGGGATTTTAGAACATGGTATTCTCAGGTTTGTGTTTCCATATAAGGAGTTTCCTGTCTTTAGGAGTGGACAATTCGTCTGCGAGAATAATGAAAGTTACACAAGTTCTCAGGGAATATAGCTCTTATCATCTAAGAGTTAATTACCCCATGCTGAGTTCAAATATACAAAATCCAGACAATACGTCTTTATTGAATATGGCAAAGAAAGTCTTTTAAGTTTTGTGTAAGCTAGAATCCATATAAGAATTTAAATCTTAAAGTTCAAATAAATTGTTGGATACATTTTCAAATATTTCATGTGTACCTCAGTAATATATAAATATGTATATATGGATTCTGAGGGATATCTCATGTCTCAACCATGTTGCACAATACCTTTAAATCTAAAGTGAATTAAATATAAATAATTGTATTGGTGAATTTAAAATGTTTAGCAAACTGTCTTTGTTTCAGGAATCTGATAAACTAATGAGGTTCCAAATATGACTGGTATATACTGGTATATAAATGCCTACGTTATTTGTGCTATGAACTGTATCATCAAATGAAATAATATTAATATGAAATATATATATATATATATATATATTTCGTGAAAAAAGCACTCACTGGTCCAGCGACCTCTGTGACAACAAGAAAATACTTTTATTGATGTGACGTTTCGGGACAGAACAAGTCCCTTCCTCAGAGGAAGGGACTTGTTCTGTCCCGAAACATCACATCAATAAAAGTTTTTTCTTGTTGTCACAGACGTCGCTGGACCAGTGAGTGCTTTTTTCACAAATTTTGTATTATCCTTAGAGCACCCTGGCAGTTGTTTCAAGTTAGTGGGAGTGCATACACACCAATCGCTGTATATATATATATATATATATATATATATATATATATATATATATATATATATATATATATATATATATAAAAAAATATGTATAATGATATTAATTCCAACAGACTACCAATTACATGTATGATATAGAATGGCCAGAAAATATCCTAGGTTCCAAGGAGTTCAAAAAGAAAGACAGGGAATTCAGCACGTCTTTAACTTATGTCCAAAAATTTATTAGCTATCTCATAATTGACAGTACAATATAAATGCATATCTCAGAGACAGAATGTTACACGTCTCCAAACTCACAATGAATATGTTCAACAGTATAATCATGAAATACAAACATATAGTTTAAAAAAAAAGCAGGAATAAGGACTAGATATGTATCAAGAGGGGTTAAGAGTACCACAGCCGAGACCAGGCTCCACAAGTGAGGATAGTGCCTGGGCGGGTATACAAATAGGATCTATGTTATCCCCTAGTACATATCATGTGTAAACACGCTGCAATTAAAGAGTACAGGATATCAGGAGAAAAAACAGCAACACCCAACCTCCACCAGCAATACAAGGTATGTAATACAAGGTATCTAGTTACAACATAGCAATCATACGCTGAAACAAATTATAGTATGGCAGTATACTGAGCTATAGCTGCAGCCCATACAGTTCAGGTAAGCTGAGTCCTGAACATTGAAAGCAATTGCGGTTATTTCCCATGTATATATCCCTGTTTCTGCCGCACACAATGACCCTTAAATAAGGGTGGGTATAAGCCAAATAGTGTTAAATACTGGCAGATAAACCGCTAATTAGTGATCTCCAAAAGGTTTGGCATCAGCCTCTGGGTATTTGTAAAGTGAAAAACTGATAGGTCGCAGACAAGAGACCGCTTCTTGTGAGACTCTCCACCGCTTCCATACATATCGTGAGCTGTTATTCCGCCTCCATACAGGTACCACAGCAGGGGCGTCAACATGTGGGAGTCTCACCAATAGAGGAATTTCAACATAGGTTGTGGTCCGCTCAGTTTTGTACATCAATCAGCGTGCGTCCAAGAAAGTTCCTGCGTAGCATAAGAAACAGCCTACACGCGTAGGTAAACTGTAGGTTTGTATTTCATGATTGTACTGTTGAACATATTCATTGTGAGTTTGGAGACGTGTAACATTCTGTCTCTGAGACATGGATTTATATTCTACTGTCAATTATTACATAGCTAATACATTTTGGACATAAGTTAAAGACGTGCTGAATTCCCTGTCTTTCTTTTTGAGCTCCTTGGAAACTAGGTGTTCAAGCTCACAACAGCTGTTTGTGAGTCTTCTTCTTGTATAAATAATTGTGTTTAAGGGTCTGTACCAATCAAATTTATTATTTTAATATATTTGTCCACACGCATTTAACTACTTATTTGGTATTGGAAATACGCACTCAGTTAAATTAGATGGCCCACATCATATGACCAAATAGTTTATTAAGGCTAAGAAAATGTCTCATTCCCATTCCTGTTGCCCCCCCCCCCCCCCCCGATGGGCGAAAACCAGTACTACAGCCAAAAGGTTTGGCTGTTAGGAGAGCTACATTTCCCAGTGGCCAATGAGAAGCTAAGGGCGTACCCAGAGAAACTCTATTGAGTGATTCAAGAAATGGGGAGGGGAGTTTATGACTGATATAAGCTCTGCACATGTGTCATGCCTAGCTGCAAGTCTGTAATACAAGGTTAGGCTAGTTATAAACCACAACTGCTGAGAGGTATTCTAGTAAAAGTTAGTAGTGTAGCGGAGAGATGTCTGGGAAGAAACATCAACTACTCATAGGAGTAATGTAAAATCCCCAGTAATCACAGAGCCGTTTTATAGCAGGTTGTTATAAGTTACATAACCCTATTGCTGACACCTGTGATAACTCACTAATAAATGCGGCAGAGCTATCTACTTATATAACCAGTAAGTAACAGTGTATACACAAAATAAAGATTAGCAAGACTTTGATAGTAATCAACTACATAGTGCACTTAAATAGAAACTTTGTATCATTCTGTGGAAGTTTCTTTATAGAATGAAACAGGAGTGCTTTTAGTATACATAGTAAGCGTTACCTTCTGTGGCTGCAACATGTTGTATCAATCTGCAAACTGCAATACAGTCTGTGCCTGGAGATTGCGATGCAACTCTCAGCTGTGGAAGGAGCGTGTGAGAAGCAGGCATGTGACGTCACCGCAATACGGTTGAGGAACTACAGACTGTCAGGTCTAAGATGAGTATGATGAGTAAGTGCTCTGAACACCTCGAGTAGTTGAAGGATAAGCTCATAGGTTGTGCCGTAGGTTCCTAGGATAAGCTAACTGACGAATATTAGCTCAGGAGTGACTGCTTAATGAAGCAGGGACAATACCAAGCAACATTGAGTGTGAGAGGTGGCTATTTATACCGGATGTTGGAGGAGGGATTAGGTAATTAAAGGGGAAGTCCTATAGAATTATAGGCACATAAGAAATATAATTAGCATTCTTAGAAGATGGTAGAAGTTTGGATATGACAATATGGAAGAGAGTGGGCCTTGCAGCTGCTTTTTGGTGTCTTACTGACTGAGCCTTACCTGTTCTCCTTGTTGCAATCCTGCAAAGCTGGGACGAGAGTGTGCATACACAGTCATCTATAAAACAAATCCTGTTGGAACCCTCTTTCTGATAAGAGATTATTGGGCTTAATTCTCTTCCAAAACTGGTGCAATATTTCCCCACGTATGATAATAGAGTTTTCTGGGCGATTGAACTCTAATTGGAGCTGGAAAAGTATAAGCGATTGTTAATTATATTTTAATATTTAAATTCAAAGGTAGTTTAATTGAAGCTGTGTTTAAAGGTGTACTTTCTAGTTATAATTTTATTTCAGAGACCTGTGTAGTCTATAATTAATTATATTAGTGCTAAGTAATTAACGCCTAGATTACGAGTTTTGCATTATGGCTGTGCGCAAATAGCGCATGCGTTATGTTTCTTGTGCACTCTTCATAATGTAGGTATTACAAGTCTGAAAAGAACGTTGTTACGCATCGCGTTAACACGAATACCGCATTTATTTCACTTGCGTATTCACGACCATGTAATGGATTCCCCCATAGAGATCAATGGAAACTGAAAAATAAACAGATTTTTCATCTAACACTCGATATCACGAGAACTACAAATTGCTCTGTCACATTACACATGCAACTTAATGGACACCAATAATAATCATGTCAAATGTACAAACAACAATCACTCACACAAAATAGCAGATTCACATTCAACAATCACAATAATTTACAACAAATACTACATAACATTTACACAAAATGAGGATTCAACAAATACGTTTGGATCTGCATCACAGAAGAAAAGAACAAGAACAACAAATTACACACTTATACACAAAGGAAACATTCGCATTGGCAATTGCAATGGAAAGATTTCACAAAAATAATAATTTACAACAGTTAACAAATACGATAGGATCAAAAATTATTATTGTTATTTTGCCATACTAAATTATAATAATGTTCTGCAAACGATCACTATGACATCATCACATTATACAGATTCCTTAAAAACATATGTGGACTTAGAAACTCAATATGAGCATGCGCAAATTCAAACAACTACTCCACATTGCACAAATACAAATCTTCACAACAGCACACCTGGACCTCGTTTACTTTGCAAACTGGTACATCATTAAGCATTTACATAGGGTATATAAGCACGCTCTGAACATGGCTACCTTGACTGTATTGCTTTTTTGAGACAGGTACAGGTCCAGGCATTGGAGGTTAGAGATAGTCAGAGATAGTCAGCGATAGATAGATAGATAGAAATAGTGAGAGAGAGATAGTGAGAGAGAGAGAGATAATGAGAGAGAGATAGTGAGAGAGAGAGATAGTGAGAGATAGAGTTTGTGTATGAATCTGTCTGGGTGAGTGTGTGAGTGCTGCTTTGTGTTTTATTCCTTACACATAGTTAAATATATTTACTTTCATTTACACGCAAACACATTCAATACATACATACACATAGCAGTAACACCACATACACACACATACACTCCATATCCCATTCCCTATGTGATGATGTTGTCTTCTTACACTTGTGGAGCACACTCTGTATTTAATAGGCTTCTATGGGACCGGGTCCATGGAGGCAGATTGTGTTTTATAAGTGTGCTGTGACAACATCATCACATGCTGTCCTTGTTGATTAGATTGATTTGTTTTTGTGATGTCTAAATGTTTTATTTCTAATACAAACCAACGACCATTGCAATTATACATGATGGCATATCACTGTGTTGATGCAGACAACATAGCTTAACCCTTTGAGTGCTAATGACATCTCTGAGCCGTCACAGAGTTTCTCACTCTGGTGCTAATGACGGCTCAGAGCCGTCATGAGCACTCTCCCACCTTGAGGGAGATCTGGGGGCTCCTTGCTGCTCCTACCCCGGCGATCTTGCCTGTAGAGTGACAGGCATCGCCGGGGTTTCACGTGATGCGCAATGACGTCACGCGCAATTACGTGATGACGTCACCGCGCAACTTTATTTATACTTAACAATGTTAAGTATAGGAGGAGGGGGCATGCTGCTTTGAAGCCTGTATCTCAGGCATCTAAGCAGCTACAGACCCCCAAGACCCATTGTTGGAAAGGTAATCGCCTAACCTAAAAACAAATAAAAAAGTTAAAAAAAAAGTTTTCAAAAATTGCAAAAATAATAATAATAAAAAAAAATATTAGCACCCAGGTGGGAAATGGCTTAGCAGCCAAAGGGTTAAACAAGAACATATGCTAACATATACTAATCCTTATGGCTTATTGGTATATCTACATGTGCTTGTTAAATAAAGCAAATATTGTATTTATTTAAAAAGCCTGTATGCCATATTTCTTTCGATGTGTTGACAACATTGAATACGTAAAATAAAGTGTATTTTTGGAAAGCTAGCTTAAAGTGTTCTACTTATTTTGGAAATGTATTTCATTTAAAGGTGCATGAAAGCAAAAAATTCTCTTTCATGATTTTGACAGAGCATAACATTTTAAACAAGTTTCACATTTGCTATAATCATTTAATTTGCTTCATTATCTTGTTATCCTTTGCTGAAAGGTTTATCTAGAAACGCTCAGGAGCAGCAAAGAACCTAGCTTCTATCTGCTGATTGGTGGCTGCATATATATATACCGATTGTCATTGCCTCACCCATATGTTCACATGAAACCAGTTGTGTATTGATGCTCCTTCAACAATTATACCAAGAGAATGAAGCAAATATTATAATAGAAGTAAATTGGAAAGTTGAAATTGTATGTTCTACATAACTAATGAAAGATACATTTAGGGTTTCATGTCCCTAACAGTGCTATATTATTTGGATAACATCAATGTTGAATCAATACTTGACACAATATTGAAAATTTTAATAAATAATAAATATTAGGACATAACATCTCTAAAAAGTATTCATGATTTATTATATGTTACACAATTAAAATATACATTATATATCATATGATATAGGTAAATGCATATTGAAAAATGACTTCAAATACAAATGCGCATGTTTCGGAAATTGCAATGTATACAATTAAACACAACACATACATTATTTGTTAATGAGAAAATATTGTTGACAAACATATTAAACAAGATGGAGTATATTCATTGCAGAACATTCATGGATTATCACTTGCCTCAAAATATATTCGGGATCAACAACACATTGACTTCATCAGTCTAAATATTTTAGATCTTTCATCATCTATGTTTCAACAATGTAAACGATTGACACAATCTATAAACTCAGAAAATCATGGTTTTAAACTTGTGTTCTCATTCGTCAACATGGCGCATCTAAACTCACGGAACGTGATCCAATCAAATTACAGAATTTACACCTTTGCATGTGACGTCTTACGCAACATGGCACATCCAATGTCGCGGAACAACGTGATCAAATCCAATTACAGAATTTACACCTTTGGATGTGACGTCTTACGCAACATGGCACATCCAATGTCGCGGAACAACGTGATCAAATCCAATTACAGAATTTACACCTTTGCATGTGACGTCTTATGCAACATGGCACATCCAATGTCGCGGAACAACGTGATCCAATCAAATAGGGAATTTACACCTTTGCATATCAATAACAATTGTATTTCTATTTAAAAAACTAGCATGTGCTATATTGTTAAATCGCAAGCGTGTTTGTTCCATGCAATGCACATCTTCACATAATGTAACACTAGATTACATAATGTGATATGTGAAATATAATCCATTGTTGTTAATATATATTGGATTAGAATAGTAAGATTAAGAAATATTTAGGAAACATCAAGGTTTAACATATAAATAATGCTACTATATACATCACGAAAATGTGTGTTGTTTATACATTATATGTTACCTATAGCAATATATTGTTTGATAATTAAATATAATAAAACATCATAGAAAGAGATTATTCATCTAAAATATGTGTGCATTACACACAGTGATTTTGTATGTTCCACTACTACAATAAGATTTCATGAGAATTGGAATATATGTGCTGTCAACATCCAGATTATAGTCTGCTTTAAATATATGTGTATGTTGAGTAAAACAAAATTAGATATTAAAAAGTACCTTATAATTGCATATCCATAAAGAAATTACTGTTGTCAGCATCACTTAAGAATTATTAACATAAAATCACTTTTATTAGAAATGACATTAATCAATAAAAAATAAATATAACATTTTAATTAAAATATTCCTTTTATTATGATAAATATGATGTATGAAGGTCATAAAATATAATTAAATAATATATGAAAAATAAGTCAGAATGATAACACAGCCCCTTTGGAGCAATCTGACAAGGTGACATAGTGCATCACAGTCCTTGGAGGGAGTTGACAAGGGCAAACAAAGGCCAACACAGCACCTTTGGAGCCATCTGACAAGGTGACATAGTGCATCACAGTCCTTGGAGGGAGTTGACAAGGGCAAACAAAGGCCAACACAGGCCCTTTAGAGCCATCTGACAAGGTAACATAGTGCTTCACAGTCCTTTGAGGGAGTTTACAAGGGCAAACAAAGGCCAACACGGCCCCTTTGGAGCCATCTGACAAGGGCAAACAAAGTGCAACAGGCACACAACATAACTAAATATATTAAAATTAAACAACTAAGCCAATGGGCAACAAATAAAACAAAGAATATGGACGGAGGCGTTACTCCTGCTCCCTTGGGTCATCTCCAGTGCTCCACTTATTGGGGCATCTTCCTCACGTTCCTCGGCCTGAGTTTCTGCAGCTGCAGCTTGCAGCTTTGCCTCCATATGGCTCATGCGCATTAGCATAAGGTGATTAATCCGCCGCTGCAGAAACATGGAACTCCTCCAATCTTGTGAGAGCCTCTAGCATCAACCATGCTGAATCACAACCTAAACAAAAATAATTAAATTAAAATTAATATTAATGACAGAACAGAATTAAAATATAGCAAAGGGACATTGTACTAATTTAAATACAAATCATGATTAGAATAAAATATACTATATAAAAAAAGAATTACACATTAAATATTTTCTTCATAGATAAATCATTTAAATATAAAATAAAATAACAACTCTATAGACAAATCATAATTTCTTTAGTTTATGACACACAGGGAAAGGGGCTGGGATTAAATAAAAAGAAAAAAAATGCATATTTAGATAATTGATATACAAAATCTAGACAATATCATTTTGAAAAAATAAATGTTGATGAAAATTTAAAAGAATGTAAATATGAAACATTTACATTCATTTCAGAAATAAAAGTTTTCAATTCAAAATAAATGTTAAGTATAATTAGATCAGTTTAATGTCCCTTTAAGAATGTATGGTCTATTATAATGATGCTTACATCTGTGGCTGGGAAGGAAAACAGGATACCCAGGCCGAGGAAGGTGAGGATAAGGGAAAATGGGTTGGCGGGGAGGATGGATGGGGCAAGGTGGGGCACGCACAAGTGGGGAATGTGGGGCCTGGCAGGTGGGGAAGGTGGGGTCTAGGCAGGTGGGGCAGGAGCAGGATGGGAAAGACGGGGAGAGCAGCGAAGGGCAGGTAGGACAGCTTTGAAAGGGCCAGGACGGGAATGACGGGGAGAGCGGAGGTTGGGAAGGGGCAGGAAAGGAATGACGGGAAGAGTGGCAAGGAGGGGCAGGGGAGGCAGGGGGGGTTTGGAAGGTGTGGCAGGGTGATGGCCAGAAGTGGGTCGTCCATCTGAAATATATTATACAATTGTTTCAATACATATATTATATAAAAATATATTATTTACATTTAAAATTAATATTCATAATCATTTGAAATATGTAATTATTTATTTTGCTCACAAATTAGACAAAGTCACAATAATTAATATGTTTAAAGGTCTTAATTGAATTGAAGCTAGTCTAATTTCGAATCTTTTGAAATTGATCCTTGAAACTCTGTTTGCTTACTGGTACTTATTTTTGAACGTTTGATCCATACATTAAAAAGCATATGTTGCAAAGTCACCATTATGGCCTCTATTTATCAAAGTCTGGCGGACCTGATCCGACATTGCGGATCAGGTCCGCCAGACCTCGCTGAATACAGAGAGTAATACGCTCTCCGTATTCAGCATTGCACCAGCAGCTCACAAGAACTGCTGGTGCAACGCCGCCCCCTGCAGAATCGCGGCCAATCAGCCGCCAGCAGGGGGGTGTCATTCAACCCGATCGTACTCGATCGGGTTGAATTGCGGCGATGTCTGTCCGCCTGCTCAGAGCAGGCAGACAGGTTATGGAGCAGCGGTCTTTAGACCGCTGCTTCATAACTGGTGTTTCTGGCGAAACTGCAGGAATAGAATGCTATCTGACATTACATTTTGATAGTATGTTTTTAGAATTTATCTTTTACATTAGGATTAAATGTATGTCACCCCAATATTAATAGACACAGTCAGACTTGAACATTTTAAGTTAGAGAAATATTAATGTTTCTCTTAGTGAAATGGACAGTCTACACATAAAACATGTTAAAATCAAAGCTTAGATGAATATGCAAACATACTCGTGCACCCTTTACAGATCATGCATCATGAAATTAAATCAAGGAATTTCAACATGATTATGTTTTATGTATACTTAGAAATGGCTGAGAAGCTCACCGAAGACATAATGAGTTGGTCTGCATATAGGCACTCAGATAAATAGCAATGACAGTCTGTACAATTATAAGATGATTATTGTGGGATTGGATGAAATATGCATGTGACATCATGATGTCATTCATGTCAATTTATACCTAACTAAAAAACAAGTTCTTAATTTTTATGTTCTTGCTGCATGATATAGAAAGGGGGGCAGTAGTGTATTTTAAACTTAATGTGATAATACATTTTAAAAGGACCAAGGTGTAGACTTTATTTTTATCCAAATATATAATTTCTACAAAATACACGTTATATACATGTTGTTATATATATATATATTTAATGTACCATCACACACCAAGGGAATCACATTCTCCTTCATCACAGATATAACATCCATATCTGTAAAAATTAATATGTTATGTACATGTTAAAATCTAATATTTCAAACATGTGTTACTGGTGATCAAATACACACATCAATGTTGCATTAAAGAGATACTGAACAAAATTAATGATTTTCATTATTTAGATGCAGAATGCAATTTTAAGCAAATATATAATTTTCTCGGATTAATATTTAAATGTACTTATCTGTATTTTGTAAATCAGGAACAAAAGCATAGTAAACGGAACATTTAATGCTTATCATGTGTGTATCGCTTGATGATTGTTGTCTAAATTTATACAAAAATTAACATGTGCTATCCATGTTCTGAAGCACAAAAGTGTAGACTAAGAAGCTTTGAGATTTTAATATTAAACTACTAAAATAAATATATATAATTAGAGGAGTACATTAAAAGGTTTATTCAAATTGAATGCTCTATCATGATCATAAAATCTTTGTGTAATATACCTTTAATGATGTATGAATGAGTAAATGGACTTACCATCATCCTGCTCATGCAGGGCTGGAATGGTGCCGAATTCCTCAGGGATTGTCAAAGTAACTTCAACTATTAATGATATAAATATAAATTATGTAACACAATTTATACATATGCTTTAAAAATATATGTTTTACATGAATAAAAACTTATTGTAAAAAAGTAAAAATAATATATATATCGAAATGTGAAGACTAGACCACTAATATGAAAATTAAATGTATTACTTCATTAACCCTTTGAGTGCTAATAACGGCTCTGAGCCGTCATTAGCACTCTCTCATCTTGAGGGAGATTTGGGGGCTCCCACCCGCTCCTACCTTGGCGATCATGCCTGTAGATTGACAGGCATCACCGGGGCTTCCCGTTTTGTGTGGTGACGTCACGCACAATAACGTGATGACGTCACTGCGCAACTTTATTTATACTTAACAATGTTAAGTATAGGAGCAGGGGGGAAGCTGCTTAGAAGCCTGTATCTCAGGCATCTAAGCAGCTACAGACCCCCAAGACCCACCATTGGAAAGGTAATCGCCTAACCTAACACAACAGTGTAAGTATTGGGGGTCTGAAAAATAAGTTAAAAAAGTTAAAAAAAAATTGTTCAAAAAATAAAAAATTCTTAAAAAAAATCTTAGCACCCAGGTGGAAAAGTGCTTAGCACTCAAAGGGTTAAGGTGAATGAAAAGAAAATTATGTCTTTCACAGATGTACTTTGTTCAAATATTCTACATCTGATTCTTATCATATTCATCTATCGAACATTTCAAAATATAGATTTGTCCCTGTTTCAAAATCAATCCAGAGAGACAATTAACACTTTGAATAACAACTGGTGACAACTATAGTATAATACATGTGGGACATATAGATAACTTTGTGCAATGTACAGAAATGTTGTTGATGACACAACACATATTGATCACAATGCAAGACATAAGATATTTTGAAAACAATGTCATCACGGTGCTTTTAAAATATGCTTATATATAAAGGTAATCCTAGAGGGAAAGATGTTATTTAAATCACAGTATTGTTTCAGCAAAACAGTATAATGGGTAATAAAGATATTTTGTATCTTTATATAAATACAATATCAATATTTGAGACTGTGCCTATAAAGGAATATTCTAGTCCATGAGGCCTATTTATCAAGCCGTCAACTATGCTGCATTCGCCGGCACCAATACGCTCGCCTGACATCGCCTAACATCGTGGCCGTGGACCTGAATACGCTCTCCAAATTTAACAAAAAAGCTGTCAAAAAGCTGCGCACCAAGTACGGGGCGATGAGCAACTTAACTAACAGTCATCGATCTCGCTGCTATTCGGCTTTTTAACAGCTTTATTTGTATACTGTCACTAAACAGCACCACTATACTAAACTGTTTAACCCCTATCCTGCCACTCCTGGACCCCGCCACAACTAAATAAAGTTATTAACCCCTATCCCGCCACAACTAAATAAAGTTATTAACCCCTAAACTGCCGCTCCCAGAGCCCACCACAACTCTAATAAACTTATTAATCCCTATCCCGCCGCTCCCAGACCCCACCGCCACCTACATTATGTTCTTAACCCCTAATCTGCCGCCCCCTATACCACCACCACCTACATAATGTTATTACCCCTATCCCACCGCTGACAGAGCCCACCGCAACTAAATAAATCTATTAACCACTAAAACACCAGCCCCCCACATCACCATAAACTAAATTAACCTATTAACCCCTAAACCTAAAAACCTGCTAACTTTATATTAAATATTAACTCATCCCTATCTTATAATAAATTTAAATTTAATTTTAGATTTAAATTAAACTATATTAAACTAATAATTAACCTACCCTAACTATTATACTAAATTGCATTAAACTATATTAAACTAATAATTAATCTACCCTAACTATTATACTAAATTACATTAAACTACAAATTAAATCAACTATATTATATAGTTAAAAACCTAACCCTACTCAAATAATTTAAATCTACACTAAAAAATTATAAAGTTACAAAAAACTAACAACTAAATAACAAAAAATAACAAACACTAAGGCCTAGATTTGGAGTTTGGCGGTAGCCGTGAAAACCAGCGTTAGAGGCTCCTAACGCTGGTTTTAGGCTAACTCCGGTATTTGGAGTCACTCAAAAAAGCGTCTAACGCTCACTTTTCAGCCGCGACTTTTCCATACCGCAGATCCCCTTACGACAATTGCGTATCCTATCTTTTCAATGGGATCTTTCTAACTCCGGTATTTAGAGTCGTGTCTGAAGTGAGCGTTAGAAATCTAACGACAAAACTCCAGCCGCAGAAAAAAGTCAGTAGTTAAGAGCTTTTTGGGCTAACGCCGGTTCATAAAGCTCTTAACTACTGTACTCTAAAGTACACTAACACCCATAAACTACTTATGTAAACTGAGGTCCCCCCACATCGCCGCCACTCGATTAAATTTTTTAACCCCTAATCTGCCGACCGCCACCTACGTTATACTTATGTACCCCTAATCTGCTGCCGCTAACACCGCCGACCCCTGTATTATATTTATTAACCCCTAATCTGCCCCCCACAACGTCGCCGCCAACTACCTACACTTATTAACCCCTAATCTGCCGACCGCAAAGCGCCGCTACTTAAGTTATCCTTATGTACCCCTAATCTGCTGCCCCTAACACCGCCGACCCCTATATTATATTTATTAACCCCTAATCTGCCCCCCTCAACGTCGCCTCCACCTGCCTACACTTATTAACCCCTAATCTGCCGAGCGGACCGCACCGCTACTATAATAAAGTTATTAACCCCTAATCCGCCTCACTAACTGTATAATAAATAGTATTAACCCCTAATCTGCCCTCCCTAACATCACCGACACCTAACTTCAAACATTAACCCCTAATCTGCCGACCGGAGCTCACCGCTATTCTAATAAATTTTTAAACCCCTAAAGCTAAGTCTAACCCTAACACTAACACCCCCCTAAGTTAAATATAATTTAAATCTAACGAAATAAATTAACTCTTATTAAATAACTTATTCCTATTTAAAGCTAAATACTTACCTGTAAAATAAACCCTAATATAGCTACAATATAAATTATAATTACATTGTAGCTATTTTAGGATTAATATTTATTTTACAGGCAACTTTGTAATTATTTTAACCAGGTACAATAGCTATTAAATAGTTAAGAACTATTTAATAGTTACCTAGTTAAAATAATTACAAAATTACCTGTAAAATAAATCCTAACCTAAGTTACAATTAAACCTAACACTATACTATCATTAAATTAATTAAATAAAATACCTACAATTATCTACAATTAAACCTAACACTACACTATCAATAAATTAATTAAATACAATATCTACAATTATCTACAATTAAACCTAACACTACACTATCAATAAATTAATTAAATACAATTCCTACAAATAACTACAATGAAATAAACTAACTAAAGTACAAAAAATAAAAAAGAACTAAGTTACAAAAAATAAAAAAATATTTACAAACATAAGAAAAATATTACAACAATTTTAAACTAATTACACCTACTCTAAGCCCCCTAATAAAATAACAAAGCCCCCCAAAATAACAAAATGCCCTACCCTATTCTAAATTACTAAAGTTCAAAGCTCTTTTACCTTACCAGCCCTGAACAGGGCCCTTTGCGGGGCATGCCCCAAGAAGTTCAGCTCTTTTGCCTGTAAAAAAAACATACAATACCCACCCCCCCAACATTACAACCCACCACCCACATACCCCGAATCTAACCCAAACCCCCCTTAAATAAATCTAACACTAAGCCCCTGAAGATCTTCCTACCTTATCTTCACCATACCAGGTTCACCGATCCTTCCTGAAGTGCTCCTCCGATGTCCTGATCCAAGCCCAAGCGGGGGGCTGAAGAGGTCCATGATCCGGCTGAAGTCTTCATCCAAGCGGGGCAGAAGAGGTCTTCCATCCGATTAAAGTCTTCATCCAGGCGGCATCTTCTATCGTCATCCATCCGGAGCGAAGCGGCAGCATCCTGAAGACCTCCGACGCGGAACATCCATCCTGCCCGACGACTGAACGACGAATGATGGTTCCTTTAAATGACGTCATCCAAGATGGCGTCCCTCGAATTCCGATTGGCTGATAGGATTCTATCAGCCAATCGGAATTAAGGTAGGAATATTCTGATTGGCTGATGGAATCAGCCAATCAGAATCAAGATCAATCCGATTGGCTGATCCAATCAGCCAATCAGATTGAGCTCGCATTCTATTGGCTGATCGGAACAGCCAATAGAATGCGAGCTCAATCTGATTGTAGTTATTTGTAGGAATTTATTGATAGTGTAGTGTTAGGTTTAATTGTAGGTAATTGTATGTATTTTATTTAATTAATTTAATGATAGTATAGTGTTAGGTTTAATTGTAACTTAGGTTAGGATTTATTTTACAGGTAATTTTGTAATTATTTTAACTAGGTAACTATTAAATAGTTCTTAACTATTTAATAGCTATTGTACCTGGTTAAAATAATTACAAAGTTGCCTGTAAAATAAATATTAATCCTAAAATAGCTACAATGTAATTATAATTTATATTGCAGCTATATTAGGGTTTATTTTACAGGTAAGTATTTAGCTTTAAATAGGAATAATTTATTTAATAAGAGTTAATTAATTTCGTTAGATTAAAATTATATTTAATTTAGGGGGGTGTTAGTGTTAGGGTTAGACTTAGCTTTAGGGGTTAATACATTTATTAGAATAGCGGTGAGCTCCGGTCGGCAGATTAGGGGTTAATAATTGAAGTTAGGTGTCGGCAATGTTAGGGAGGGCAGATTAGGGGTTAACACTATTTATTATAGGGTTAGTGAGGCGGATTAGGGGTTAATAACTTTATTATAGTAGCGGTGCGGTCCGCTCGGCAGATTAGGGGTTAATAAGTGTAGGCAGGTGGAGGCGACGTTGTGGGGGGCAGATTAGGGGTTAATAAATATAATATAGGGGTCGGCGGTGTTAGGGGCAACAGATTAGGGGTACATAGGGATAATGTAAGTAGCGGCGGTTTACGGAGCGGCAGATTAGGGGTTAAAAATAAAATGCAGGTGTCAGCGATAGCGGGGGCGGCAGATTAGGGGTTAATAAGTGTAAGGTTAGGGGTGTTTAGACTCGGGGTACATGTTAGAGTGTTAGGTGCAGACGTAGGAGGTGTTTCCGCATAGCAAACAATGGGGCTGCGTTAAGAGCTGAACGCGGCTTTTTTGCAGGTGTTAGGTTTTTTTTCAGCTCAAACACCCCCATTGTTTTCTATGGGGGAATCGTGCACGAGCACGTTTTTGAGGCTGGCCGCGTCCGTAAGCAACTCTGGTATCGAGAGTTGAAGTTGCGTTAAAAATGCTCTACGCTCCTTTTTTGGAGCCTAACGCAGCGATTCTGTGGACTCTCAATACCAGAGTTATTTTTATGGTGCAGCCAGAAAAAAGCCGGCGTTAGCTACGCGGGTCCTTACCGACAAAACTCTAAATCTAGCCGTAAGTTACAAAATAAACCCCCACTAAGTTACACAAAATAAAAAATATATTATCAATGATTTAAACTAATTACACCTAATCTAAGAGCCCTATGAAAATAAAAAGCCCCCCAAAATAAAAAAACCCTAGCCTACAATAAACTACAAATAGCCCTTAAAAGAGCCTTTTGCAGGACATTGCCCCAAAGAAATCAGCTCTTTTACCTGTAAATAAAAAATACAACTACCCCCCCAACAGTAAAACCCACCACCCACACAATCAAACCCCGCAAATAAAAACCTAACTAAAAAAACCTAAGCTCCCCATTGCCCTGAAAAGGGCATTTGGATGGGCATTGCCCTTAAAAGGGCATTTAGCTCTATTGCAGCCCAAACCATTAATCTAAAAATAAAACCCACCCAATACACCCTTAAAAAATCCTAACACTAACCCCTGAAGAGTCACTTACAGTTTTGAAGATCCGACATCCATCCTCCAAGAAGCCGGGAGAAGTCCTCATCGAAGCTGGGAGAAGTCTTCATCCAAGCGGCCGAAGTCTTCATACAAGCTCGCAGAAGTCTTCACCCAGACGGCATCTTCAATATTCATCCATCCGGCAAGGAGCGGGTCGATCTTCAAGACATCCGGCGCAGAGCATCCTCTTCTTCCGATGACTCCCGATGAATGAAGGTTCCTTTAAGTGACGTCATCCAAGATGGCGTCCCTTAGATTCCGATTGGCTGATAGAATTCAGCCAATCGGAATTAAGGTTGAAAAAAAATCCTATTGGCTGTTGCAATCAGCCAATAGGATTGAGCTTTCATCCTATTGGCTGATCCAATCAGCCAATAGAATATGATCGCAATCCTATTGGCTGATTGCATCAGCCAATAGGATTTTTTCAACCTTAATTCCGATTGGCTGATAGAATTCTATCAGCCAATCGGAATCTAAGGGACGCCATCTTGGATGACGTCACTTAAAGGAACCTTTATTCGTCGGGAGTCGTCGGAAGAAGAGGATGCTCCGCGCCGGATGTCTTGAAGATAGACCCGCTCCTCGCCAGATGGATGAAGATAGAAGATGCCGTCTGGGTGAAGACTTCTGTGGGCTTGGATGAAGACTTCGGCCGATTGGATGAAGACTTCTCCCGGCTTCGATGAGGACTTCTCCCGGCTTCTTGGAGGATGGATGTCGGATCTTCAAATCTGTAAGCGAATCTTCAGGGGTTAGTGTTAGGATTTTTTTAAGGGTGTATTGGGTGGGTTTTATTTTTAGATTAGGGGTTTGGGATGCAATAGAGCTAAATGCCATTGTCTAAATGCCCTTCCAAATGCCCTTTTCATGGGAATGGGGGGGCTTAGGTTTTTTTAGTTAGGTTTTTATTTGGGGGGGTTGGTTGTGTGGGTGGTGGGTTTTACTGTTGGGGGGTATTTGTATTTTTTTTTTTACAGGTAAAAGAGCTGATTTCTTTGGGGCAATGCCCCGCAAAAGGCCCTTTTAAGGGCTATTTGTAGTTTATTGTAGGCTAGGGGTTTTTTTTATTTTGGGGGGGGGCTTTTTTATTTTCATAGGGCTCTTAGATTAGGTGTAATTAGTTTAAATCTTTGATAATTTCTTTTTTATTTTGTGTAACTTAGTGTTTGTTTTTTTTGTAATTTAGTTTTTATTTTTTTATTTTTTTTATTTTACTTCAAATTTTTATTGAGGTATTATGCAAATATAATACAGAAAGCAAGAAGACATTGTGTATCCAGTTACAGTTACATAAGATTATGACAGAAGGTTATACGCAGATAACCTGAGGCATATAGCTAAGTAAAGTGCAGATCTAAAAATTGTGATTTTATAGGTCATTTCCAAGGTACTATTGTCCAAAAGAGAAAGAAACTAAAACCAAGAAAACTACCATTAGGCGTCTCATGTGCGGCTATAGAAGAAGTGTAAACTGCATACCATAAACATAGTAAAAAAAAAACTACGATTAGTACTATAGCTGGATCATTATCTGGAAACGTAAAGATGAAACCTCATTTTTTATGTATTAATAAGGAGTAGGGCAGGTGTGTATAATTGGATAGCCTATAAACTATATATGAGTTTGCGGTCTATGTGAGAAGAAGCGTCCCTAGGATTGTAAAGCAGACCCTAACATATGCCGGCTAGGGAATAAAAGTTATATGAGTGAAGTACACACCTATTTTTATTTTTTGTTTGGGGGGGGGGGGAGCTCAGCGGGCAAGAGCCGCTCTAAGTTGTAAGTTGAAGGGAAGGGGAGTAACGGGGAAGATGGTGCGTTTACTAGTTGTGAGAAAAAAGAAAGAAAAAAAAACCCCGAAAGTGAATGCAACTTGATATTGTTAGAAACTTGGGGACACTATCAACAAAATTATGAATTTATATCCGGACCTACATACAGTTAGACTGCTCTCCAGGAATGCTCTCTAGTATCTTTTTCAATCTCATGGGTCAGCATTTCCTGTCCTGAACTTATTGTTTACTGAACTATATAGGTTAAGGACAAGAATAAAACCTGTCTGTAATAAGGGGTAAGACCCTTGACGGGTGTAAGGGCATCTAAGGGAATAGGAAGATAGGCTTATAGATAGTTAGGCAGGGATAAAATGGATCTCTTGTCTAGCAGGGGTCAGGAATCGTATAATAAAGTTATATGCTGTGTATCTGTTTTATGTATACAGTGGGCAATATGTTCCATAAACTAGCTGTAGAACTAATGCTATAAGAAGTAAGGACAGAGGTGTATCTAGTAGGTTCCATTCCCACTTTAGGGTTAACACTCTACCCTCCAGATATCTCCCTCGTTCCAGTGATAACATTAAGCTATAATCTAGAGGCATAGGTATGTCGATATAAAAGTGCTGTGGTTATTAGGTTTCTATGAAATTGTGAGAATAAGCAAAACATCAGGTATCCATTTAAAATATGCACTCAACCAACAGGGAAAAGAAAAACAACTAGTACAACTTTAGTGTGGGATATACTATATGAGGAGTCAATACTTAGCCCACACCTAACCTGTGAGGACTCTGTGCATAGAAACCAGTTCTCTCCAATAGTCCCGTATGTGACCATGTTACCCTAAATATCAGCTTGCAGGGATGAGCCATGGCATCAAAGAGACAGACAACCGGGTAGAGGATATCTAGTGACTCCGACAGGAAGCGTGCTACTGTCTTCTCAGGTCCTTTATAGGAGGCAATCAATGCAGGGACCACGTGGCCAAGTCGGGCTTTACGTGAAGGTAAAGGCAGAGAATTTTCAGTCCGAGGGTTCCAGCAGTGGTCAGTAAGGGCAATACCTGTGTTAGAGCTTGAGTGTATAGGGCTGGAAGTATCATCTATGCCTTTTGGAGGGCAATGATCGTCAGATGCATTCCAAATGCCTCCGGTCTGCTGACTCACCGGTTAGGGCCTCTCTTGCCGTGTCCCGTAAGTAGAGGATCGAGTAATCCATGGTAATTGCATTGCTAGCTCCATGATTACCGATAGGCACTGTCTTAGATCCGCAAAACAGATGTCCATGTTTGACAGTATAGCACTTTCCGGCCCCATATTGCTGTGGGTATTAGAAGATCCACACATAGAGTTTGTTACAAATAAATCTGGGTAGTCTGGATATCTTCCTATGTGTCCTGTTAGAGGATGGGGGTTCTGTGGCCCTGATCTGTAAAGTTGTCTATGAAGAGAAGCTGGTCCGGAGCTCTGATTTGAGGCTATAGCATATGGTTAGTGTATGGAGAACCGGAATATCACACGATCAGGGCCTCTTCATGTAGGAGTATAGCTCCTGCTCTGCTAAAGTCTCTAAAATAGTAAGTTTTAAGAGCCTGAGTCTCTGCAGTTGATAGCACAAGAAAAGTATGAGATTAGGGCGGCAGATTAGGGGTTAATAAGTATAATGTAGGTGGTAGCGATGTAGGGGGCGGAAGATTAGGGGTGTTTGTACAGGCTCCGGGGGCCCATCTTTGCGGAGGCTGACTTCGGGGGCCTCTTCTACCGCCTCCTCTCCGCAATTATCATCAATGACAGGGCTCTCTTCATTCCGGCTCCTGGTCCCCATCTGTCTAAAGTAATGCCACTGTAACAGCAAACTCATGTTTACGTCTCTGTGCAATAATTTTATTGATGAGCATTGGGCAATGATTAAAAGCGTAATTGCGCACCCGTGATTATGAATTTATTTGGATCTAGCAGTGTGATGAGTATATTTTCAAACTTGTTTAATATATTAACAATTGTGTGTATTACGATATTCAAATATAATGTTTAGAAATATTTAAAGGGCCGTAATACCCAAATGTTTAAATACTTGAAAGTGATGCAGCATAGCTGTAAAAAGCTGACTAGAAAATATCACCTGAACTTCTTTATGTAAAAAAGAAAGATATTTTACCTCAAAATTTTCTCAGTAGCCACATCCCATTGTTAAGGACTTCTAAGCAGCAAATCAGTATGTCTGTCCCGGGACAGCAGAAGGAGCGAGCTTTCGTGCACTCTCATCTTATTTCCCTATTCAGTGTAAGGAAGTTTACAATGAAATCTCATGAGAGTTAAGTGAAATCTCTCTGTTGATGCTGATTGGCTGCTGTTCATTTCTTCATTTTTTTTTTACCTGCAGCTGTACAGCAGCTGAGTATAACTTATTACACAGAACTTACTCTGCTGAGCTGAGGAGATTGTGAGGTAAAATATCTTCCTTTTTTACATAGAGATGCTCAGGTGATATTTTCCTGTCAGATTTTTACAGTTATACTGCATCAGTTTCAAGTGATTTAGCATATGAGTATTATGTCCCTTTAATGATGCTTAATAATATTTACAAGTTATGTAGTTATCAATATTTAATGTATAAAATGGGGGAGGATAGGAAGTTCATGGATGCGCACTTCCGTTTTATTTCTGTGAAGCATAATCGTGATTGCGCAATAAATATCATTATTCCTATATGATGTTTGACACATCTAAATTCATATGTATACCATCCTAGTTAATGTCTGTTGTGAATTCGAGATATGTTAAAAATATGACTGTATACACATTGCTTAAATATATACTCAAATATTAAAATATTATATAAAGTCTGATCTTTACCTTGTTCAGACTCTGTCCCGCTTGCTCCCAGGTCACCTTTTTGAGGAGCACTGGCCTCCCGGTCGGGAGTCTCTACAGCATCAGCTGGGTGCTGGGAGGGGGTTGAGGCCTACACGCTTGCAAATGCGGACGGGATTCGGAGTCTCAGGAGCATGCAAAAAATCTTCTCATGAGTCTTGAGGACAAGTTTCCGTGGGGGTGGGCCCAGATCCTCTACCTCTCCGATGGGCACGAGTCCACTCCTTCAACCTCATATCTATGTTAAATATACCCCTATGTACACTATGTTAAATATACCCCTATATCTGAATCATAAAAGTATAAAAAAAAATCTCCAAAATCATCTTTTATTGACAAATAAAAAAAAACAATATTAGTTAGTGAATCCATGCAAATGGCATTACAAATTGTTATCTTTGTATAAAAGTATAATTTTAACTTCAATGTCCCATTAAAATAGTCCCTAAGCAAAGCTCCTGCAATTTTTAAAAGAAATTACTCAGCTTTAGATTGATCTCCTCTTAAGTCCCAAAATTTCTATTAGCATGTAAAAGGTCACGGTTAAACATAACTACATTTTGTTTTTTTAACTTATGTGTTCATTTAGAGCTGAAAGAACACACAAAAAGACAGAATAATGTACTCCACCCCTTCAACAAACTATATAATTGGAGTGAGATCTGATTCATCTTAATTAAAGGATAGAAAGGTCAAAATTTAAATATACTTGGTACATTTCACTTTGAAATAGAAGCATTTTTGCATTATACTTCCATTTGTAAAAATGCTTCTAGTAAAATTAACTTCTTCTAGTAAAATTAACTTTAAATCAGCCAATAGCAAGAAGGTTTTTAAATTCTAATTCAAATTTTAATTTCCCTTTCCTATTGGATGATTACAATTTAAATTTTAAAAACTTCTTGCTAATGGCTGATTTAAATCAGCCAATAGGGATTGACTGATTTAAAATCAGCCAAACAGGATTAAGTGGTACCCCTATATATTGGGGTTGCGCGCTTCAGGAATTTCAGTTTGCTGCAGCGACCGCATGAAAAGGAAGGCTCTCCAAAGAGAGATGAAGACAAGAAGATGCGGAGCAGAGGCGGTGGAAGAGACTGCCGAAGTCCCCCTTGCTGCCATGAAGATGGGGACCAGGAGCCGGAATGAAGAGAGCCCTGTCATTGATGATAATTGCGGAGAGGAGGCGGTAGAAGAGGCCCCCGAAGTCAGCCTCCGCAAAGATGGGCCCCCGGAGCCTGGACGAAGAGGACCCAACGTCGGAACAAGTGGAGCCGGATTGAGAACCACTTTTGGGCTTTTTGGGTGGGTTTTTTATTTTTAAGAATGTTTTTTTAGTTTTAATTTTCTTTTGTAGCCTTGTTTTTTTTTTAGTTAGATTTTGTTATTTTTCAGGGAGGGGGTTACTTGTAATGTAGATGGGGGTTTTGCAATTTTCTTGTTTTAAGGAATATTGTAATTTTTTTAGTGTTAGGGTTCAGAGGGTTTTTTTTTGTAACTTAGATTATTTTTAAGCCTCTTATAATTATTCTTGAATTGACAATTCTCCACTAAGGTTTTTTGCATCCTTTACCAGTATGAGTATGTGTTAACACACTAACGGCTAGATTACGAGTTGTGTGTTAGGGTTAAAAAGCAGCGTTAAGAGGTCCTAACGCTGCTTTTTAACGCCCGCTGGTATTACGAGTCTTGCAGGGACAGGTGTACCACTCACTTTTTTGGCCAGACTCAGAAATACCGCAAATCCATTTACGTCAATTGCGTATCCTATATTTTCAATGGGACTTGCATAGCGCCAGTATTATAAGTCTGCCAAAAAGTGAGCGGTAGACCCTCTCCTGTCAAGACTGATACCGCATTTTAAAGTCAGTAGTTTTACACTACAACGCTGTAGCATAAAACTCTTAACTAAAGTGCTAAAAAGTACACTAACACCCATAAACTACCTATTAACCCCTAAACCGAGGCCCCCCCACATCGCAAACAATAAAATATTTTAAACCTTAATCTGCCAAACCGGACATCGCCGCCACTATAATAAATATATTAACTCCTAAACCGCCGCACTCCCGCATCGCAAACACTAGTTAAATATTATTAACCCCTAATCTGTCGGTCCTAACATCGCCAACACCTACCTACATTTATTAACCCCTAATCTGCCGCCCCCAACGTCGCCGCCACTATAATAAAGTTATTAACCCCTAAACCTAAGTCTAACCCTAACCCTAACACCCCCCTAACTTAAATATAATTTAAATAAATCTAAATAAAATTACTACAATTCACTAAATTATTCCTATTTAAAACTAAATACTTACCTATAAAATAAACCATAAGCTAGCTACAATATAACTAATAGTTACATTGTACCTAGCTTAGGGTTTATTTTTATTTTACAGGCAACTTTGTATTTATTTTAACTAGGTACAATAGTTATTAAATAGTTATTAACTATTTAATAACTACCTAGTTAAAAAAAAGACAAATTTCCATGTAAAATAAAACCTAACCTAAGTTACAATTACACCTAACACTACACTATAATTAAATAAATTAAATACAATTAATTACAATTAAATAAAATTATCTAAAGTACGGAAAAAAAACACTAAAGTACGGAAAAAAAACACTAAATTACAGAAAATAACAAAATAATTACAAGATTTTAAACTAATTACACCTACTCTAATCTCCCTAACAAAATAAAAAAGCCCCCCAAAATAAAAAAAAGCCCTACCCTACCCTAAATTACAAATAGCCCTAAAAAGGGCCTTTTGCGGGGCATTGACCCAAAGTAATCAGCTCTTTTACCTGTAAAAAAAAAGTACAAATACCCGCCAACATTAAAACCCACCACCCACACAACCAACCCTACTCTAAAACCCACCCAATCCCCCCTTAAAAAACCTAACACTAACCCCTTGAAGATCACCCTACCGTGAGACGTCTTCACCCAACCGGGCAGAAGTGGACCTCCAGACGGGCAGAAGTCTTCACCCAACCGGGCAGAAGTGGACCTCCAGACGGGCAGAAGTCTTCATCCAGATGGCATCTTCTATCTTCATCCATCCGGCGCGGAGCGGGTCCATCTTCAAGACATCCGACGGGGAACATCCTCTTCTAATGACGGCCGACGACTGAATGAAGGTTCCTTTAAATGACGTCATCCAAGATGGCGTCCCTTCAATTCCGATTGGCTGATAGAATTCTATCAGCCAATCGGAATTAAGGTAGAAAAAATCCTATTGGCTGATGCAATCAGCCAATAGGATTGAACTGGCATTCTATTGGCTGATTGGAACAGCCAATAGAATTCCAGCTCAATCCTATTGGCTGATTGGATCAGCCAATAGGATTGAACTTCAATCCTATTGGCTGATTGCATCAGCCAATAGGATTTTTTCTACCTTAATTCCGATTGGCTGATAGAATTCTATCAGCCAATCGGAATTGAAGGGACGCCATCTTGGATGACATAATTTAAAGGAACCTTCATTCAGTCGTCAGCCATCGTTAGAAGAGGATGCTCCGTGTCGGATGTCTTGAAGATGGACCCGCTCCGCGCCGGATGGATGAAGATAGAAGATGCCGTCTGGAGGTCCACTTCTGCCTGGTTGAGTGAAGACTTCTGCCCGTCTGGAGGTCCAGTTCTGTCTGGTTGGGTGAAGACTTCTGCTCGTCTGGAGGTCCACTTCTGCCCGGTTGGGTGAAGACGTCTCACGGTAGGGTGATCTTCAAGGGGTTAGTGTTAGGTTTTTTTAAGGGGGGATTGGGTGGGTTTTAGAGTAGGGTTGGTTGTGTGGGTGGTGGGTTTTAATGTTGGGGGGGTATTTGTACTTTTTTTTTACAGGTAAAAGAGCTGATTACTTTGGGGCAATGCCCCGCAAAAGGCCCTTTTTAGGGCTATTTGTAATTTAGGGTAGGGTAGGGCTTTTTTATTTTGTTAGGGGGATTAGGGTAGGTGTAATTAGTTTAAAAATCTTGTAATTATTTTATTATTTTCTGTAATTTAGTGGGGGTTTTTCGTACTTTAGATAATTTTATTTAATTGTAATTAATTGTATTTAATTTTTTTAATTATAGTGTAGTGTTAGGTGTAATTGTAACTTAGGTTAGGTTTTATTTTACATGGAAATTTGTCTTTATTTTAACTAGGTAGTTATTAAATAGTTAATAACTATTTAATAACTATTGTACCTAGTTAAAATAAATACAAAGTTGCCTGTAAAATAAAAATAAACCCTAAGCTAGATACAATGTAACTATTAGTTATATTGTAGCTAGTTAATGATTTATTTTATAGGTAAGTATTTAGTTTTAAATAGGAATAATTTAGTTAATTGTAGTAATTTTATTTAGATTTATTGTAATTATATTTAAGTTAGGGGGGGGGTTAGGGTTAGACTTAGGTTTAGGGGTTAATAACTTTATTATAGTGGTGGCGACATTGTGGGCGGCAGATTAGGGGTTAATAAATGTAGTTAGGTTGCAGCGACATTGGGGACGGCAGATTAGGGGTTAATAAATATAATGTAGGTTTTGGCGATGTTGGGGGCAGCAGATTAGGGGTTCATAAGTATAATGTAGGTGGCAACGGTGTCCGGAGCGGCAGATTAGGGGTTAATAATATAATGCAGGTGTCGGCGATGTTGGGGGCGGCAGATTAGGGGTTAATAAGTGTAAGATTAGGGGTGTTTAGACTCGGGGTTCATGTTAGGGTGTTAGGTGTAGACATAAATGTGTTTCCCTATAGGAATCAATGGGGCTGCGTTAAGAGCTAAACGCTGCTTTTTTGCAGGTGTTAGGTTTTTTTTCAGCCGGCTCTCCCCCATTGACTCCTATGGGGAAATCATGCACGAGCATGTTTTAATAGCTCACCGCTAACGTAATCAGCGCTGGTATTGAGGTGAGATGTGGAGCTAAATTTTGCTCTTCGCTCACTTTTTTGCGGTTAACGCCAGGTTTGTAAAAACTCGTAATACCAGCGCTGTCTGCAAGTGAGCGGTGAGCATAAACTGCTCGTTAGCACCGCACAGCCTCTAACGCAAAACTCGTAACCTAGGTGTAAGATAATTGTGCATTTTCTGTGATTCTATTTCTGTGATATTATGTTTTCTTTCACTCCAAGGGGGATTATATTATTTTAATATAGGGTTTTATATTTATTTTTGCTTTTAATTTTATGTGCATTTGTATACAATTCTGATAATTGCATGTCCATTCAGATAGGGTTTTAAAGAGCTGTGTTTATGTGTTTGATCCCCGTGGTTACCAAGTGAATGGGTAGGGTTTCTTGTCCACACAGGTGTTACCAATCACCTATGGACTTATTATGGGATAGGTAAAGGTTTATATAGCAAGTGTTGCTTTTTGACATTTGGGACCGCTGGACAAAATCCTGTCTTTTGCCTGGGGGTACACTCAGCTGGGCGACTGAGAAGTCTCAGCTTGCTTATATTGCTCCTGGAGGTGCAATATTTTTGTAAGTCTTTCCTTTCCTATATCACAACAATTTTATTTTTGCTGTGCTGGGCCATGTGTGGTTTTCTGTTTCCTTATTATAGGAAGGTACATCGCACTCCCTGTTTGGTCACACTTAGTTCACTGGATACAGTTAGTTGGACAACTGCAAAGTTACAGCATGCTTCATATGCACCAGATAGGTGCCCTCCATTTGTGACTTGCGCTTATTTGATTCTTCTTTACCGAGTTGAGACTGTACTATGCCATTTGGTGCCTTTTGTGTCTTTTATTTTTTACAGATATTATAATTTCGGGAGGCTGACCACCTTTCTACAAAGAGCTGCCTGGGATTGCATACCGTTTTTTTTCTAGGGATTTGAAGACATTTTAACTTGTATGGACTTTTATATATATTTTATATATATTTTATTGTATATATATATATATCACACTTGAGAGCGTGCCCTAGTGGCAAATTGTTTATGTGCAGTCACTATATCAGTGGGATCACATACACATAGCCTATATATATATATATATATATATATATATATATATATATATATATATATATATATATACTAGTCCTAAAGCCCGTGTACAGGGCAGAATTTTTTTAAGTACCGCGGTTCCAACCCTTGCTCCCTCTCTCTCCCCCTCTCTTTTGCACTCTCTCTCCCCCCTCTCTTTTGAGCTCTCTCCCCTTTTTTTGCACTTTCTCTCTCCCCCTCTTCTGCTCTCTCCCTCCTCTTTTGTTCTCTCCCCCCTCTTTTGCTCTCTCTCTCCCTCTCTTTTGCGCTCTCCCCCCCTCTATTTTGCGCTCTCTCTCTCTCCTCTCTTTTGCGCTCTCTCTCCCCTCTTTTGCACTCTCTCTCAACTCTTCTGCTCTCTCCCCCCTCTTTTGCTCTCTCCCCCGTCTTTTGCTCTCGCCCCCTCTTTTGCTCTCTCTCCCCTATTTTGCTCTCTCCCCTCAATTTTGCTCTCTCCCCCCTCTTTTGCTCTCTCTCCCCCCTCTCTTTTGCGCTCTCTCCCCCCTCTATTTTGCACTCTCTCTCTCCTCTCTTTTGCGCTCTCTCTCCCTCTTCTCTTTTGCGCTCTCTCTCCCCCTCTTTTGCGCTCTCTTTCTCCCCCCTCTTTTGAGCTCTCTCTCTCTCCCCCTCTTTTTTGAGCTCTCTCTTCCTCTCTCTTTTGCGCTCTCTCTCCCCCTCTTTTGTGCTCTCTCTCTCCCCCTCTGTTGCGCTCTCTCTCTCCTCCTCTGTTGCACTATCTCTCTCCCCCTCTGTTACGCTCTCTCTCTCCTCCTCTGTTGCGCTCTCTCTCCCCCTCTTTTGCGCTCTCTCCCCCCTCTTTTGATCTCTCTCTCCACCTCTTTTGCTCTCTCCCTCCTCCTCTTTTGCTCTCTCCCTACCTCTTTTGCTCTCTCTCGCCCCCCTCTTTTGCTCTCTCTCTCCCCTCTTTTGCTCTCTCTCTCCCCCCTCTCTTTTGCTCTCTCTCCCCCTCTCATTTGCTCTCTCTCCCCTCTCTTTTGCTCTCTCTCTATTTCCCCTCTCTTTTGCTCTCCCCCCTCCTCCTCTCTCCCCCTCCCTCCTCCTCCTCTCTCCCCCCTCCCTCCTTCTCTCTCCCCTGTTTTTCTCTCTAACTTGACCATGCTGCTGCCCCCACGGCCTCTCCAGTTGACCACGCCCCTTCACAAGCACCCCCGCTGGCCACGTCCGCCAGCCATACCCCCACTATGGCACGCCCGGCCACGCCCCCATCACAGCACACCCGACCATGCCCCCACCATGGCAGTTTCCGCAGTGCGCACACCTCTGCTGCTCAAGGTCAGGTATGTTTGTCCTCGTGCAGTCTCTACTGTGCATGACTGCATCTGACAAACATACCTGGCCTTTTATTATATAGGATATATACTCACATTAAAAGGTCGCTGTGATTTAAATCCAGAGAGTGCAATTTTTTTGATCTTTTGTATATATATATATATATATATAGATATATATATAAATACATATTTAAAATAAAAATACACTGGACACTGGATATATACAGCAGGATAAGCTCAGTAGAATGAGTGGTGTACTGGTAAGTATGTGACCTAGACTCACACAGCAGGCAGGTACATTAGAATGTGTACATCAGAACAAGGGCACACACGTTTATTTTATTATACACAGACAGTAACGTGTTAATCTGAGTTATGGGCTACACTAGTGGGGAGCCTTTAATCAGTGCAGCTAATGATGATCGCATATACAGTAGGTCTCAGTGCACCTTCAGTGCTCTTTACTGTTTAATCAGTGCAGCTAATGATGATCGCATATAGGTCTCAGTGCACCTTCAGTGCTCTTTACTGTTTAATCAGTGCAGCTAATGATGATCGCATATAGGTCTCAGTGCACCTTCAGTGCTCTTTACTGTTTAATCAGTGCAGCTAATGATGATCGCATATAGGTCTCAGTGCACCTTCAGTGCTCTTTACTGTTTAATCAGTGCAGCTAATGATGATCGCATATAGGTCTCAGTGCACCTTCAGTGCTCTTTACTGTTTAATCAGTGCAGCTAATGATGATCGCATATAGGTCTCAGTGCACCTTCAGTGCTCTTTACTGTTTAATCAGTGCAGCTAATGATGATCGCATATAGGTCTCAGTGCACCTTCAGTGCTCTTTACTGTTTAATCAGTGCAGCTAATGATGATCGCATATAGGTCTCAGTGCACCTTCAGTGCTCTTTACTGTTTAATCAGTGCAGCTAATGATGATCGCATATAGGTCTCAGTGCACCTTCAGTGCTCTTTACTGTTTAATCAGTGCAGCTAATGATGATCGCATATAGGTCTCAGTGCACCTTCAGTGCTCTTTACTGTTTAATCAGTGCAGCTAATGATGATCGCATATAGGTCTCAGTGCACCTTCAGTGCTCTTTACTGTTTAATCAGTGCAGCTAATGATGATCGCATATAGGTCTCAGTGCACCTTCAGTGCTCTTTACTGTTTAATCAGTGCAGCTAATGATGATCGCATATAGGTCTCAGTGCACCTTCAGTGCTCTTTACTGTTTAATCAGTGCAGCTAATGATGATCGCATATAGGTCTCAGTGCACCTTCAGTGCTCTTTACTGTGTAAACAGTGCAGCGTTTAAAAGGGCTATCACCAACCTCTATTTTAGGTTTGTTGCTCAGCAGAGTATTTCTACTGTCTTAGCACTGTTAGGATTAAAACTAGGGCACGCTGAGCGCTGTACTTGCGGAGATATATAGCGCAGCGCTCCAGGCATGCAAGTGTTACATTTTTCGCAAGCTTCTGAAACTTAGCGCTCCTGCCTCCTCCTTCTTTCCTCAGAGTGGCAGTGTGGGCTCCGGTTCTCAAGGAGGGGGTAAAGTACTCACACATCAAGAGCTGGGGGTTGTTTATCTTTGGCATTTGCCTTAATATAGGCTTATTTTGGGCTATATATTAGCTGTTATTCTATTCCTCACAAAGGGCAAGATTACAAGTCGCGCGGCAAATCTGTTTTTTGAAGTTGCAAAACACAGCGCGCGTTATGATTTTTTCGCATTTGGGGTTGCGCAGGTATTACATGTTGCAAAATAACTTATTTGGCACGCACGTTAACCCGCGTAATCCAAAAAGCCAAATCATGTGCGCGTTCACATATTTCCACATAGAAGTCAATGGAGAAGATAAATAGAAAATAAAAAAGTCTAATCGGTTGTGCAAAGCCCATGACGTATTCTTCTCGAAAAGTGTACATGAAAATGCTAATGTTTCAAATTGTGAGAATGTTTTAACGGAATATGTTCTATTTATTTGTAAATAAATATTTCTCTATATATGTGATGATTTTTGGACAGATATATCTATCTCTTTGAAAATCCCTCTGAGATATTGTTAAACGTGCATAAGATTGTAATGTGAAATATTTTCATTATCTCAATAGTTAAAAATATCTCTATACATATAAATCCATGTTTCTCTATGGCCTCTATTTATCAAAGCGCCAACTATGGTGCATTCGCGGGCGTCAATACGCTCGCCAAACTTCGCCATACATCGCGGCCGCAGACCTTAATACGCTCGCCATATTTATAAAAAAAAACGTCTAAAACATGCGCGTCAAGTATGGTGCGAAGAGGATCGGACTGTTGTTAACTAACAGTCATCGATGTCGAAGCGATTCGGGCTTTTCCCAACTTTATTTATATCTGCAGTACAGTCCACGAACATAGCACATACCTTGTTAGGACATGATTGTATATAGATATTGTAATTTTGTTTTTTTAAATACAATTTTAAAGATAGCAAGTAGCGACATATTCTTAGCAAAACGGAGAGGGAATTATGTTTTTTAAAAATTGTATATACTGTACATATTTTACTATGATTACGTTATATTTGCAACTTCTATGTGTGTGTGTATACAGAGTATATGTATTTGAGATCTATCACTATTTGAAAGGGATAGGAAATAAAATATTTAATTTACAATAGTGGGAGCTAGCTGCTAATTGAGCCTATTATGTAGTTCTTTTGTCTTTGTATATTTATAATTGCGACAAGTTAGGTGCAAAACTGTGCACAAAATATGTAATCATTGATTTTTAAAGAGACAAAGTTGGAGCATAATCCATTCAAAGAATTTTTTTATCTCTATATCTAATATTGTATTAAATGTAGATCAATAATATATATATATTTTTTAAATCTCCTTAATTGCTGTGCAGTGTTTTCATTCTCTTGCTATCCTTTGTGTGAATGTTTTTCTTTTTACAAACTTTGAATTACAGGAAGGGAATGGTATTTATAAGGTATACATATTTAATAATGCTTTCCATTGAGTTTTATTAGGTGATATGCTTCACTCTAGCAGCATCGAACATAAGATTTCTGTTTTCCGATTCCCATTGACTACTATAGCATCTGCGACCTCTAAGGCGGCGGATTGAAAACTAGGTACGCTGCGTCAAATAAGACGCGAGCGTAAGTGGTCATTTTTTGATAACTTTCAAAAGGCTTCTAATTGTGTCGAAGAACACGGCGAATGCACAGAATTCCGCAACATTTCCAGAGGTTTTCTAGTCGCAGCGATCGGCGTCGAATTGAGAGCGCCGTATCGTATGTCACATCACAAAACTCGAATTCTTACGATCTTGAGACTTTGATAACTACGGCGATGCAATCTCGCGACAAGTATGATGCGGAATTCTGCCGTATTTTCAGTAGACGCTTTGATAAATAGAGGCCTATGTATGTTTATATATGTCAATGTAAAATCCCTGCGTCAGCTTTTTTTTTTCTAACACCCGAGAACTTCTATCTTTGAGCCCTTATAACTTTTGTGTGCAATATATTTTTAAAATAAGTTTTAATAGACAGTGCTAATATGCATGTAACTGTACTTTATAATGTATTTTTGAAGTGTTTTGTGAAACTTTTATGTTGCGGAAAACTGCTAACTACAGCTCTTCGATGGCAGAAAGGATTGTTGTGCAATCGAGATTTTTCAAGACTTGTAATATATGCGCAATGGAAATTGATTGGGAAAAACTCATACCGCGCGACATGTAATCTTGTTCAAAATGTATTAATCAAGTGGCAAAAGGTAGAGTGGCGCTCCCAAAAATGTGCTATAGAGTTTTGGTATATGTGGAAAAAGTTTATAATATAACTAGTATATATATATATATATATATCTACTAGTATGGATGATAATTAGAAAAGTATGTGATCAAAATAATAGTGCTTTAGGACTTAGTGTTGCACAAGATCTTACTTGCTTGTATGAGTGTATCAACTGTGATCAAATAATGGTTCATAGAAATGTAGTTTTGCATATATTTGTTTAATAAAATATGATCAAATAATGGTTCCAAAAAACGTAGTAATGCACACATTTTTTTAAAAATGTAATGAACTTATAAGACATATAAAAAATAAGTTTAAAATAGTAATATGTGCTTTGTATATTTGTCTTATTACAAAAGTGTGTTCAAATTGCTCTAATCTGGGCCTCCATTACATATGCAGCGTCGCCCGCAAAATCCTCCGCTGCCAGATTTTACGCAATTTTGGTATTACAAATACGGCGTAGCACACAAGTTACGCGCGTATATTTCACCCGTCGCCCGCAATTATTACTCCCATAAGCTAACATAGAACTGCGTCGCAAATCGGTATCCAATATCCAGCGCAAGGACTTACGTGGCGAAAATGGAGAAATCTTACTCCATTTTTACCTCACCATAAAAGGCAGCCGCAGCAAGCCTTGCGCTGAGTATGGGAGCACCGTAACTCCCTAAAATGCCTGCAAAAATAAACTAACACCTAACGCATGCGCAATGTCTATCTACCTGTCAACCGCAATCCCCCACCACAATAACTAATAAAGTCTATTAAACCCTATATCCGCCATCAAACCCACACCGCAAGTAATAACTAAATTATTAACCCCTAAACCGCCATAGCCCACAACGCAATTAACCTATTCAAGTATTAACCCCTAAACCTCCATAGCCCACATAGCCTATTAAATGTATTAACCCCTAATCTGCTGCCGCCAACGTCGCCACCACTATAATAAAGTTATTAACCCCTAAACCTAAGTCTAACCCTAACCCTAACACCCCCCTAACTTAAATATTATTTAAATAAATCTAAATAAATTTACTATTATTAACTAAATTATTCCTATTTAAAACTAAATACTTACCTATAAAATAAACCCTAAGATAGCTACAATATAATTAATAATTACATTGTAGCTATTTTAGGATTTATTTTTATTTTACAGGCAACTTTGTATTTATTTTAACTAGGTACAATAGTTATTAAATAGTTATTAACTATTTAATAGCTACCTAGTTAAAATAAATACAAATTTACCTGTAAAATAAATCTTAACCTAAGTTACAATTACACCTAACACTACACTATCATTAAATAAATTATATTAATTAACTACAATTACCTAAAATTAAATACAATTAAATAAAATAAACTAAAGTACAAAACCCCCCACTAAATTACAGAAAATAAAAAAAATACAAGAAGTTTAAACTAATTACACCTAATCTAAGTCCCCTAATAAAATAAAAAAGCCCCCCAAAATAATAAAATTCCCTACCCTATACTAAATTACAAATAGCCTTTAAAAGGGCATTTTGTGGGGCATTGCCCCAAAGTAATCAGCTCTTTTACCTGTAAAAAAAGAAATACAACCCCCCCAACATTAAAACCCACCACCCACACACCCAACCTTACTCTAAAACCCACCTAATCCCCCCTTAAAAAAAACCTAACACTAACCCCTTGAAGATCACCCTACCTTGAGCCGTCTTCACCCAGCCGGGCAGAAGTCTTCATCTGATCCGGGCAGAAGTCTTCATCGAATCCGGGCAGAAGTCTTCATCCAAGTGGCATCTTCTATCTTCTTCCATCCGACGAGGAGCGGCTCCATCTTGAAGATATCCGACGCGGAGCATCCTCTTCGTTCGATGTCCAACTTAAGAATGAAGGTTCCTTTAAATGACGTCATCTAAGATGGCGTCCCTTCAATTCTGATTGGCTGGTAGAATTCTATCAGCCAATCGGAATTAAGGTAGGAAAAATCCTATTGGCTGGTATTTAGTTTTAAATAGGAATAATTTAGTTAATAATAGTAAATTTATTTATGATTTATTTAAATAATATTTAAGTTAGGGGGGTGTTAGGGTTAGGGTTAGACTTAGGTTTAGGGGTTAATAACTTTATTATAGTGGCGGCGACACTGGCAGCAGCAGATTAGGGGTTAATACATTTAATAGGCTATGTGGGCTATGGCGGTTTAGGGGTTAATACTTGAATAGGTTAATTGCGTTGTGGGCTATGGCGGTTTAGGGGTTAATAATTTAGTTATTACTTGCGGTGTGGGTTTGATGGCGGATATAGGGGTTAATAGTTTAAAATGCCTATTGCCTTGTGGGGGGTTGTCAGTCTAGGGGTTAATACATTTAATATTAGTAATGAGAGGGGGGATTGCAGATATAGGGGTTTTACGTGTCGGGCTTATTTTTGGGAGGCGTGTTAGACTTTTACGGGAGATTTGTTATTTTCTTTACTTTTCTTAGGCGCCGGCAGTTTCTAAAGTGCCGTAAGTCACTGGCGACTCCAGAAATTTGTATTTACGCTCATTTCTGGACATCGCTAGTTTATCCGACTTACGGCACTTTATGAACTGCCGGCGAGATTTATGTAATACCCCGATGTGCGAGGTGAAATTACGGGCGCCGCAGGTTCCCACGCTTGCGCCGAAACCTGTGCCGTATATTTGATTGCGCCCCCGTTATTTTATGTTTTAAACAATAAGAAATATAATAAATACAAATAGATTAAAAAGAACAATTACATATATATCAATACTCCATTATTTCTGAATTAAGAAAGGCTTTTGAGTTAAAAGGGGTTTCTAAATTGCGCTTGGAGAATAAGAAAAATTGTTTAAAAATGATTGATTTAAAATTAATAGAAACACAAATACAATTAGTGAGAACTCCAATTTTGGTACAGCTTTTATTACAGATTATAATTCAGACTTCAAGATAGTGAATATTTTTTATAAACAAACACTGGCATTTTATCAACAAAGACCCATATCTTAGAGAAATTTTAGAAGATAAACCCAAAATCATATACAAAACAACCCGAAACGCGTAGAAGAGACTCTAACGAACTTCAAACCCTGCATCACTTTGGATTATAACCCTTTGTTGCTATGTGACACAAGGTGACCACATCATAATATGGATTATCCCGGCAAAGAATTAGGACCTGAAACTAACAGAAGCAGCTCTGCCTTTGAAACTCCATTTACCCGAAAGGAGGACCAGTAATCACGTGAGTAACATCAGCGGCCGGCAGTCAGGAGATGCCGAAAAGACCACACAGAGCAAGACGTCTGTTTATTCACTCCTGGAAGCCTAAGATCCTATCGGAGGTCCGCTAAGGCGTCTGTAACAATTAGACTATTGCGCTCTTTTGGAGGTAACGCTTACTTTTCAGGAAACGCTATCACTACTAGGAATCTGGAATTTAAATATCAGATCGCTCTATCCTGATCTTAGTAAAGGCAAATCAGACATATCCTTATGCCTATGAACTAAGACTCATAATACGCCTATTATTTATAGTGCATGATACACTTTTAGGTTGTGGCCACATCCTTACTATTTTAAACTTGTTTTTTTTTATATGTCTTATACGTTCATTAAATGTAAAAAAAAAAATTGTACATTACGACATTTTTTGGAACCATTATTTGATCATATTTTATTAAGAAAAAACTACATTTTTACTACATTTCTAAGTACCATTATTTGATCACATTTTGTTATACCCTGATATAAGCAAGTACGATTTTGCACAATAATACATTTTAAGTATCATTATTTGATCACAGTTGATACACTCATACAAGCAAGTAAGATCTTGCGCAACATTAAGTCCTAAAGCACTATTATTTTTATCATCCATACTAGTAGATATATATATACTACTTATATTATAAACTTCTTCCACATATACCAATACTCTATTGCACCTTTTTTGGGAGCGCCACGCTAACTTTTTGTACTTTATTTTTCTACTAACCACATTTGGGAGAATTGCGGTTTATTTAGAGCTTTGGCATTTATAGAGTTTGTTCTGTTACCACCAGAGCAGAGCTTGTACTTTTGTTCCGTATTAGTCAAGTGGCTGGTGTGTAAAATTGTGGTGCACAATTATCACATAATCTCAGAGCACCTGTGTATGTATATTATCTGAGTATAAGTTACTATTGTGCATTTTTGTTACTGTCATATTGTGTGAGTTTATCTGCTCTGTTTCTGTCTCCTTATTGCAAACCATGGAGCAGACTAGAATTGTCCCCTCTCCTAGTACTCATTCTGATCTGTTAGAGGGGAGATCAGTTGTTCAGTGCATGTCAGTTGTAGGTTTGATGGTAGCAGCTTCAGATGTGATCACCTTTGCAAGGTTTCACTTGCGTTCCCTTCAACTTTGTATGCTCAAGCAGTGGAATGGAATTCATACAGAATTATCTCAGTCAATTTGTCTGGATTACAAAATCAGACCATCTCTCTTCTTGTGGATATCTTATAGGTCTTCTAATTCAGGGAACTTCCTTTCAAGTCCATTTTTTTGTTGTTCTCCAGCCTTTCAGGATGGGGGATGTCTGGGAGTCTCAGAAGGTACAAGGGGTTTGGTCACCTCTAGAGGTGAGGCTGTTAATCTATGTTTTAGAACTCCTAACAATCTTCAGGGCTCTTCAGAGTTGACCTCTCCTCAAGCACAAGACTTACATCAGGTTTCAATCAGACAATGTTACTTCTGTAGCATATGTTAATCATCAGGGGGGAAACAGGAGTCTTTTGGTGATGATGGAGGATTCTTGCATTCTTTCCTGGGCAGAATGCAATCATTTTATAGTTCACATTCACATTTCGGGAGTCGACAATTGGGAAGCAGATTTACTAACTCATCAGACATTTCATTCAGGAGAATGTTCTCTCAATCAGGAAGTTTATTAAGTAGATCACAGCATGTAGGTGCATGCCAGATATCGACATTATGGCCTTCTGTTTGAATCACAAACTTGCCAATTACTGTGAACAGTCAAGAGATCCACTTGCGGTTCTCATAGATGCACTAGTGTTTTCTTGGTCCTTTCATCTGAAGGACATGTTTACTAGGTTTGTTCTGCTTCCTCAAGTGATAGCTTGAATAAAGCAGGAAAAAGTTTCAGAAATTCTCATTGCTCCAGCTTGGCCTTGCAGGACAAAGTAAGCATACTGAATTCAGATGTCCAGCTCTCAGCCCTGGACTCTTCCATTGCGAAGGGATTTTCTGTCTCAGGGTCCTTTCTTGCTAAAGGCTCTAAATTTGAGCGTGTGTGAATTGAACGCCTTGTTATTCACCAGAGGTGTTTTTCAGACTCTGTCATAGACAGTCTTATTCAGAAAAAAAATGTAATATAAGGTATTGAAAGCCTGTATTTCCTGGTGCAGTTCTAGGAATTTCCATTAGGATTCCTTTACAATTCCTAGGATTTTACCATTTCTTTCTTGAAGGGGCTGATTTTAGCCTTTTCGGTATTGTTCCATAAAAACCTTGCTAAATTTCCAAATATTCATACTTTTGTATAGGCTCTTATCAGAATTAGGCCAGTATTTTGTCTAGCTTCTCCTCTGTAGAGTCTAAATTTATTTTTTAAAGTGTTGCAGGTTCAACATTTTGAATCTATGCACATGCTGAATATTCAGCTTTTGTCTTGGAAAGTTCTGTTTCTTTAGGCGATTTCTTTGGCCAGAAGGGTTTCAGAACTTTCTGCATTGTCTTGTGAGTCTCCTTACCTGGTGTTTCATCAGGTCAAGGCAGTTCTAAGGACTCAGTATAACATTTTACCAAAGGTTGTCTCTGCTCAGAATATTAATCAGGAGATTGTTGTTCCCTCTTTGTGTACTTCTCCCAAAAATAGTAAGGAAAGACTTCTTCATAACTTGGATGTAGTTAGGGCTTTGAAATTTTATCTCCAAGCCACTAAGGAATTTAGACAGATCTTCAGCTTTGTTTGTTAATTTTTCCAGTCTGCGTAAAGGTCAGAAGGCTAATGCAGTTACTTTGGCTTCTTGGCTAAGACATTTGATTCATAAAGCTTACTTGGAGGTGGGTAAGTCATCGTACAGGTCTATTCAATTCTATTCAAGAGGTGCAAACTAGACTGCTGCCGCTAAAATAAATATCCAGGGCGGGTTTGTGGACTCTCACTACAAAGAAAGAAAATAATTTATCAGGTAAGAATAAATTATGTTTTCTTTCTAATGGTAGTGAGAGTCCACAAAATCCTATTCTTACGTATGGAAATCTATACCCAAGCTGTGGAGTCCATTACTTGCCAGCGATCACAGCAGTCCTGTCGATAAAAACAAAATCAGCATAACTAACATTGCAGGACTGTCAGGGAGTATAATTAGTAGTTCACTGGGGTAAGCCTGGGAACTTCCCTGCGACAACCTTAAAGAGATGACTCCATTACTCTACTGAGAGATTTACATGGGCATATGAAATGCTCCTCTAAGCCTCTCTTGCAGGAAACAATCCATTGAGGGTATTATAGGATCAAATCTTGCAGAGCACCTCTAATCTCTGCACACTTCCTAGATGAGGCAAAGAACTACTGGGAAGGTGGAGGAAGCAGGAGGGATAGTTGAATGACCTGTTTTGGGGTTTCTTTTCCTCCTCCTAGTGCTCAGGTGATGTATAAAACGGGTACCTTGCATTTAATCTTCAGTGTGCGGCTGGAGATCGCATAAAGACTAGCTTCCTGTCAGTGCTCTAAAGAGGATCACCGACATCGCCGCCAACGTCTTCACAGCTGCCATCGGGATGAAGATAGAAGATGGACCGCGGCCTGGATGAAGATTGAAGAAGATGGTCCCGCGATGGATGAAGATGGAGCGCCGCAGGGATGAAGATGGAGTGCCGCCCTTCATCATTGGTGAGTACCAATTTTGGGGTTAGTGTTATTTATTTATTTTGGGGGGGGGGGGGGTTTAAAGATTAGGGCTTTTTTTTGTTGAAATATTTTTATTTATTGAAGATTTCCATGACTTTGTTTACAGAATAAAAGAACAAAAAACAAAACAGTTATACACAATTTGCATACAATCACATTTAGAGGATGAGAGAAAGCAAACAAAACAAGCAAATCCATACTGTGTATAGTAGATACAAAAATAAAATGATATTATTTGGAAGGGTTCCTCTTTTCCTTTCCATATATATTTCTCTTCCATAGTATAATAGTAGAGCTAATCAGATCTGGAAAAACCTCGATTAACATCTAAAATGTTAGTGATATTTTGGATAGGAAAAGAGTTAAAGAAAAAGGAGAAGAAAAGTAGGAAAAAAGGTCAGAATTAAAAGGGATTATTGGTCAAAATCAGCGTGTAACTAGTGAATTGGTTCATAGGTCACTCGTGATCAGATGCTCTGCTCTCATATAGCCTCTTATTATCGACAACATCCTTTTGTATACTCCCTCTATTTTGCATCCTTTGTTTGTCCTGCCATATTATCCAGTCCTCCCAAACCTGCATAAAGTCTGTTTTGGTATTAAGCAAAGTAGAAGAAATATCCACCATTTGGTAATAATATTTAATTTTATTTAGAATCAAACTGTAATGTGGTACTGCTGTTTTCCAATATCTCGAAATAGTGGTTTTAACAGCTGTGCAGACAATTCCCACAAATTTCAGCCTTACTCTAGAAAGATTCTCTATTGGAAAGTGTAATAATGCTTGCTCCATACTCAGAGTTATTTGCCTATTTAGAACTTCACCTAACAACTTAAAACCAAATTGACCAAATTTTTTCAGCTTCTGGACAAGTCCACCACATATGTGTATATGATCCTGTTTCCGATTACCCTCTATAACAATTTTTATGTGCAGTATCCCCCCTTTTACTCTGCTAGGGTATAAGTACCATCTATATGCTACCTTGATATAATTTTCTTTTAGGTTTGCGCTAATAGAACAAGCCTGACCTTTCTTCAGGATGGAGGCCCAGTCCGAAAGTTCTCTAGAGAAGTGACCCTCTTCTTCCCATTTCTCAATAAAGTGCAGTTTAGTGGCTGTAGCATTTATGTTTAAATAATTATACAAAATTATGATAGTTCCTTTAGCTCTAGTTGCTGTGAGGCTAAGTTTTTCAAAGGGAGTATGGTCAGATTGGTTAGGTGATATTCCTAATTCCTTAGCTCGAGAGATCATTTGTAGGTAGTGAAACCAGGAATTTGGGAGAAACGGCGGAATCATGTTATATTGCTCAAAAGAAATTATGCTTGAGTTTACCAATACATTAGCAATGCGATATAGACCTTTATTAGCCCATATGTTACTTATAGAGTTTTCAATCTTAACTGAGGGTGTAATTAGTGGAGCAGCCAGGGACCCGGCCGAGAGGATTTTATACCTCAATTGCAAATTATCCCAGATTTTAATAGTGTGTGCAATAGCTATATAATGATACCACTTTGTGGGTCTGTCTCTTTTGGGTGTCCATAATATCTGGTAAATAGGTGTGAGGTGTAACATATCACTCTCTAGTTGTACCCAGGCTATATCCCCAATGTCACAATTCCAAAGTGTAGTTTGCACCAACCTTGCTGCATTAAAATAGTTCTGCAGGTCGGGCACCCCCAAACCTCCAAAATAATTTGTTTGTAGTAGTGTTTTCTTATTAATTCTAGCTTTTTTGTTAGACCAGATACATTTTAGGATGTTTATCTGCATGTCGGCTATGTCTTCAGGGTGAATGCTAATGGGAAGTGATCTAAATAAATTAAGTAGTTTAGGCAATATTATCATCTTAGTGATAACTATTTTCCCGTAGTATGATACTTTATATGAAGACCATTTTATCATTTCTTGTTTTAAGTGATTAAACATGTTCCTATAATTTAACTTATATAGTTTATCTAGTTTGTTTGGGATAGCAATACCTAAGTACTGTAGGTAATCGCATTAGTTGCCCACTTAAAATCGAAATTGATTTCTAATTATTTTTTTCGTATGTTCTGGGAGGTGGACCTCCAATGCCTCACATTTGTCATTATTAATTTTGTATCCTGATAGTTTACCAAATTCTGATCGGAGTCTATATAGAGGAGGAAGAGAAACTAATGGTTTAGTTATAGTTAGAATAATGTCATCCGCAAACAATGCGAGTTTATGCATTGTTTTGCCTATTTGGATGCCTGAGATATCTCCCAGGTTCCTGATACTTGCTGCAAATGGCTCAATACAAATTGCAAACGTTAGTGATGAAAGGGGGCACCCCTGTCTGGTACTATTTTGGATCTTTATTGTTTTGGATTGGTAGCCCGCGAGTCTAATAAAAGCAGATGGAGCTGTGTAGATTGCTTTGATAGTGTTTAGAAAATTACCTTCAATGCCAAACTGGCTCAAAGTTAGCAGCATGTAATCCGATAACACTCTATCGAATGCCTTCTTTGCATCCAAGGCAAGGAACAGAGAAGGCACTCTTTCTTTATCCGCATAATTGATCAAGTCAATTATTTTCCTCACATTATCTGGGGCCTCCCTTTCCTTAATAAAACCAACCTGGTCTTTTGATATTAGCTTTGTCATAAAAGGGTTTAGCCTGGTGGCCAGAATTTTTGTAAAGAGTTTTAGGTCTAGGTTTATTAATGATATTGGCCTATAGTTTTTGCAGTGAAATTTGTCTTTGCCTGGTTAGGGCACCACACTAATTCTAGCTGATAGAAGATCCGGGGGAATATATCCACCCTGCATAATATAGTTGAAAGAGTCTACTAAATGTGGAATTAATTCTTGTAAGAATTTTTTAAAGAACCCTCCTGTGTAACCATCTAGGCCCAGAGCTTTATTGCTTTTGATTTGTTTAATTGCTATGCTAATCTCCCGAGGTGTAATTGGGCCATTTAGCTGGGTAATGTTTTCTTTGTCAAGTTTTGGCATATCACATTAAGCCAAGGTCTTAATTTGTTGTGCTCTATTTTTGCTCTGATCTATTTTCAAGTTATATAGGGATTGGTAAAAGTCTGCAAAGGCATTAGTTATGTGCAATGGGTTATTGAGAAGTTCACCCTCTAAAGTTTGCAACTGAGAGACAGAAGTGTTTCTGGTAGTATTTCTAATTTCCCTAGCTAGCATACAATCTGGCTTATTAGCATATATAAAATATTTCGTCTCAATGATTCTAAGGGAGGATCTTCATTTAGTAAAGCATCTAATTCATCTTTTTTAATTTTGAGTGCGCTAGCTAATACTGCCAATCTGTTCCCAATATGTTGTTTTTGCAATTGTTCTAGCTCTTGCTTTTTTTGCTTAATGATATAATGTTTCCTTTTCTTTGTACTAGCTTTCTCTTGAATGAGAATACCTCTAATGTATGCTTTGAATGCCCCCCAAGCAAATAAGGGATTATCTGTGGAATCTTTATTAAAGTGCCAGAAATCTCTGATAGATTTGGATAGTATTTGACATGTTAGGTCGTCTCTTAGAAGGAAGGGATCAAATGTCCAATTTCTAGTTCTTGATGGGTCAAAGAATCCCCGCAGAGATCTCAACAACTAAATGATCAGACCATGAGGTTTGGGATAAATTCTTATCTATCAATAAGGGGCACAGAATTTGACTAATGAAGATATAGTCAATCCTAGAATAAAAGGTAAAGTTTTTTGCTTTGCGATTACATATGCGCCAAGCATCTATGAGATTGTGATCCAATATCAGGTCACTCAGAATTTTAGAGGAAGACTTTAAAGGGGCTGGGGATCTGTCAAGCTGATCATTAATCGTTAAGTTAAAATCTCCTGCTAGTATTACTTTGTATTTCTTCCAGGATGTTAAAATTTTACTTATTTTAGCAATGAATCTGCTCTGATTCTCATTTGGAGCATATATGTTCCTTAGGACTATGGAGCTACCCTGGATTTTCCCCTTTAAAATAATAAATCTCCCCTCCGGATCCCTGATCACCTCCTCTTCCTGAAAATTAAGGGTGGAGTGTAGCAAAATGGAAACCCCTCTTTTTTTTGTTTACCAACCGCGTGATATTAAATGGGGAAGGCTGTATCCCAATATTTTGCCGTGAGTGTAGAGGTAAAGTGGGTCTCTTGTAGCATAATTACCTGAGCTTTAAGTGATTTGTATTCTGCTATGGCTTTTTTCCTTTTTATATGGGAATGTAGGTCTCTCACATTGTGAAAAATTATTTTAAACGACATAAGAGTAGTTATGTTTATGCTTATAGTGCCATAAAGTGCATAGCTGTTTGAGAATGTAATTGCTTACTAATCTACCGGCTATTTCATGCTGAAAACTATCATGATCCATCAAGCCCTGATGAAGAGACAGAAGCGAGTCACGAGTGATCAAGGGAAGGGAAGAGAAAACTAGGAAAAAAAGAAGTTAATAGAATAAACATAAGAAATAACCATCTGTATCTGTAAGTGATACTTATACATTAAATAGTTGAACAAATTCCCCTCTGACAAGGGTGCAAACATATTATTTATATCTATATATAATGACCAAAATGATAAACTACCTTCAGTCCAATTCAATAGAATCTGATACGGGATGCAATCCTATAGTTCTGTCTATGTGTGTCCCTGGACTACTTTAGGTACTAATACCCTAATACATCTTATATCACTATATCGTGACCAAAATGATAGACAACCCTCAGTTCCATTCAATGGAAACCATTACGGGATGGAATCCAATAGTTCTGTATGTGTGTATCCCTGTATTACTTTAAGTACTATTACCCTAATACACAAATTCCTATCCTATGTAAACTTAAAACTAGCATGCAATTAAACAACTTACCTAACTATCACCTAGATTTAGAGTTTGGCGTTAGCCGTCAAAACCAGCGTTAGGGGCTCCTAACGCTGGTTTTGGGCTACCGCTGGTATTTAGAGTCAGTCAGGAAAGGGTCTAACGCTCACTTTGCAGCCGCGACTTTTCCATACCGCAGATCCCCCTATGCCATTTGCATATCCTATCTTTTCAATGGGATCTTTCTAATGCTGGTATTTAGAGTCTTGGCTGAAGTGAGCGTTAGAAATCTAACGACAAAACTCCAGCCGCAGCAAAAAGCCAGGAGTTAAGAGCTTTCTGGGCTAACGCCGGTTCATAAAGCTCTTAACTACTGTGCTCTAAAGTACACTAACACCCATAAACTACCTATGTACCCCTAAACCGAGGCCCCCCCACATCGCCGCCACTCTAATAATTTTTTTTAACCCCTAATCTGCCGACCGCACACCGCCGCAACCTACATTATCCCTATGTACCCCTAATCTGCCGCCTAATCTGCTGACCGGACCTCACCGCTACTATAATAAAGTTTTTAACCCCAATCCGCCTCACTAACCCTATAATAAATAGTATTAACCCCTAATCTGCCCTCCCTAACATCACCGACACCTAACTTCAATTATTAACCCCTAATCTGCCGACCGGACCTCACCGCTACTCTATTAAATTTATTAACCCCTAAAGCTAAGTCTAACCCTAACACTAACACCCCCCTAAGTTAAATATAATTTCTCCAACATTGGTGTGTCCGGTCCACGGCGTCATCCTTACTTGTGGGATATTCTCTTCCCCAACAGGAAATGGCAAAGAGTCCCAGCAAAGTTGGTCACATGATCCCTCCTAGGCTCCGCCCACCCCAGTCATTCTCTTTGCCGTTGCACAGGCAACATCTCCACGGAGATGGTTAAGAGTTTTTTTGGTGTTTAAATGTAGTTTTTATTCTTCTATCAAGTGTTTGTTATTTTAAAATAGTGCTGGTATGTACTATTTACTCTGAAACAGAAAAGGATGAAGATTTCTGTTTGTAAGAGGAAGATGATTTTAGCAGACAGTAACTAAAATCGATTGCTGTTTCCACATAGGACTGTTGAGATGAAGTAACTTCAGTTGGGGGAAACAGTTAGCAGACTTTTCTGCTTAAGGTATGACTAGCCATATTTCTAACAAGACTGTGTAATGCTGGAAAGCTGTCATTTCCCCTCATGGGGACCGGTAAGCCATTTTCTTAGTCAAAAACAAACAGAATAAAGGGCTTATTATGGGCTAAAAAACTGTTAGACATTTTTATGGGCTAAATCGATTGCTTTATTTGTGCATATTATTCAAATTTAGGCTAACTATTGACATTTATAATCTTGGGGAACGTTTATAAAACGGCAGGCACTGTATTGGACACCTTTTTCAGTCAGGGGGCCTTTCTAGTCATAGACTGAGCCTCATTTTCGCGCCATTAATGCGCAGTTGTTTTTTGAGAGCAGGGCATGCAGATGCATGTGTGAGGATCTAAGAATCTCTGAAAAAGCTTTTAGAAGGCGTCATTTGGTATCGTATTCCCCTCAGGGCTTGGTTGGGTCTTAGCAAAGACTGTATCTGGGACTGTATAGGGGTTAAATTGAAAAACGGCTCCGGTTCCGTTATTTTAAGGGTTAAAGCTCTGAAATTTGGTGTGCAATACTTTTAAGGCTTTAAGACACTGTGGTGAAAATTTGGTAATTTTTGAACAATTCCTTCATACTTTTTCACATACTCAGTAATAAAGTGTTTTCTGTTTGAAATTTAAAGTGACAGTAACGGTTTTATTTTAAAAGTTTTTTGTGCATTGTTGACAAGTTTAAGCCTGTTTAACATGTCTGTACCTTCAGATAAGCTATGTTCTATATGTATGAAAGCCAATGTGTCTCCCCATTTAAATTTATGTGATAATTGTGCCATAGCGTCCAAACAAAGTAAGGACAGTACTGCCACAAATAATGATATTGCCCAAGATGATTCCTCAAATGAGGGGAGTAAACATGATACTACATCATCTCCTACTGTGTCTACACCAGTTTTGCCCATGCAGGAGGCCCCTAGTACATCTAGTGCGCCAATACTTATTACCATGCAACAATTAACGGCTGTAATGGATAACTCCATAGCAAATCTTTTATCCAAAATGCCTACTTATCAGAGAAAGCGCGATTGCTCTGTTTTAAACACTGAAGAGCAAGAGGACGCTGATGATAATTGTTCTGTCATACCCTCACACCAATCTGAAGGGGCCATGAGGGAGGTTTTGTCTGAGGGAGAAATTTCAGATTCAGGAAAAATTTCTTATCAAGCTGAACCTGATGTGACATTTAAATTTAAATTAGAACATCTCCGCGCACTGCTTAAGGAGGTATTATCTACTCTGGATGATTGTGACAATTTGGTCATTCCAGAGAAATTATGCAAGATGGACAGGTTCCTAGAGGTTCCGGTGCCCCCCGACGCTTTTCCTATACCCAAGCGGTTGGCGGACATAGTAAATAAAGAGTGGGAAAAGCCCGGCATACCTTTTGTTCCTCCCCCTATATTTAAGAAATTATTTCCTATGGTCGACCCCAGAAAGGACTTATGGCAGACAGTCCCCAAGGTCGAGGGGGCAGTTTCTACTCTAAACAAACGCACTACTATTCATATCGAAGATAGTTGTGCTTTCAAAGATCCTATGGATAAAAAATTGGAAGGTTTGCTTAAAAAGATTTTTGTACAGCAAGGCTACCTTCTACAACCAATTTCATGCATTGTTCCTGTCACTACGGCAGCGTGGTTCTGGTTCGAGGAACTAGAAAAGTCGCTCAGTAGAGAAACTCCATATGAGGAGGTTATGGACAGAGTTCACGCACTTAAATTGGCTAACTCTTTTATTTTAGATGCCGCTTTGCAATTAGCAAAATTAGCGGCGAAAAATTCAGGGTTTGCTATTGTGGCGCGCAGAGCGCTTTGGCTAAAGTCTTGGTCAGCGGATGTGTCATCCAAGACAAAATTACTTAACATTCCTTTCAAAGGTAAAACTTTATTTGGACCTGATTTGAAAGAGATTATTTCAGACATCACTGGGGGAAAGGGCCACGCCCTTCCACAGGATATGTCTTTTAAGGCTAAAAATAAGTCTAATTGTCGTCCCTTTCGCAGAAATGGACCAGCCTCTAATTCTGCATCCTCTAAGCAAGAGGGTAATGCCTCACAACCCAAACCAGCCTGGAAACCAATGCAAGGCTGGAACAAGGGTAAGCAGGCCAAGAAGCCTGCCACTGCTAACAAGACAGCATGAAGGAGTAGCCCCCGATCCGGGACCGGATCTGGTGGGGGGCAGACTCTCTCTCTTTGCTCAGGCTTGGGCAAGAGATGTTCAGGATCCTTGGGCGCTAGAAATAGTTTCTCAAGGTTATCTCCTGGAATTCAAGGAACTACCCCCAAGGGGAAGGTTCCACAAGTCTCACTTATCCTCAAACCAAATAAAGAGACAGGCATTCTTACATTGTGTAGAAGACCTGTTAAAGATGGGAGTGATACACCCAGTTCCAATAAAGGAACAAGGAATGGGATTTTATTCCAATCTGTTCGTAGTTCCCAAAAAAGAGGGAAAGTTCAGACCAATTTTGGATTTGAAGATCCTAAACAAATTTCTCAGGGTACCTTCGTTCAAAATGGAAACTATTCGAACGATTCTACCCACCATCCAGGAAAGTCAATTTATGACTACCGTGGATCTAAAGGATGCGTACCTACATATCCCTATCCACAAGGAACATCATCAGTTCCTAAGGTTCGCTTTTCTGGACAAACATTACCAGTTTGTGGCTCTTCCATTCGGATTAGCCACTGCTCCAAGGATTTTCACGAAGGTGCTAGGGTCCCTTCTAGCAGTTCTAAGACCAAGGGGCATTGCAGTAGTACCTTACTTGGACGACATTCTAATACAAGCGTCGTCCCTGTCAAAGGCAAAGGCTCATACGGACATTGTTCTAGCCTTTCTCACATCTCACGGATGGAAGGTGAACAAAGAAAAGAGTTCTCTGTCCCCGTCTACAAGAGTTCCCTTCTTGGGAACAATAATAGATTCCTTAGAAATGAGGATTTTTCTGACAGAGGTCAGAAAATCAAAACTTCTAAGCTCTTGTCAAGTGCTTCATTCTGTTCCTCGTCCTTCCATAGCGCAGTGCATGGAAGTAATAGGATTGATGGTTGCAACAATGGACATAGTTCCTTTTGCACGAATTCATCTAAGACCATTACAACTGTGCATGCTCAAACAGGGGAATGGGGATTATACAGACTTGTCTCCAATGATTCAAGTAGATCAAAAGACCAGAGATTCACTCCGTTGGTGGCTGACCCTGGACCATCTGTCCCAGGGAATGAGCTTCCGCAGGCCAGAGTGTGTCATTGTCATGACCGACGCCAGTCTAGTGGGCTGGGGTGCGATCTGGGAATCCCTGAAAGCTCAGGGTCTATGGTCTGGGGAAGAGTCTCTTCTCCCGATAAACATTCTGGAACTGAGAGCGATATTCAATGCTCTCAGAGCTTGGCCTCAACTAGCAAAGGCCAAATTCATAAGGTTCCAATCAGACAACATGACGACTGTTCCTTATATCAATCATCAAGGGGGAACAAAGAGTTCCCTGGCGATGAAAGAAGTGACCCAAATATTTCAATGGGCGGAGGATCACTCCTGCCACTTGTCTGCGATCCACATCCCAGGAGTGGAAAATTGGGAAGCGGATTTTCTGAGTCGTCAGACATTTCATCCGGGGGAGTGGGAACTCCATCCGGAAATCTTTGCCCAAATAACTCAATTATGGGGCATTCCAGACATGGATCTGATGGCGTCTCGTCAGAACTTCAAGGTTCCTTGCTACGGGTCCAGATCCAGGGATCCCAGGGCGACCCTAGTAGACGCACTAGTAGCACCTTGGACTTTCAACCTAGCTTACGTATTCCCACCGTTTCCTCTCATTCCCAGGCTGGTAGCCAGGATCAATCAGGAGAGGGCCTCGGTGATCTTGATAGCTCCTGCGTGGCCACGCAGGACTTGGTATGCAGACCTGGTGAATATGTCATCGGCTCCACCATGGAAGCTACCTTTGAGACAGGACCTTCTTGTTCAAGGTCCATTCGAACACCCAAATCTGGTCTCCCTCCAACTGACGGCTTGGAGATTGAACGCTTGATTCTATCAAAGCGTGGGTTTTCAGATTCGGTGATAGATACTCTGGTTCAGGCCAGAAAGCCTGTAACTAGAAAAATTTACCATAAAATATGGAAAAAATATATCTGTTGGTGTGAATCCAAAGGATTCCCATGGAATAAGATAAAAATTCCTAAGATTCTCTCCTTTCTTCAAGAAGGTTTGGAGAAAGGATTATCTGCAAGTTCTCTAAAGGGACAGATCTCTGCTTTATCTGTCTTACTACACAAAAGACTGGCAGCTGTGCCAGATGTTCAAGCATTTGTTCAGGCTCTGGTTAGGATCAAGCCTGTTTACAGACCTTTGACTCCTCCCTGGAGTCTAAATCTAGTTCTTTCAGTTCTTCAAGGGGTTCCGTTTGAACCCTTACATTCCATAGATATTAAGTTACTATCTTGGAAAGTTTTGTTTTTGGTTGCAATTTCTTCTGCTAGAAGAGTTTCAGAGTTATCTGCTCTGCAGTGTTCTCCTCCTTATCTGGTGTTCCATGCAGATAAGGTGGTTTTGCGTACTAAGCCTGGTTTTCTTCCTAAAGTTGTTTCTAACAAAAATATTAACCAGGAGATAGTTGTACCTTCTTTGTGTCCGAATCCAGTTTCAAAGAAGGAACGTTTGTTACACAATTTGGACGTTGTCCGTGCTCTAAAGTTCTATTTAGAGGCTACTAAAGATTTCAGACAAACATCTTCCTTGTTTGTTGTTTATTCTGGTAAAAGGAGAGGTCAAAAAGCGACTTCTACCTCTCTTTCCTTTTGGCTTAAAAGCATTATCCGTTTGGCTTATGAGACTGCCGGACGGCAGCCTCCTGAAACAATCACAGCTCACTCCACTAGGGCTGTGGCTTCCACATGGGCCTTCAAGAACGAGGCTTCTGTTGACCAGATATGTAAGGCAGCGACTTGGTCTTCACTGCACACTTTTGCCAAATTTTACAAATTTGATACTTTTGCTTCTTCAGGGCTATTTTTGGGAGAAAGGTTTTGCAAGCTGTGGTGCCTTCCGTTTAGGTGACCTGATTTGCTCCCTCCCTTCATCCGTGTCCTAAAGCTTTGGTATTGGTTCCCACAAGTAAGGATGACGCCGTGGACCGGACACACCAATGTTGGAGAAAACAGAATTTATGCTTACCTGATAAATTACTTTCTCCAACGGTGTGTCCGGTCCACGGCCCGCCCTGGTTTTTTAATCAGGTCTGATGAATTATTTTCTCTAACTACAGTCACCCCGGTATCATATGGTTTCTCCTATATATATTTCCTCCTGTCCGTCGGTCGAATGACTGGGGTGGGCGGAGCCTAGGAGGGATCATGTGACCAGCTTTGCTGGGACTCTTTGCCATTTCCTGTTGGGGAAGAGAATATCCCACAAGTAAGGATGACGCCGTGGACCGGACACACCGTTGGAGAAAGTAATTTATCAGGTAAGCATAAATTCTGTTTTTTATCTAACGAAATAAATTATTTCTTATTAAATAAATGATTCCAATTTAAAGCTAAATACTTACCTGTAAAATAAACCCTAATATAGCTACAATATAAATTATAATTATATGGTAGCTATTTTAGGATTAATATTTATTTTACAGGCAACTTTGTATTTATTTTAACCAGGTACAATAGCTATTAAATAGTTATTAACTATTTAATAGCTACCTAGTTAAAATAATTACAAAATTACCTGTAAAATAAATCCTAACCTAAGTTACAATTAAACCTAACACTACACTATCAATAAATTAATTAAATAAACTACCTACAATTATCTACAATTAAACCTAACACTACACTATCAATAAATAAATTAAATACAAATTAATACACTAAGTTACAAAAAAGTTACAAAAAATAAAAAAAGAACTAAGTTACAAAAAATAAAAAAATATTTACAAATATTATAAAAATATTACAACAATTTTAAGCTAATTACACCTACTCTAAGCCCCCTAATAAAATAACAAAGCCCCCCAAAATAAAAAAAATGCCCTACCCTATTCTAAAATAAAAATAGAAAAGCTCTTTTACCTTACCAGCCCTTAAAAGGACCTTTTGCGGGGCATGCCCCAAAGAATTCAGCTCTTTTGCCTGAAAAAAAAACCATACAATACCCCCCCCCCAACATTACAACCCACCACCCACATACCCCTAATCTAACCCAAACCCCCCTTAAATAAACCTAACACTAAGCCCCTGAAGATCTTCCTACCTTGTCTTCATCACGCCGGGTATCACCGATCGGTCCAGGGGAGGCTCCGAAGTCTTCATCCATTCTATCAGCCAATCGGAATTAAGGTAGGAAAATTCTGATTGGCTGATGGAATCAGCCAATCAGATTCAAGTTCAATCCGATTGGCTGATCCAATCAGTCAATCAGATTGAGCTTGCATTCTATTGGCTGATCGGAACAGCCAATAGAATGCGAGCTCAATCTGATTGGCTGATTCCATCAGCCAATCAGAATTTTCCTACCTTAATTCCGATTGGCTGATAGAATCCTATCAGCCAATATGAATTCGAGGGACGCCATATTGGATGACGTCATTTAAAGGAACCATCATTTATCGGGAAGTCGTCGGGCAGGATGGATGTTCCGCGTCGGCGGGATGAAGATGGATCCGGAAGAAAGAAGATTGAAGATGCCGCTTGATAGAAGACTTCAGCCCCGATGATGGACCTCTTCAGCCGCCGCTTGGATCAAGACTTCAGCCCGATGATGGACCTCTTCAGCCCGATGATGGATCTCTTCAGCCCCCGCTTGGGCTTGGATGAAGACTTCGGAGCCTCCTCTGGACCGATTGGTGATACCCGGCGTGGTGAAGACAAGGTAGGAAGATCTTCAGGGGCTTAGTGTTAGGTTTATTTAAGGGGGGTTTGGGTTAGATTAGGGGTATGTGGGTAGTGGGTTGTAATGTTGGGGGGGGGGTATTGTATTTTTTTTTTCCAGGCAAAAGAGCTGAATTCTGTGGGGCATGCCCCGCAAAAGGCCCTTTTAAGGGCTGGTAAGGTAAAAGAGCATTTCTATTTTTATTTTAGAATAGGGTAGGGCATTTTTTTATATTGGGGGGCTTTGTTATTTTATTATGGGGCTTAGAGTAGGTGTAATTAGCTTAAAATTTTTGTAATATTTTTATAATATTTGTAAATTATTTTTTAATTTTTTGTAACTTAGTTCTTTTATTATTTTTTGTAACTTAGTTCTTTTTTTATTTTTTGTACTTTAGTTAGTGTATTAATTTGTATTTAATTTATTTATTGATAGTGTAGTGTTAGGTTTAATTGTAGATATTTGTAGGTAGTTTATTTAATTAATTTATTGATAGTGTAGTGTTAGGTTTAATTGTAACTTAGGTTAGGATTTATTTTACAGGTAATTTTGTAATTATTTTAACTAGGTAGCTTTTAAATAGTTATTAACTATTTAATAGCTATTGTACCTGGTTAAAATAAATACAAAGTTACCTGTAAAATAAATATTAATCCTAAAATAGCTTAATACTTGAAGTTAGGTGTCGGTGATGTTAGGGAGGGCAGATTAGGGGTTAATACTATTTCTTATAGGGTTAGTGAGGCGGATTAATAATTGTAAGTAGGTGGCGGCGACGTTGGTGCGGCAGATTAAGGGTTAATAAATATAATATAGGGGTCGGTGGTGTTAGGGGCAGCAGATTAGGGGTTAAAAAAAATATGCAGGGGTCGGCAGATTAGGGGTTAATAAGTGTAAGGTTAGGGGTGTTTAGACTCGGGGTACATGTTAGGGTGTTAGGTGCAGACTTAGGAAGTGTTTCCCTATAGGAAACAATGGGGCTGCGTTAGGAGCTGAACGCTGCTTTTTTGCAGGTGTTAGGTTTTTTTTCAGCTCAAACGGCCCCATTGTTTCCTATGGGGGAATCGTGCACGAGCACGTTTTTTAAGCTGGCCGCGTCCGTAAGCACCGCTGGTATTTAGAGTTGCAGTGGCGGTAAATATGCTCTACGCTCCCTTTTTGGAGCCTAACGCATCCCTTCTGTGAACTCTAAATACCAGCGGTATTTAAAAGGTGCGGGAGAAAAAAAGCATGCGTAGCTAACGCACCCCTTTGGCCGCAGAACTCAAAATCTAGCCGTATGTTTCATAGCTATAGGGTCCTTCTTTTATTATCATTGTATAAAGGCTGCAAGTAGTACCATATTACCTAGTTAACATTACATTTTCTTATTTTAATGCTTGTGAATACTGTTACATTAAGAAATATCTAAATAGTTGCAACCTGAGGTACCCTAGCTGTACTATCACACCTATCTTAACTAGTACTAGGAACATCTAAATACTTTATGGAACTGACAAACACAATAATCATGTTAAGGGGATTCAGACATTTTAACTTATCCATCCTGAGGAAAGAATCCAGCCCTCACTTTCACCATAACTATTTTGTCAAGCGTAGAGACTCACAAAAGTCCAGCATTATCCCAATCAGCCAAAATCAATTTAATAAATCTAGCCTGGGTCCTTTCCACCCTCAGTCTGGGCTTGTTCCTGAGTAGTGTGTGTTCTTGCAGCTTTGCTCCAATTTTGTTGCATCTGCTTCTTTGGGGGTCTCTGAGGCAATAGCATAGGTGAGTCCTCAATCTGTAGGTGTAAATGATTCAGCATCTCCATTCCTTCCTCTATATTGGTACAGGAGTAGGTGGTATTATTATAAATACATATAAGTCGAAATGGGAATGCCCATCTGTATTTCAGCTTAGCTTTCAGTAGGGCAGTGAAGACTGGTTTAAGTTCGCTGCGTTTTTTTAAGGTAGTGGGAGAAAGATCTGAGAAGAATTGAAGTTTATGCCCCTCAAATTCAAATTGGGAGAGTTTCCTTGAAGCCTGCACTATTTTCTCCTTGGTAGAATAATAATGGAACTTAATGATTATATCCCTGGAGTTATTAGGGTTTTGGGGTCTGTTCAGGGCCCTATGTGCCCTATCCATTAATAGAAGCATCTTGTCGGTACCTGGTATTAGCTTTGAAAAATTTGAGGTAAAACTTCCTGAAGATTATCGAATGATTCTGGCAGATTTCTAATCCGGATATTTGATCTCCTAGATCTGTTTTCAAGATCCTCTAATTGATTTTCTAGTTGTAGGATTTGCCTTTTGTAGTCAGAAAGAGTAGAGTGGACCAATGGGAGACAAAATATATCAGCGCCAAAAATATATACCACACAGACTACTCCTCAACCTCGGATGGGCCAATGGGAGATCCTCAATTATTTTATCAACTTTATCTTCCAGCACCGAAGTTCTCTGACCAATACCCATGATGTGAGCCTTCAGCTCAGCTACTGCAGACTTCCATTCCGCTTGAAATACCTCTTTAATTTGATTAGTAAGAGTGGTAGAGGAGGTTATCATCTGATCCCCTTGGGATTCATCAACTATAGGTTCTTGGTCTACAGCTGTTGCTATACAGGGAGTGCAGAATTATTAGGCAAGTTGTATTTTTGAGGATTAATTTTATTATTGAACAACAACCATGTTCTCAATGAACCCAAAAAACTCATTAATATCAAAGCTGAATAGTTTTGGAAGTAGTTTTTAGTTTGTTTTTAGTTATAGCTATTTTAGGGGGATATCTGTGTGTGCAGGTGACTATTACTGTGCATAATTATTAGGCAACTTAACAAAAAACAAATATATACCCATTTCAATTATTTATTTTTACCAGTGAAACCAATATAACATCTCAACATTCACAAATATACATTTCTGACATTCAAAAACAAAACAAAAACAAATCAGTGACCAATATAGCCACCTTTCTTTGCAAGGACACTCAAAAGCCTGCCATCCATGGATTCTGTCAGTGTTTTGATCTGTTCACCATCAACATTGCGTGCAGCAGCAACCACAGCCTCCCAGACATTGTTCAGAGAGGTGTACTGTTTTCCCTCCTTGTAAATCTCACATTTGATGATGGACCACAGGTTCTCAATGGGGTTCAGATCAGTTGAACAAGGAGGCCATGTCATTAATTTTCTTCTTTTATACCCTTTCTTGCCAGCCACGCTGTGGAGTACTTGGACGCGTGTGATGGAGCATTGTCCTGCATGAAAATCATGTTTTTCTTGAAGGATGCAGACTTCTTCCTGTACCACTGCTTGAAGAAGGTGTCTTCCAGAAACTGGGAGTAGGACTGGGAGTTGAGCTTGACTCCATCCTCAACCCGAAAAGGCCCCACAAGCTCATCTTTGATGATACCAGCCCAAACCAGTACTCCACCTCCACCTTGCTGGCGTCTGAGTCGGACTGGAGCTCTCTGCCCTTTACCAATCCAGCCACGGGCCCATCCATCTGGCCCATCAAGACTCACTCTCATTTCATCAGTCCATAAAACCTTAGAAAAATCAGTCTTGAGATATTTCTTGGCCCAGTCTTGACGTTTCAGCTTGTGTGTCTTGTTCAGTGGTGGTCCTCTTTCAGCCTTTCTTACCTTGGCCATGTCTCTGAGTATTGCACACCTTGTGCTTTTGGGCACTCCAGTGATGTTGCAGCTCTGAAATATGGCCAAACTGGTGGCAAGTGGCATCTTGGTAGCTGCACGCTTGACTTTTCTCAGTTCATGGGCAGTTATTTTGCGCCTTGGTTTTTCCACACGCTTCTTGCGACCCTGTTGACTATTTTGAATGAAACGCTTGATTGTTCGATGATCACGCTTCAGAAGCTTTGCAATTTTAAGAGTGCTGCATCCCTCTGCAAGATATCTCACTATTTTTGACTTTTCTGAGCCTGTCAAGTCCTTCTTTTGACCCATTTTGCCAAAGGAAAGGAAGTTGCCTAATAATTATGCACACCTGATATAGGGTGTTGATGTCATTAGACCACACCCCTTCTCATTACAGAGATGCACATCACCTAATATGCTTAATTGGTAGTAGGCTTTCGAGCCTATACAGCTTGGAGTAAGACAACATGCATAAAGAGGATGATGTGGTCAAAATACTCATTTGCCTAATAATTCTGCACTCCCTGTAGTTGCTGTATTCATTGCGAATTGCTTCTTTTTTGCTTGAGCCTTAGAGAGACAGTCCTTAACTGTTTGATGTTTCCCTGTCATGTTAGGGATGATGCTAGCAGACCTTATGTTTTTAGCAGTTCATTCAGAGGTGGAACGTAGCTTTTTTTATGTGTTTATTGTTGATAGGGTAGAAGCATATCTTAGTATCTTGGTCATCATTTGTTTAGTTTGCACCCTGTGTCCCAGGACCCATCATTCAATATGCATTGTGCTTATTGTAATTGATGTAGTGCCCAACGGAATCAACTCCCTCCAAAACACTTCTCCCTATTTGTACCTCAATCTCTGAGGAACTTGTACTATGTGAGATTAAGACAGGGTACATGTTCCAGATAATTAGTAGAATTATCAAGAGCTAGATTCCAGTATAGGTTGCAATTACGCCATATGTGATGTCTTATTTATGAGGCAAATTACCCAAGGTGGGATCTTCAAGCATCAACACTCATATCTCTGTTTCCAAATCACATACTTCGCTGCAGCATTGAGCAAGTTATATTTTATATTTTAGGGGCTTTGAAATTGTTGAAAGGCAGCCGTCCACTGACAATGTGAGGCTGAGGCAGGGATTACGCTATTACATAATATGGAAATCACAGAGTATTCAAGTCAAATAGCTCCTTTGAGCCAAAAGGGCTTTTTTATTTTTAATGGGCAGCAAAAGATCTGAATGACCTTTTAAGGGCAATCCCCATCCAAATGTCATTTTTGGGGCAATGGGTAGATTATCTTTTTTTTAGTTAGGATTTTTTTATTTTGGGGGGTTGGGGGTGGTGGATTGTAATGTTAGGGGGTAATTTTTTTTTTTTATGCAGAATAGCTGTTAGCTTTAGGGAAATGCCCTACAAAAGGCCTTATACAAATAGGGCTATTGGTAGTTTATTTGTAGATTAGAGTTTATTTTTATTTTGGGGTGGGTATTTTTTTTTAGGGGTATTAGAATAGAAATCATTTTTTTTATTTTAGATAATTTTGTTTGTTATTTTTTGTAAGGGTAGGTATTTTTTTATTTTCTGTAATGGTAGTTTTTTTATTTTCTTTAATGGTAGTTTTTTTTATTTTTGGTAATAGTACGGTGTTTAATTATTGTAATGTAGGTTTATTTTTGTAATGTAGGATTTTTATTTTTTGTAATGTTTTTTTTTTTTTTAAAGTGATGTTAATTTTTTTTTAGTTTAAGCCTATGTTTTAATTTTCTTTTACAGGTAATTTTTTTTACGATAGTATACTTTTAATTTAATTTATGTGTATTTTAATTGGGGATAAGTTAGGGGGTTTAGTTATTCGTTTAAAACTTTGAGATGTGGGGGGGGGTGGCGGTTTAGGGGTTAATAGATGTATTTAGTGTTTGCGATATGGGGGAATGCAGTTTAGGGGTTAATAGATGTATTAAGTGTTTGCGATGTGGGGGGATGGTGGTTTAGGGGTTATTAGACTAGGGGCTTATGGTAGAGTGTTAGGTTTTTGATCCTTTCTTTTTATATAGACTTCAATGGGGAATGCGAAAATGCAATGGCGATTTCGGGTGTTTTTTTTTTAACATTTTTACTCCATTAATCTCTATGGAGGAATACATGCACGTGCATGCCAAGTCGGAACTTGGTTTATGCACAGTATTCGGCATAACGAGTGCGTTAAATACGTTTTTTACAAAAAGATGTCTAATGCTGCTCCCTAGAGTCTTGGGAGGGTAGAGAATTATAACTATTCATGTAGTATTCATGGTAAGCACTGACCCTAACAGTGAAAAGATTAGGATTTCACCATTTATTGATGGGAGTTGGAGACTGTAGCAGTAAAATAAGAGAGTCTTGTTTTAGGAAATTAAGTGATGTAATTGTTGCTCCCGTAAATAAATACCAGTACTGGATAATACTACACCAAAATCCCAGTTGGTTGCATTTATTATTTAGAAAAGCACAAAAGAGCGAGTCTCGGGTAAGAGCAAGGAAAATAAATTTATTATGTCATGGATAATAAAAAAAAAAAAATTAAACTACATCTAGATAGGGTTCAGACGTGTTTCGGCTCATGCCTTCATCTGTGACCTGAAAACATATTATAACTAAACATGTATATACCCTCAGGCAACATCTTATTGGATAATAAATTAAGAGAAAAACACCTCTCCCCTAATTTTTTAACACTTGCCGAGTTGCCCAAAATTGCAACAAGAAGAACAAGAACATATGTGCAACACTAAAATAAACACTCAAACAGTGTCAATATACTAAACACAATAATAATGTTTACATGTTAATGTGTTATTGAAGCAACATTATATATATGTGATATCTTAACAAAAAATTGAATTGAAAATTAAAATAACAAATTATTCTAGAGGTAATCACAGGATAATACCTTCATTAGAAGATGGTAATAATTAATATATATCAATGTTAACGGAGTGTGCTGAGTATTGCTGATGTCCATAAGATGATAAAAAAAATATATATGTAGATGCTGATGCCTCATTGAGGCTTGTCTAAGATTAGCAAATGATCATTCAGGGGCATTTAGCCAAACAGCATGTAATGATCCTGACCAGATGTTTAAGACCCTCTGGTGAAAAAATAATAATCAATCATAAATGTTAGGTAATATCACATTTTGTTTTAACCTAATTGACCATGCAAAAATGAGGGCTGACTAAGTGAAAAGCCCATGGAAGTAGCTTATAAACTCGGGGTAAATTAGTTAAGTTAAATACAAAATAAAACATATAGATGCAAGGTAAGCTGATCAGAAAGTTATTGTAAACTTATGTTATGACTGGTTGAATTTGATGTAAGAGCTAATAGACTTTTAAGTCCAGAAATTAATAATGTCGGAATCTATATTAAAGCCAAGGGGCACCCTTGTTCTTAGGGTGAAAATCCAAAAAGCCTTCTTCCAAGATAGAATGGCATCCAGCTTACCCCCCCCCCCCCCCCGGGTGGTCTGTGGATTTGATCTATGACTAGCCATTTAAAGCCATAAAACATCACAGTCATGTTTCACTATAAAATGTTCTGCCAAGGCTGAACATGGGGTAATGGAAGTTATTTCATTGAGATGCTCCCTGATTCTAACCCTGACTACCCTAGTCGTCATGCCTACATACTGAAGGCTACAAGCCTGACATGTGACCAAATAGACCACATATTTAGATCTGCAATTTGAGCAATAATCTATATTGAAAGTTCTTTGGGTAACACTGGATGGAAATGCTTAGATACCAAAGTATGTCTGCATGTTTTGCAATTGTGTTTACCACATCTAAAGTGACCTTTTGCTGTTAGCCAGCTATTCTGTGTGTGTAAACTATGGATCATACTAGGGGATAAGCGATTTCCCAACATCTGGTTGCGTGTAGAGACAAAATGGAAACCTTGTTTCACTATGGGATTAAGTATTTCATCACCCATAAGTATTGGAAGTTTTTTCTTGACAATCCTGCCTATCTCATCATATTGCCTGCTGAATTTGGTACTAAAAATTATTTTGTCCTCTTTCACAATGGTATTTTTAATTTGAACTTTATCCTTCAACAAGGAAGATCTATCTAAACTCTGTACCTGTAACAAGGCTTTGTTAATCCCTGTGTTTGTCTGTAAAACTTCTTTTATCGTATTGTTTCTCCATTGTACTGTAATCCTTGTACCCATGGGCAGCGCTGCAGAATCTGTTGGCGTGTTATAAATAAAGAATAATAATAATAAAGTACTGTATCCTCTTGCGTGGAATTTTTTCTGTAATTGTACACTTTCCAACATGAAAGTATCATCACTAGAACAATTTCTTTTTAATCTAATGAATCCTTTTATCATACCAAAGCCTGTACACTTTGGATGGAGGCTTTTTGCATGGAGAAGAGTATTGGACTTGATAAGCTTACAGTAAAGTTTGGTCTCAATGTTGTTGTTGCATGCATTTCCTTCTAAGGTTAAATCCAGGTATGCTACTCTGGAAGGATCATAAAAATGAGTGAATTCTAAACCACACTTTTTGAAGTTAAGGAAAGCAACAAAACCATCTGCCTCCTCAACCTAACCTGTCCAAATGAAAAGTAAATTGTCTATAAAATGATGGTAACATTTAATGTGATGTCGTAAAGGATATTGTTGTCCATAATTGTGGAACAGCTCCCATCAACCCATATACAGGTTGGCGTAGGAGGGAGAAAACTTTGCCCCCATCGCTGTTCCAGGTTTTTGGAGAAAAAACTCACTTTCAAAGAGAAAATAATTGTGACTGAGTAAAAACTCAGTGATGGTAATTATATAGTCTATGAACCCTAAGGAGTAGTTGCTGTATTTGTCCAAGAAAAATCTCACCGCCTGAAGACCTAAGTTGTTGTAGTGATTGTAGTAAGCTGTCAATCCAGGCTGACAATCTCTCTAAGAGAGAGCCGATACCAGATACGATTGATCTACCCTTGATTTCATCCAGGGACTTGTGTACCTTAGGAAGGTGGTGGAAGATCAGTACAATGGGGCCTCTGATGTAAAGATAATCTAGTGTGTCATCATCAATATAGCCCGCCTCCCTGCCATCATCCAGAAGATCGAACACAAGTCTCTGGAAATCCAAAGTTGGATTGTTACTTAATCTTTGATAGAATTCAGTATCATTAAATTGACGATATGCTTCTTTTATGTAATCCTCCCTGTTTACAACCACTACATTGCCACCCTTATCAGCTTGTTTGATGATAATGTATTGGTTAGCCTGTAGTGAATCCAAGGCCTTTTTCTGTGAAAGTGTCAAATTGTGCACCTTTCATTTATTATTTACCTCCTAGTTTCAACCGGTCAGTCCTTATGAGACTATGACCCAAATGAGTGATATTCACTGCTTGTGGCACAGTGATGATTGCTGATTCTGACTCACCAATTTCCCAAATCAATTATGCTCACTCTGAGGGGAAGGCATGCTAGTGTGTACGAGAGATAGCTTGGATATTCCTGGTCTTATTCACTCCTTTTCTGCCCTATGTGCCTTGGTGCCACGGTTATGATTAACTCTTTCCTGATCCTGCTTTGCTTCCGTTACTGACTCTCTTCATGTCAGTTCTGCCCTGCACTGTCACTGCTGCTGTCATTGTTTTTTTCAGATGACACCTTAAATTCCTCTCACCACAGCGTGTTTTTGGATTGGATGAATAAAGCTATTTGGGCGTGTCACTAATTGTGGCTTCCAATCAGAGGGTTGTGTGGTATAGCATTTTGTGATAATACCGCCTATGCTAGCCAATTGCAATCAGAATGTAAAAAAAAAAAAAGTTTTTTGTATTGCCGGTATTTGTAATGCCGGCACTGACTGGGACAAAATAAACAATCGGGGGGACACTGGGACAGCGCCTCCAAACAGGGACAATCCCAAACTCAAACTGGGATGTCTGGTAAGCCTATGTAAAGGGTGAACCCTTTATGTTGCCATATTTGTGTGTGTGTTCCATAATGCTTTTTTCATTAGGATATCAGCAGATTAATGAGGCAAAAAAAAAATTGTTGCTTTTGGGAAATAAGGATGTTGTACTTGATGGGTATTTTGTGATTGTGAAGATCACTGGAAAAACACACTGACAACATCATATGATGTTCAGAAATCATTATTGGCAAAAAACAAGTAATAGATTGTGATCAACAGCTGCTAGTGAGACAAATAAGAGCAGAAGTCAAACAAGATAGCAATTCAAGGTATAAAGTGACAGGGAATTATAAGCGTGTAACATATAATTGTCACGCTATCTGAAAACTTGGTGCACTTAGGGAGCTACTATGTTAATTCAAAAAACGTTGTGCCTTATCTTATTTGGCACTGTGTTTTAAACACCTCAATATATGTTTGAAAACATAATAACTGGGAAGCCTGTGCCAGTGTGACCGTCTAAATTTTAAGATTATAGGAAACAACTGTTTCTGGCCATGTTTGTGCCGCTGTGAGCAAAACAGTCTCTTCCAAAAAACCTTTCAGGGTAGATAGCCAACTAGAAATCATAGTGCATGCCCGGTCCCAAGGGTACATTAATGACAATGGCTTAGGGTGTACAAGCGGTCTGTTTTAGATCTGATAATGTGCTTCCTAGCTTTTACCCTTCTCAGTCACACCCCTCCGTCAGGTCATGCATCTATGTCTACTCCCTCTATAGGTATGGTCCATCAGTTGTGTGCCTTATCCCTCAATGCTGTAGCTCTCAGCTTCTGTTCACAGAGTCCTGCGGCCTCTGATGATGCCTTTGCTCACAGTAGTGCGGCCGTAGCTAAAGACGTCATCCGGCTTCATCCAGCTCCTGTCTGTGCCACATACCAAAGTTTATACAAGTAATCCCCTTTCCTCCTGAAATCATCTGACGCGTTTCGGCATAAGCCATAGTCTTAGCTGTTCCTAGACTCATAAACTCACTTCCTTTATAGTGGCTTATTCATTCTTATTGGTTAAAAACATATACAATGGTGTACTCTAAAGGTAAAGGGAAGGAGTCATGTTCAGTTGTGTGCTATACTTAACATTGATAATTAGTGAGACAAAACATATCAACAAAACTTTAAGATGCTGGTACAAATAACTGAACCTATTCCTCCTATTCACTTGTGGCATTAAATGTGCTTATATACCTATTATTAATCTTCTCAAATGCCTTACTTTGCACTACAGTCAAAGTCAAATGGTAGTTTATACAAATCCCTGTGTATTTTTTACTTAGGGCTGTTTTCTCATTTGTATCCTCTATTTAGTCCGTATTAGTGGTTACTCTCTGGTATTCCCCCAGTGTATTCTATAATCTTTTTTTTTTTTTTATTTATTTGTAACCAACACATTTGTGAGACAATATTATGAGAAGCGAGACGTACAAAAAACAAAGAAGACCAATAACATCATCAAGGAAGAAGCGCCAATACATAAATTAAAGTCGCTCTTCTACAGGGTTCCAAATTTACATTTAGTCATGTAAAAAATAAATTCACACTTGAATCCTGAATTTCTATATTTCTCATAGTAACTTGTTCCCACACCATATGTTGGTAGTTTTTGTCATTTTAATTTCTCAAAAGAATGAGAAAAGAAAAAGGAAAAAAAAAGAAAGAAAGAGAGAGTAAGAAAAAAAAAAAAATTAAAAAATTTGACAAAATTTGACTTTCCCTCGAGTTGCTTCCCCGCATCACTCAGGCCACTAATAAACTTCCGGTGGAATAGCGTTAATTCGGCTGTATATCCGGAAATTCATTACTCAGTAGGGCCAATTCTAAAGATTCTGTACCTCTAAAGGGTGAAATAAGTATCAATTGGATTTCTTTAGGCATACTGTTAATTACATTCTTCCATTTGGTTAAAAAGTGTTTAACTTGTGCCTCCGAATTTATCGAGGTATCCATTTGTTCCATTATGAGTTGGTTTTTAAGTTTTTGAATAAATTCTGACAGAGTAGGAGCTTTAAACGATTTCCAATATTTAAGGATCAACAGCCTAGCTGTCATTATTACCGTATTTAAATATGTTAAGTATTTATTCAATCCTTCTTTATGGAAATCTATAAAGAAGAAGATATGATCTTCATTTAATTGGACGTAGGCTTTATTAATTTTATTTGCCCAAAAATTAATCTTATTCCAAAATTTCCTGACCTTGGGGCATCCCCAAAAGTAATGTATTATATCCGCTTTAGCTTGTCTACATTTAGGACAAAGAGAACCTAGGTTACCCCACGATGCTTTCATATGCGATGTGATATAAATGTGGTTGATGATTTTCGTATGTGATTCTCTCCAGGCAGCAGCGAGTGTTGATGCATCTGCACGCCTATAGCTTTTATGTATGGTATCAACTGAGACTTTCCACCAGACTGCTAATTTATTAACATTATCCAAGCCTCTCCGATTCAAAGCTAATTTGTATAATGTAGTTATGTTATATTTCCCTGCTTTAAAAAGTATAAATGCGGGCTCTACTATTTCAAAGATTGTGACCTCTCGTGTGTCCTGTAACAGGACCTGTAAGAAGTTCCGTATCTGAAAAAAGGAAAAGAAATCCTTATTAGAGATTCCATATTCTGCGATTAACTCCTGCATTGATCGGCAAACTCCAGTAGCGGGGTCCCTTAACTGTTCTATATATCTTAAACCCTTTTTTGCCCAATCATTGAAGATTTTTGAGCTTAAAGCTGGTGTAAAGTTTGGGTTACCTGTTATAGTCAGAAGTTTAGAATAACGATGAGAACAATTTAACTTTTTAGATAATTTATACCAGGCCTGAATTACATTATAGATAACTGGCATCTTCTTAATTTTCTTTGGACATTTATCAGGGATACAATGAAGCAAGGCCTTCAAGGAATATGGCTGAACAAACGCTTCTTCTGTAGCTAAATCTGTGTAATAATCTGGCCCTGTTAGCCAGTCCAGAGCTATTTTAGAAATACACACTAGATTATAAAACTCTATATCTGGCAATGCTAATCCCCCGTCATGTCTGGGTAATACTAGTTTATTATATGCAATGGCCTTTCTTTTCCCGCCCCATATGAATTGTGTGATTAGGTGCTTGATTATTTTTATGTCTGCTTGTTTTATTATAATTGGGAGATTTTGCATCAAATGTAAAATTTTGGGGAACGTCACCATTTTAAACAAATTAATTTTGCCAGATAACGTAAGGTAGAATTTGGCCCAATTTCCTAGATCACGTTTAATTTTAGTAATAATTGGCTTATAATTTAAGTCATACCATTCCTTACTATCCAATGACAATGTTATCCCCAGGTAGACAAAAGTGGAATTTGCTTCCTTAAAGTAATATGCCTGCGCCGAGTCTTTGAGTTTTTTGAGCCAGAAGATCTCTGATTTTAGCATATTAACTTTATACCCAGAGAAGCTGCTAAATTCTTGAAGAATCTGTGTTAATATTGGTATATTACTCGCTGTATTGGCTGTCAAAACTAAAAGGTCGTCGGCGTACAGTAAGGTAGTAATTCTCCTCTTCCCTATTTTGATCCCCTCTATTTCTTTTCTTATATATATTACTAAAGGTTCAAGCGCTAAATTAAAAAGGTAGGGGGAGAGTGGACAGCCCTGTCTCGAGCCTTTAAGAAGTGGGAAATTCGAGGTATGAGAATTATTAATCAAAATAGAGGTGTTAGAAGATTTATAGATTAATTTGACAAAGTTTAGAAAGGTACCCTCGACTCCATACCTGGGAAGAGTGGAAAATAGATGATCCCAGGAAATGGAGTCGAAGGCCTTCTCTGCATCAATTGATATTATTGCAGCATCAGGTGGTTCTAATGGACCGTTCTTTTCTGAGCAAAATTTATTTAATATCAATTGGAGCCTCCTCAGATTACGTGTTGCATTCCGCCCAGGCATAAAACCAACCTTATCTTTATGTATGAGGGGGCCTATTATTAGCTTAAGTCTTTCAGCAAGTATACTCATTAATATTTTGTAATCACTGTTTAAAAGAGAAATCGGCCTATATGAGCTGATCAGTTCCGGGTCTTTATTTTTTTTTAGAATTAGAACTATTTGCGAGGCTGAGAAATATCTAGAGGGGGGTTTTGCATCGGAGTAGTAACTGTTAAAAAGTAGTACTAGTGTCTGTACTATATCTTCTGACAGAATTTTATAGAGCTCTATGGGAATCTGATCGGGGCCTGCCGCTTTATTTGTTGCTGTTTTTTTTATTGCCTTAATTACTTCGTTATGGGTAATAGGGGTGTTTAGCGCCTCTTGTTGATCTATATTTAGTTTTGAGGTTTGAATATTTTGCCAGAATTTATATTTAGCAGCCCGGTCTGTTTTGTCTTTTGCATAGAGCTCTTGAAAGTATTCTGAAACATGATTAGTAATTTCATTAGGTTTAGTAATTCTACCTGAGGGAGTAATAAGAGCCTCAATCATGACTTTCTTATTTTTGGCTTTAGTAAGGCCTGCTAGGAATTTCCCGTCTTTCCCCCCATGTCTATAAAAGAATGATCTAGTTCTGAGGGTGTCTAATGCAGCCCTTTGTGTAAGGAAGGTTTCTTTTTCCTTTTTACGGTGTTGGTAGATCTGCCAAAATTTTTGTGAAGGATCACTAACATATGAGTTATAGGCATTGCGCAATTGGTTCGCTAAATGTATATCATTCTTTGTCATGATCTTTTTTTGAATTACTAAGTAGGCCTTAATTTCCCCCCTGATTACGGCTTTAAAAGATTCCCACAGGGTTTCTGCCTGAATAGACGGGGAAGAATTTATTTCAAAAAATTCCTGCCATTTTAATCTCAACCATGCTTTAAACTTAACATTCTCCGACAAATATCTAGGGAAGAATAGCCTGTTATTAGTGCCTTCTGGTATATTCCTTAATGTGATCTTTAAAGTGAGGATCGCATGATCTGAAATAACCACCTCTTTTATGTCTGCTAACATGTCTAACCCCAGCATATTTTCAGCTACAAGAAAATAGTCTATCCTTGACATTGTTTGATATGAATGTGACTCGCATGTGAAATGCCTTATGTCAGGGTTCTGTATCCTCCATATATCTTTCATATGTAGGAAATTCATAAAATTTTTAAATATTTTTGATTCTTGTTTGCTATTTCTATTTAGGGCTGGTTTAAGTCTATCTAGCGTTGGGAATATAGTTAAATTAAAATCGCCAGCTATAACAAGATTCTTTGCGTATAAATTAAAGAGAAGGGTCTGTAATTTGTCCCAGAATGCTCGGTCTATTTTATTGGGGGCATAAAGATTACATAGGTTGAAGACTATGCCATTGATTAAGATTTGTAGGATCATATATCTATCCTCTGGGTCCAATACTAGATCTATTATCTTATATTGGAGATTTTTATTAATAAGGAATGCTACCCCCTTCTTCCTATTCTGACATGAAGTCCCTTTGACCTCCCCTACCCATCCCATCTTAAGTTTCAAAAGTTCCGCTTCCCTCAGGTGAGTCTCCTGTAGGAAGACTATATCTGGCTTGTAGCGTTTAAGTTGTGATAAGATTTTTTTTCGTTTTTGCGGTGAGGTAATGCCACCAACGTTCCACGAAGCTAAATTAAGATGGGGTCTTATTTAAACCTATGTCGTGGGAGTATGTTCAGTAGCGTGTTGTGAGGGGGAAAGCACGCGAGGGAAAGAGGAAGCGGAAAGCAAAAAAAAAAAAAAAAGGAAAAGAAAGAAGAAGAAAAGAAAACCCTCGGCTGGGTTAACATTGCCACCTATCAGCATCATAATTATAATTATAAATAACATAAATCAATATACAATATGTATTCTATCTTTACAGGGTAATACCTTTTTTATGTGCAAATTCTCTGACCTCTCTGGGGTCGCTCATAGTCATGGGTTCGCTTTCTGAAAATATTCTTATTTTGGCTGGGTATACAACAGTAGCCTTAATGCCACTAGCAATGAGTTTAGAACAAAGGGGTGTCATCTCTTTACGCTGAATCATTGTTTCAGACGAAAAGTCTTGAAAAATAAGTATTGACTTATCTTGGATTGAAAAGGGGATTCTTTTTTTATAGAACTGCATGACTTTGAGCTTGTCCTGAAAGTTCAGGAATCTTGCAATTATTGGTCTGCTCTTGTATGAGCCGTCAGATAGATTTTTTAATGGTCCTATACGATGTGCCCTTTCAACTGCCAGCGGGAGGATGTTAAGGTCTATACCCAGTGCCACTGGTAATGTCCTTGATACAAACTGAATGAGATCGGTGAAATCTGCAGTCTCAGGTAGACCAATTATTCTGATATTGTTACGTCTATTCCGGTCTTCGAGCTCATTCAGTTTGCACTGGACATTAGCCAGTTGTGTTGCTTGTTCTCGTATAGTGATTGCTTGCTGTGCATTTGTATCTTCTAGGTCTGAAGTACGCTGTTCTAAGTCATCTAACCTATTTGTGAAAAGCTTTACCTCACTAGTAAGGTTTGCAATCTCGGCTTTGAGATAGTCAAATTGGGGGATCATAAGATCTGAAATTTGTTTGACTATGTCTTGAGGCTCCCTAACTATGTCTGCCATGTTACTTAGTGGTGTTACATTTACTGAATTGTCTGTACTAGTCCTGGACTTTTTATCTCTTGTTTTGGGTGGCATAACTAGAGTGTTTAATTTGTGATTAGTAATAAATGTATCCATATAGTGATAGTGTAGGTGTAACACAAAGAAAAAACGAGAGGAAAAAAAAAAAAAAAAAAAAAGTGATGTGTTACGAAAAAAACAAAAAAAACAAAAACAAAAACAAAAAAAAACAGTGATACTATATTATGGATGCTGTGGATGTGGAGAGTATGGTAGATCTAGTGGGTGTTAGTTATTAGTGGTGGAAAAGTGAGGGAATAATTCAATCAATTTTGTTTAATGGGGGGTGTATAAGGACCTTTCAGCTCCTGTAACCAGGTCTATAATAGGTGAGTAGTATATTTATCCAGGTAAGTAGGGTTCTTTTAAATCCAAATTGACAAGTAATAGTAGGGAGACAGAAAAACAAAAACAATCTCAGAGTAACAAGGTAATCAAGGTTGGACCTTAGGAGCTTAAAAAGAGTAGCAACAGATCAGCAAGTACATTTTATACCTTAAGTAATCTTATCAAGACTGTCTCCCTTGCTAGGTTGTAGCCATGTGTTTGGGCCTGCGTTAGTTGCAAGCTCAAAAATGAGTGAAAAAAATGAAAAACTGAGAGAAAAAAAAAAAAAGCCAACTACAATCTGCAGTTAACAACAATCGAAATACAATGGTATAACAAAGAGAGAAAAAAACAACCTGCAAAAAAACAAAAAGCAAAGAAGAAGAAAAGCAAACTCAACAAGAAAAAAGAAAAGGAAAAAAAAAATGAGCAAAAAAGTCTTAAGTCAGGCCCGTGAGGAGGGGGCTTAGTGTCCAGCAAGCAAGAGTTCAGCTAGTTATACATGAGATTTTGTCAAGCAGAAGGGTAGAAATTTTAGTAGCAACATTAACATATGCGGTAGCAAGTTGGCCAAGGTCACAGGCCTGCCAGTGTATTAATTAAGCCTTAATAGTGCAGAGTAGAGCGCAAAAAGCATAAAGGAAGTAGGCAGAGTGTCCAGCGTTATTAACTTAGCAGACTTGGGTGGTTTGTGAAGTTTAACATTATATATCCTTAGTCAAATGTCAGAAACATGTTGAAGCAAGCAGGGTCATATAATTTTGATCTTTGACAACCTTACCAGTACGTTGACAGCATCACTTTGTGTACCTTCTATGATAGCAGGCTAACTGTAACCCAGCTGAGTGCAGGCAACTCCGGTTACAATCAGTATTCGGGCTCCGGCCCGGGCAATAGACACTGAAGATATAGCTGCTTTTAGATGAATCAAATTGGTCCGGGCAGAGAAGGCTTGGTCCGTTGGGGCTACTCTTAGGTACTTCCAGGGTATCTATAAGCAGACCTTATGTGCGGTGTCCTATACAGGCCCCGGTGTAGAAATTTCCGAGAGCGGACCTCTCATACAGGACCAGGCTGTATGTGCTGTGCGTATTTCCGCTCACCGGACAGCATAGGTTGGCTGCGGGTATAGTCGGACTAGTTGCCAGGCGTGACTCTCTTACCGGTCCCACTCCAGACAGGAACACCGGTCAGAGCCTTTTTCCCGGTCCAGCAGCGCGTTCGCCCTGTAGAAAGTGCCGGCGTGTAGCAGAATCCTCCTGTATCCTGTGTTGCTCCGGCGTCCAGCGGTAATCTTTGCTCACACCCAGTCGGGTCAGGAGTTGGGTAATGTTGCCCAGACAGGCCCGGGTGAAAGGCCTCTTAGTCACCAAGAACGTGAACCGGAGGTATGATGCAGCCCCTGAATATCCGGGGGGCTGGTAACAGGCTGCACTGAGTGTGCTGAAATCCGGCAGCCGGGATGTCTGGTGTGCGGCTGCCTAGGAAATTGCCTGTGTAATTACAGGGAGAGCGGCTCTGTCCCACCAATTCCGTGTTCCCTCTCAGAACCATCTACATTTCAGTAGGCTATTATTGCCAATGATTAATGAGATCAAACTTGGAATTCAGCCTCTTTGGATACCTGGTATCCATTTTAAATATCCAATATATTTCTCTTTTTGACACTATGCAGTCCCTTTCTCCCCTTCAGTCTTTCCAACTGATCTGTTCTATTATGGTCCAACGTAAGTAATTGGAAGATTTTTTTATGTGAATTCTTGAAATGCTGTATGAGCGGTATAGTTAAGATACCCTCTTTAATATTGTTAAGGTGTTCTCTTACGCGTACTCTGGTCTCTCGTGTAGTGAGGCCCACTATTGAATTTTACACTGAGAACACGTGAGTAGATTGACTGTGTATTTGGCCCTACACGTGAGTCTCGTGTCATGTTTGAATTCTTCCCCAGTGTTTTCACATCTAAATGCAGCTCCCACAGCTAGGTGCTTGCATGCCTTACAGGTACTGTTGCTGCATTTGAAAACCCCTTTTCGTGTTAGCCAAGTTGGTCGTTGTTCATTCTTTTTCTTGATTTCGGTGGGTGCTAACCTATTACCCAGAGTAAGACCTCTCCTATGGGCAAAGCAACAACCTTTTTTCAAGGTCTCCGTCAAGTCATCGTCACCTGACAACAGTGGAAAATGGTTTTTAATATTGCTGCAAATTTGGTCCTATTGGGCACTATACTTTAACACTTTCCTGTTTGGTAACCTTTTTTGGTTTCCCTGCCAAAAGATCTTGTCTGTCCAATCCTGCCACTGCACTCTTTGTTCTGTTCCTTACTCTATTGGGGTATGCCCTCTCCCTCAATTGTCTGCTCAAATTGTCTGCTCTCCTCTCATAAGCTGCACCGTCAGAACAGTTCCTTTTGAGCCTTGTGAACTGGCCTTTAGCCACTGCTGTGAATACCCTTTTAGGGTGGCTACTAGTAGCATGTAACAACGTCTTACCACTTATCTTTTTTTATACACCTCTGTGGTAATTTTTCCATCTGGCTGACTGCATAGGGTAACGTCTAGATAGTTGATGCTAACCCTATTATTCTCATGTGTAAATGTCAGGCCCATCTGATTCATATTCAACACTGTTATGAAATCCTCCAATTGTTTATCACTCTCTTGCCAAATAAACAGCAAATCATCTATGTAGCGTTTATAAAACGTTACACAGTCCCTGTACAGATTTTTATCTCCATAGATGTGGGACAGCTCCCACCAACCCATAAAAAGGTTAGCGTATGAGGGGGCCAATTTAGCCCCCATCGCTGTCCCACATCTCTGGAGATAAAATTTGTCCTCAAAGCGAAAATAATTATGTGTCAGTAAAAACTTGACACAATCCACCAAAAAAACACAAAACATAAAACACAAAAATCCTCTTCAAAAACCTGTTTCTTGTCTAGAAAAACTCTAATGGCTATTAGGCCCTGATCATATATATTACATATATTATATGTTACACACTTATAATTCCCTGTCACTTTATCTATAACCTGGAATTGCTATTTTAATATTCCCATTATAGAGCTTTTTGAGCCAGCCCCTCTGGGTAGGAGGCAGTGACGGGAGATAAGAGGGCTTACATTGATCTGAAATACAGATTAACACTTATTCAATAATAATTGATGCTAAAAATGCTAACAATGAAACAGGGTACTTTTATGCTCTACAGACGGCCCAGCAACGGGCAGACAGTACTAAGGACTGCATGGATGTATTTACAATGGACAAATCTAAGTATACACTAAGTAGGCTGTTTGGGGACCTGGAATATCTCCTATTGAAAGAAGATAAAATTAAATGGGACATTAAAGTCTTGGAGGAATATCACAGACTGGGTATTATACCCAGAGGACTCAGATTAAACAAATTCCCCACATTTGACACAGATGATAAGGACTTTGTGGGAGTCTGGAATGACACATTAACTGAATGCTCTTTGAAACTCATGTTACTTATCATAGACTACAAAAAAGGTTTGCTGGTAAATCTCTCTGAACAGATAAGTACCATTCAAGTGGAATTGAGCTTGAGGAGAGAGCAACTAAAATTTGTAGTCTATGACAAAATTCTATCAGAAACCCTGGCAGAAGCTAAGAAGTTGTTGTTAGAAAGTAAACACACTAAGTACTTAAGGGACCAAGGAGACTATGATAGAAATCAGGTGTATGTTTGGAATAAGAAACAGCATTTCCAGGCAAGAAAAAAGGGTAATAGGGGTAGGTCCCGTAGCTGGGGTAGGCATCAGGGATTTAGAAGGAATGTACCCTCCAAGAAAGTTACCTTCTTAGATAGATAGTGAGGGGAGTCAATGGAGGACCCCAATTCAGGGGGAGAAGAGGGTACTTACTATGGTAATACCACAATAGTAGAATATAGACCCAGTCCCAACCTGCCACCCCCTCCTCCCATTCTGCATAATACCAGTCAGTGAGGCCCAAAACCCAGGTACAGCCCATTGCATACAGTCAGTCTAATAGGAGAGAATATGATACTAGAGCCCAGTCTAGGTATGAATCTCAAGCACAAAGAATAACAGGGGAGGAACTAAGACAACCTGGCAATGTAGTTAATTCAGAATTGAAACAGGTTTTTCACAGGGCGCAGGGAAAATCAGAAGGGGGGGGGGAACAGGGAGAGAGGAAGAGAGACACTATCCCATACGACAAACATGACAGAACAAGAAATACAACTAAATTCCGTAATTAATCTCTCCTAACGACTACAGAGACTAAGCTTTTAAGCTTAGGATTGGGATTTGTACCAGTAGCTAAATTTAACCTATTTGAAACGTTGATTGATGTCAATAAACTCATTCGCAATCTCACTCTTAGAAAACACTATAGGGATCATCCAGAAAGACCTATGGAACAGAGAGTACATCTATCTGCTATACAACAAGATGAACTGAATTTTAGTGATACTTGTGCCCTTATGAGTATGGAGGATTTGTACAGGGAAGGCATGGGTACTGAATTTGAGGAAGGGAGAGACAAGCTATAACCTACCTTTAAGAAACCCTCTAATTTTTACCCCGTACAGAGAAGGGGCCGCACTTTAGAAACCTTCCAAAGGAGGGAAGAGCAGGATTTTCAGAGATTAAATTATGAGACAGAGATTACAAAGGTAACCTGAGCAAGCAGGAGAAAGTAGCCCTTAAAAACTTGAGTGAGAACAAGGATTTAATAATCCACTCAGCAGATAAAGGGGGTTCAGTGGTGGTCCTTAGTAAAGAATATTTTGTTTCAGAGGCATTACGGCAGTTAACTATACTGAAAACTATACTGAATTAAGTATAGATCCCACCCTTAGTTACCAACACGACCTAGGGCAGCTGACTGATGAGGGACTCTATAAAGGTTATTTTGACAGGAATACAGGGGAATATCTAATGGTTAAGTCCCCTGTGATCCCGATATTCAACCACCTGCCAAAGGTCCATAAGAGTCTGTCCAATGTGGAGGGTTGACCTATTGTGAGCGGTATTGGCTCCTTATCAGAGCGCCTCTCCCAGTGGGTCAATGCTGTCCTCCAAGCCATCGTACGAATGTTACCTGGCTTCTTATTGGACACAAACAGGGCCGGTGCTAGGATTTTTGGCCGCACAGATGAGAATACATTTTGCCACCCCCCCCCATTTACATACCATCCCATTGCTAGTTAAAGGGATATGAAACCCAAATTTTTTCTATCATGATTCAGAAAGACATTTAAAGCAACTTTCTAATTAACTCCTATTAGCATTTTTCCTTTGTTCTCTTGGTATCTGTATTTTAAAAGCAAGAATGTAAGCTTAGGAGCTGGCCCATTTTTTGGTTCAGCACTTGGGTAGCGCTTGCTGATTGGTGGCTAAATTCAAATCAAACAGTGTTAGTGCAGCATAGCAAATCAGACAGTGGTAGTGCTGCATAGCAAATCAAGCAGTGATAGTGCTGCATAGCAAATCAAGCAGTGGTAGTGCTGCATAGCAAATCAGACAGTGGTAGTGCTGCATAGCAAATCAGACAGTGGTTGTGTTGCATAGCAAATTAGATAGTGGTTGTGCTGCATAACAAATCAGACAGTGGTTGTGCTGCATAACAAATCAGACAGTGGTTGTGCTGCATAGCAAATCAGACAGTGGGTGTGCTGCATAGCAAATCAGACAGTAGTTGTGCTGCATAGCAAATCAGACAGTGGTAGTGCTGCATAACAATATATATATATATATATATATATATGTACACACACACAGATATATTTAAAATTACACCTACATCTAATTGATTATTACTGCCAGTGACAGTGAATGAGGGGGCAAAATGTGAGTGACACTGAGATAGATCATAGAGCCACCGCCCCAGGAGCACTTATCTCCATATTGATATGCTCTCCCTCAGTGGCCATGTCGTTGTTCATGATGGGGCTGTAGCTGGGAGAGCAGCTAGACACACTAGAGGGAGAGTAAGGGAGGGCAGCAGTTCTGTCTTCAAATTGGCTGTAGCAAATTGTTTGTGTGTGTGTATGTATCTGTGTAAAACTGAGTATGTACCTGTGTGTGTATGTATCTCTGTGTGCATGTGTATCTATGTGTGTGTGTGCATGTATCTGTGTGTACATATCTCTTCTAAAACACCATTAAAGGAAAATGAAACCCAATTTTTTTATTTCATGATTTAGGAAGAGCATGTAATTTTAAACAACTTTCTAATTTACTTATATTATCTAATTTGCTTCAGTCTCTTTGCTGAAAAGCATATCTAGATATGCTCAGTAGCTGCTGATTGGTAGATGCACATAGATGCCTCATGTGATTGGCTCACCCATGTGCATTGCTATTTTTCAACAAATTATATCTAAAGAATGAAGCAAATTAGATAATAGAAATATATTGGAATGTTATTTAAAATTGTATTCTCTACCTGAATCATGAAAGAAATATTTTGGGTTTAGTGTCCCTTTAATACTAGTAGCTTGATTGTTTAACGGCAACTGCACTTTGAGGGTTTTTTAAATATGTTCTCTCTGCCCTCTGTCTTATTATCTTCTTCTCTGGCCTTCTCTTAGTTAAGTACGGTACAAAACTATAGCGCATAAACTACGGAAAACACGAAGTGCAGTTAGCTGACAAATAACATAACTAGTACCCTCTAAAACTCTTTTATACTCCATAGAGAGCAGGGGCACTGTAAAAAGAATTTTCATCTTGATATGGATAGAATAATATGCTAATGTGAAGTTATATCTTCTAATCTAAATATCACACATTTTACCTGAAGAAATTCTGGAAACTTATCGTTCTTTTTCAGCATGCTTGGTAAAGCCATGACACAATTATATATAGGTTTATTCTTCAACAGATTAATTCAAGTTGGATGGCCTTTCCTTGTCCTGCCCATTATTAAGGAAAAAAAACTAATGTTTGTACCCTTACCTCAGTAAAAAGTATTTGCCATGCAAATAGGGTATTTCCTCCTGTGTCACTAATGCTGTGATGGTGCATGTGCATTTTAATCACTATGAGGTGTGTTAACTAGTTTACTTATGGGCTCTCAAATCAGGATTAATTGCAGTATGTGTGGGATAGTATAACGAGCCATCAAGATTTATAATCCTAGTGTACAGAGTTTACATGTGATGAAAGGGAAACATGACACGGTATGGTAAGAAGAAGACGGGGAAGTAACAGAAAACAAATAAATAGACTATAGTGAAATGAATCAGGGAAGAACAGACTGAGCAAAAGTGGTTGTACCATACAGTAGGGGGATAAAACAGAATAAAGAGAATAAAAATAGAAAGATTGGATTTCTGAAGAATCAGCTCAGCTCTTCTTGCTGCTCCATCCTCCCGCTCTCTTACTCCTGCCATGCTGGATCATGCTCCTCCCTCTTCCTACTGTTCCTTATGCTGTTACCAGAGCTGCAGCAGTCAGCACACTAGACAGGTGGGGGGTGCTGCAAGGGGGGGGCGTGGGTGCCGCAAGGGGGGTCACGGGTGCCACGAGGGGGAGGGGTCACGGGTGCCGCGGGGTGGGGGCGGGGGGGGGGGGTGGACTGCGAGTGTACAAAAAATAAAATTATTTATATGTTGCTGCTACAGCCAGGTTGTCATCGGCAGTTTGCGCCCCCATACTGAGGCTCCCTAAGGCTGCTGCCTTGTTTGCCTTTATGCAAGCGCCGGCCCTCGACACAAAGCAAGTATTAAATCTTATGAAAGAACATGTCTGGATTGAGGAACAACAATGGCTTACTGTGGCCGTTAACTCTCTCTATTCCTCCATCCCCCATGATCAGGGACTAATAGCCATTAGATTTTTTCTGGACAGGGAACAGGTTTTTGAAAAGGATTTTTGTGTTTTTTTGGTGGATTGTGTCAAGTTTTTACTGACACATAATTATTTTCGCTTTGAGGACAGATTTTATCTCCAGAGATGTGGGACAGCGATCGTGGCTAAATTTGCCCCCTTATACGCCAACCTTTTTATGGGTTGGTGGGAGCTGTCCCACATCTATGGAGATAAAAATCTGTACAGGGACTATGTAGCGTTTTATAAACGCTACATAGATGATTTGCTGTTTAATTGGCAAGGGAGTGATGAACAATTGGAAGATTTAATAACAGTGTTGAATATGAATCAGATAGGCCTGACATTTACACATGAGAACAATAGGGTTAGCATCAACTATCTAGATGTTACCCAATGCAGTCAACCAGATGGAAGAATTACCACAGAGGTGTATAAAAAAACGATAAGTGGTAACACGTTGTTACATGCTACTAGTAGCCACTCTAAAAGGGTATTCTCAGCAGTGGCTAAAGGCCAGTTCACAAGGCTCAAAAAAGAACTGCTTTGACAGTGCAGTTTATGAGAGGAGAGCAGAGAATTTGAGCAGACAATTGTGGGAGAGGGCATACCCCAATAGAGTAATAAACAGAGCAAAGATTGCAGTGGCAGGATTGGACAAACAAGATCTTTTGGCAGGGAAACCAAAAAAGGTTACCAAACAGGAAAGTGTTAAATTTATAACACAGTATAGTGCCCAATACAACCAAATTTGCAGCATTATAGCATTGTTAGCTGACAATGGCTTGACAGACACCGTGAAAAAAGGTTGTTGCTTTGCCCGTAGGAGAGGTCTTACCCTGGGTAATAGGTTAGCACCCACCCAAATAAAGAAACAGAATGAACAATGAGCAACTTGGCTAACACGAAAAGGGGTTTTCAAATGCAGCAACAGTACCTGTAAGGCATGCGAGCACCTAGCTGTGGGAGATGGATTTAGATGTGAAAACACTGGGGAAGAATTCAAACATGACACAAGACTCACGTGTAGGGCCAAATACACAGTCTATCTACTCACGTGTTCTCAGTGTAAAATTCAATACGTGGGTCTCACTACACGAGAGACCAGAGTATGCATAAGAGAACACCTTAACAATATTAAAGAGGGTACGGTACCTTAACTACACCGCTCATACAGCACTTCAAGAATTCACATAAAAAATCTTCCAATTACTTACGTTGGACCATAATAGAACAGATCGGTTGGAAAGACAGAAGGGAGATAGGGACTGTATACTGTCAAAAAGAGAAATATATTGGATATTTAAAATGGATACCAGGTATCCAAAGGGGCTGAATTCTGAGTTTAATCTGATTAATCATTGGCAATAATAGCCTACTGAAATGTAGATGGTTCTGAGTGGGAACACGTAAATCTAGCCCCCTATAACTAGTCCCATAGGCAATCACCAGGAATAAGCATGAAATCCACCAAAGAATGTGTCTGGAACAATTTTGTATTCTCACTGATTAACTACTTTAAACAGATATACTATATATACTGAAGTTAAGTAGATTATAGAATACACTGGGGGATACCAGAGAGTAACCACTAATACGGACTAAATAGAGGATAAAAATGAGTAAACAACCCAAAGTAAAAAATATATGGACATTTGTATAAACTACCATTTGACTTTGTCTGTAGTGCAAAGTAAGGCATTTGAGAAGATTAATAATAGGTATATAAGCACATTTAATGCCACAAGTGAATAGGAGGAATAGGTTCAGTTATTTGTACCAGCATCTTAAACGTTTTGATGATATGTTTTGTCTTACTAATTATCAATGTTAAGTATAGCACACAACTGAACATGACTCCTCCCCTTTACCTTTAGAGTACACCTTTGTATATGTTTTAACCAATCAGAATGAATAAACCACTATAAAGAAAGTGAGCTTATGAGTCTAGAAACAGCTAAGACTACGGCCTATGCCGAAACGCGTCAGATGATTTCAGGAGGAAAGGGGATTACTGGTTTTTAACAATTTGAAGAAATAAAGAAGTTTTTTTTAACCAACTCTGAGTGCTCCTCTACATTTTCCTTCAATCCAGAATAGAGCATGTCGTCTTTGTATTAGAATGTCCCTTTAAATGGCTACTAAATACAGTAAAATTTCTTAACCAACAAATGCATAATAAAATGGGAATACAATAGCACTTTTTCTGAATTTCAAGTTTACTTTCATTTCCCTAACCCCAGAGTCATGTGACAGCCATCAGCAAACGACAGACATATATATGTATATACTGTGAACTCATGCACATGCTTAGATGGATCTGGTGCCTCAGAAACTTGTTTATATAAAAAGACACCATTTATTATGTAAATTGAAAATGTTTGTTTGAAGTGCATGCTCTGTCTGAATCACTGAAAATTATTTTGTGTCTCTTTGATTACTTTTGATGTTTCTGTTTTATTATTGCTTCATAATAATTTAGCAAATTTGATAAACTCTTAGCTAGTAGTCATATTAGTCATTGTATCCCTGTTATATCTCCGTAACAGCAACATCTCTTCTTTCCTAGGTGCTGTCGTTTTCTTTTCCGGCGATGGGCTGGATTCTGGCCAGTGTCAGCCTTACCCCCTCAGGGTCCAAATTCAGCTGTTAACAGCCCCCCTGTGGGAGGAGTTTGTCTACCCCAACACCGGAGAAGGACTATCAGCTTGGAAACGCCCCCTTGTTCTATCACTGAGAACTCTAGACTAAGCCCTTGCATGAGGGATGAAAGCAGTATCTTGTGACGTCCTTTGAAGAGTTTGGACCTTCTAAATGTTTGTCTCATGGAGTGGTAATTAATTCTGGTGCTGTGACCAGGAAATGTAAATCCATACATCTTATGGTCACAACTGTACTGCAGTTTGGAAGAGGGATCTTGAAATAAAAATAAATAAATAGATACACTCATGTTGGTGAGCTGGCATCAGTGTTACTGGTTTAACCATTCACACTGATCAATCCGCCATTGCTTTAACCAATGATTGTGGCTTGCATACAAAATACTCCAGTGTGGAGAAAATAGCACATATTAAAGGTTAACATTTTTTAAAATTAGATTTACTAACTAGAATACAAATATATATTATGATAAAATGGTGAGAAAAGCCACTTTGTTAGCTGTGTGAAAACAATAGGAAAGTTGAGTAAATGTGATTTTTTTTTACATCTTTATATGATTAAAGAAGTAACCTGAGAGTTTCCTTAAACTTTTACAGTCACTCATATATGATTAATATTAAAAAGACACATTTGACACCTTGTAGCAGAGAAATCAAGTATGCATGTTACAGGAGTATTGACCACTCCCACTAAAGGTTTCCATAGCTATACCACTCTAGTCTTCCTCAAAACACCCAATGGAAATTGCACAAACTATAAACAAAGTATCAAATATTGTTCACCAAATAAGAAATATTATTTTACTATTTTGCTGTTGTAATATAAAGATGCCACAATATGCAAACACATCTATATGTAAGACCAACAATGACCTCAAGTCTGATTCTCCTACTTAGGCATCCAATCTCATACCTCAAGGCAGATATTAAAAATGCATGACAGACTCCTGGGAGAATTAAACTACGAGACAGCAGGCCAAAAACTGGGACTGTCCCAGAAAAATCAGAACAGTTGGCAAATATGTTCAGTCAACAATTAAAAAGTAATTACATTTACTCAACTTATCTTCTCCATTGACAAATTGGCAGTAGCCTCTCTACAATCCATAGCATTTCTTATGTTTAAGGTCAAAAGTATACTTAAAGTGAAGGTAAACTTGAGTGTCCTCGCTCAAGTCATAGGATAAAATTTAAAAAATGAGTGAGACATTCATTCATGAAATCGCTAATTTATCCTTCTTAGATTTTTACATTTTAATACCGGAACGATAAGTGCCGTTCATTCGCCCCCATAGCCCTCAGTTGATTGACAGGTAACACATCTGCAATCCACTAATCATTAACCCCCCCTTCCCCCTCCGGGGCGTTCAGCCTCTTTACACAAACATCACGGCCCCGGGGGGAAACAATGATTAGTGTATGGCAGATAAGTCATCTGTCAATCAACTGTGGGCTGTGGCGGGCAAAGGAACAGCGCTTATCGTTGGCATTAAAATGTAAAAATCTAAGAAGATAAGGATAAATTAGAGATTTCATGAATGAAAGTCTCACTCATTTTTTTAAATTATATCCTATGACTTGAGCGAGTACGCTCAAGTTTACCTTCACTTTAATATGCCCTAACATAAGTTAATAAAGTCTAAAGGCTCACACATACAAATAATAAAAAAAAATTACATAAAAGTTCCTATTTTTAGCCTAGGACCTATAAATGTCACAAAATTACTAAACCTCTTTTGAAATGCGATTTAAAGCTTCTAGTAACAGAAACGTATCATCTCATATCAAACTTGATGCAGCCATACACAGAAATACAATGGTTTTATTTTTTTATAATTTTGGAGACTGTATAAATCAGATACCATTTGTGCCAAAAATATTTAAGTTTTTTGGATATTGGAAGATGTTTCTTAGAATATATGATGAATCTACATTGTGATATTGAATTGTTATTTGTTTTTATATATGTGTTTTGTATGTAGCATAATGACTATTTGGTGGACAATACCTACATCAACAAAAAAATGGGACTTGTGCATGAGAAAACTCATAAGATGTTGAATCTTTGTGCTACATAGTTCACATCTCATGGGATATATATGCAGGTATCTATATGACTGTATTAAGGATGTATTTAAGTCAATATGTTATATACATTTGGTAAAGGGCTACACATGCCCTGTATTTTACTGGGAGACTTCCAAATTGCATATAGATGTTCAAAGATCTCAGTGGGGATGAATTCTGCTTCTCGTATCTTTTGGAATTTGCTTTATTGCACTGTGGTTGGAAATAAAGATGGATTTTGCAATTACTTGAAACAATTTGTATGTATGTGTTTGGTAAAAAAAAAAATGCAAAAAAGGAGAGTTGGCCAGAATTCCAAATCATCAATATTTCTATCTCCAATAGAAAACTTCTCTGGTATTCAAGTCTGACATATAGCTAAAATGAAGAAGTAGAAAGGTAGGAAAGGGCAAAGCAGGGAAACAAGAAGTGCAAACTAGAACTGCCGCCAGAAAAAGTTAAGCAAATAATAATGAAATTGGGCAGTTGTCTTGGACTCTAACCACAATGAAAGAAATGAATTTATCAGGTAAGCATACATTTTGTTTTCTTTCATAATTCTGAAGCTGTGGAGTCCACGAGTAATTGTGCAGGACAAAAAAATACTTTAAAAGGCAGGCACCTAATTGCCAGGCACTTCTGCCTGGAGTACTTTCCTACCAAAAACAGCCCCAGAAGAGACAAACTTTAAAGAAACATCATGTTGCTGCTGATTTAATATAATGGGCTATAATATGTTTTTGAAAAAACGATTGCGTCCCCAAGTAAGCCTTGATAAACAAACGTTTTAATCATAAAACTAAAGTAACAGCTGATTACATGGGCCAAAGAAAGAAAGAACAAATTAAACAAATGTCCTCTCCTCTGACCTTGCGGAGTGCTGGGACTTCTAGTTCCCCTGCCCCATATCTAGAGGATGCCTACATCACAGGAGCAGCTCATATATACAGCAATGGGGTAAAAAAGCTTGTGAGCTGCAGAAGATGTGCTATATATAACACACACTGTGAGCAGCAACACTGTAAGCATAGTTGTTAACTGTCCAGTCTGTTTGGCTTCCTGTCCCTGTCTATTAAGTCTGTCCCATGTTAAGTTCAGCCTGTGTTAATAATGTAGTGTGCAGAACAGCACTCCCACCAGAGAAGTTGCTGTGGCTTTTGATTTTACATTGCTTACTGTGTGTAAAAAATAAATCTGAAACTATCTGTGATCTTCAGTTATAATATAGTTTAGCAGTGATAAGACAGTTGTCAGGTAAGGGGAAGCCATGAGATATAATATCAGAGAGGGTAGAATGTAATGTGTGAGATAGCAAGGCATCTCAGTAGTGTTATACAATTTGGAACATGTATAATTTTATCCATTTATATACAGAGGCTCTTCATGTGCTGGGACTGGAATTCGTAGAACCTACAAAAATACAGATTTATTGTGGCATTTCTATGTCTATTAACCCCCTGCCCACAATCACTGCTGCAGCAAAGATCTAAAATTACTATTTACCCCATAAAATGACACCTGCATTTGAAACTTTCAATAGTGTTTTAGCATAAGTAAAACATAAAAACAAATCCAGTTCATCTACATATATTGTTTTCCATTTTAACAGCCCCAACACAGCAGTTAAGTTAAACATACTTTGGTAATATTTGTCTAATTTCAGGCTGTGTATCTATATAAACTAGTGTGCTTTGCACCCATCTGAAGTTAGACACGTTTTCGCTATTCATTATTCAAAACTTAATGGGGATTTCAATGTTAACCCCTTAATGACCACAGCACTTTTCCATTTTCTGTCCGTTTGGGACCAAGGCTATTTTTACATTTCTGCGGTGTTTGTGTTTAGCTGTAATTTTCCTCTTACTCATTTACTGTACCCACACATATTATATACCGTTTTTCTCGCCATTAAATGGACTTTCTAAAGATACCATTATTTTCATCATATCTTATCATTTACTATAAAAAAAATATAAAATATGAGGAAAAAATTGAAAAAAACACACTTTTTCTAACTATGATCCCCAAAATCTGTTACACATCTACAACTACCAAAAAACACCCATGCTAAATAGTTTCTAAATTTTGTCCTGAGTTTAGAAATACCCAATGTTTACATGTTCTTTGCTTTTTTTGTAAGTTATAGGGCCATAAATACAATTAGCACTTTGCTATTTCCAAACCATTATTTTTCAAAATTAGCGCTAGTTACATTAGAACACTAATATCTTTCAGGAATCTCTGAATATCCATTGACATGTAAATATTTTTTTTTAGTAGACATCCCAAAGTATTCATCTAGGCCCATTTTGGTATATTTCATGCCACCATTTCACTGCCAAATGCGATTAAATACAAAAAATCGTTCACTTTTTTACTAATTTTTTCACAAACTTTTGGTTTCTCACTGAAATTATTTACAAACAGCTTGTGTAATTATGGCTTAAATGGTTGTAAATTCTTCTCTGGGATCCCCTTTGTTCAGAAATAGCAGACATATATGGCTTTGGCGTTGCTTTTTAGTAATTAGAAGGCTGCTAAATGCCACTGCGCACTACACGTGTATTATGCCCAGCAGTGAAGGGGTTAATTATGGAGCATGTAGGGAGCCTTTAGGGATAATTTTAGCTTTAGTGTAGTGTAGTAGACAACCCCTAGTATTGATCTAGGCCTATTTTGGTATATTTCATGCCACCATTTCACCGCCAAATGCGATCAAATTAAAAAAAACGTTAAATTTTTCACAATTTTAGGTTTCTCACTGAAATCATTTACAAACAGCTTGTGCAATTATGGCACAAATGGTTGTAAATGCTTCTCTGGGATCCCCTTTGTTCAGAAATAGCAGACATATATGGCTTTGGCGTTGCTTTTTGGTAATTAGAAGGCCGCCAAATGCCGCTGCATTTCACACGTGTATTATGGCTAGCAGTGAAGGGGTTAATTATGTAGCTTGTAGGGAGCTTGCAGGGTTAATTTTAGCTTTAGTGTAGAGCTCAGCCTCCCACCTGAAACATGAGACCCCCTGATCCCTCCCAAACAGCTCTCTTCCCTCCCCCACCCCACAATTGTCCCCGCCATCTTAAGTACTGGCAGAAACTCTGCCAGTACTAAAATAAAAGCTATATTTGGGCTTTATTTGTGTTTTTTTAGCATATTTACATATGCTGCCGTGTAGGATCCCCCCTTAGCTCCCAGCCTCACTGATCCCCCACCAAACAGCTCTCTAACCCTCCCCCTCTGCCTTAATGGGCGCCATCTTGGGTACTGGCAGCTGTCTGCCAGTACCCAGTGTAGTAAAAAAAATGTGCCTTTTTATTTTTTTAAATGATCTTTTCTGTAGTGTAGCTTCCCCCCCCCCAAGATCAACCCCCCACCCCTTCCAGGTCCCTTAGCTGTTTATTTACAGCTTTAAAAACTTTATTTTTTTTTACTTCTCCCAGTTTATTTTTCTGTAGTGCAGCAGTTCCCTCCCGCTCCCGCCCCGTGCACGCGCCCGCCCGCCGCCCCCCGTGCACGCGCGCGCTCCCGTGCGCGCTCCCGCCCCTCCCGCCCCCCTCCACTCCATTCGGCACATCGATGGCCGACCACCCGCCTCCCAGACTTGCTCCCACCCACCAACGATACCGGCCATCGATGTCCGGTGCAGAGAGGGCCACAGAGTGGCTCTCTCTGCATCGGATGGCCAAGGGGGGTTATTGCAGGATGCCTCGATATCGAGGCATCACTGCAATAACCGGAAAGCAGCTGGAAGCGTGCAGGATCGCTTCCAGCTGCTTTCCAGACCAAGGACGTACGCCACACGTCCTCGGTCATTAACTGTCTTTTTTTTGAGGACGTGTGGCGTACGTCCTTGGTCATTAAGGGGTTAAAGGGACATGAAACCCAAACATTTTCTTTCATGATTCAGGATAGAGAATATAATTTTAAAGAACTTTCCAATTTACTTCTATTATCTAATTTGCTTCATTATTTAGATATCCTTTGTTGGAGAAATAGCAATGCACATGTATATGCCAATCATGTGAGGCATATATGTGAAGTAACCAATCAGAAGCTACTGAGCATATCTAGATATGTTATTAAATAAAGGATATCAAGAGAATGAAGCAAATTAGATAATGGAAGTAAATTGTAAAGTTGTTTAAAATTGAATGTTCTATAAGAATCATGAAAAAAACACATTTGGGTTTCATGTCTCTTTAGATAAAAGCATACCCCTGACTGTCCCTATCCACTCTCTTAGGTGATAGTGCAAATACATACATCATATAAACATCTGTCGTAGAAAAACTAGGCTTTGCGTCGCTTAGTGACATCAAAGTTAGGACCCTAACTTGGGGATTGGACTCAAGAGACCCCTGAATGTACTGCCCCTATCCGTTGTCATACATAATGATGCATATAAATTGTTCTCCGCTTGATCATTTGTTAAAAAAATACACAAAAATACTCTGCTCTCATGGATATCAAACAACTGCAAAAACAACATAGGTTTATCCAAAAAAGAAATATCTTTGTTAAATATATGTGTGATACAATTATTGGCACCCTTTTATTCAATACTTTGTGCTACCTCCCTTTGTCAAGATAACAGCACTGATTCTTCTCCTATGTCTGATGAGGTTGGAGAATGGAAAGGGAGCTGAGACAATTCCATACAGAATCTCTCCAATTCCTTTAAATTTCAAGGTTGATGCTGGTGGACTCTCCTCTTCAGGTCACCCCACAGGTTTTCTATGGGGTTCAAGTCAGGGGACTGAGATGGCCATGGCAGGACCTTGATTTTGTGGTCAGTAAACCATTTCTGTGTTGATTTTGATGTATGTTTTGGATGATTGTCCTGCTGGAAGATCCATTTTAAGCTTTCTGCCAGAGAGTCAGGTGTTCATTTAATATCTGTTGATATTTGATAGAGTCCATGATACCATGTATCCAAACAAAATGTCCAGGTCCTCTGGCAGAAAAACAGCCCCAAAACTTTAAAGAACGACCACCATATATAACCCTGGGCATGAGGTACTTTTCCATATGGCTACCTCTCAGTGTGCGCCAAACCCACCTCTGGTGTTTATTGCCAAAAAGCTCTATTTTGGTTTCATATGACCATAGAATTCGATCCCATTTGAAGTTCCAGTATTGTCTGGCAAACTGAAGACGCTTGAGTTTGTTTTTGGATGAGAGTAGAAGCATTTTTCTTGAAACCCTTCCAAACAACTTGTGGTGATGTAGGTGATATCGATTGTAGTTTTGGAGACTTTCTGACCCCAAGACGCAACTAACTTCTGAAATTCTCCAGCTGTGATCCTTGGAGATATTTTGGCCACTCGAACCATTCTCTTCACAGTGCGTTGCGACAATATAGACACACGTCTTCTTCTTAATTATTGCCCTGATGGTGGAAATGAGCATTTTCAATAATTTTGCTATTTTCTTATAGCCACTTCCCATTTTGTGAAGCTCAACAACATTTTGCCACACATTACAGCTATATTCCTTGGTCTTGTAATTAATGAATAAGGGAATTTGGCCTATATTTTACCTCACATTTATACCCCTGTTAAACAGAAAGTCATGGTTGAACAATTTCCTGTTCCTAGTCACCCAGGTGTACTAAAAAAAAAAATATCAATGGGAATATACTTCGAATATATTTTTTCCCATATGAATTTATAGGGGTGCCAATAATTGTGCCACACACATATTTAACAAAGATTTTTTTTTGGATAAACCTGTGTTGTGTTTGCAGTTGTTTGATATCCATGAGAACAGAGCATTTTTGTGTATTTTTTGAACAAAAGATAAAAAGATTAAACAATAAAGGCAAATTTTCACAGCCTTCTTTGCTCATATTTACCAAGGATGCCAATATTAGTGGAGGGCACTGTACATACATTATAACAACACCTACCCTATAAAAACTATCTGCTAGATTACGAGTTTTTGTCGGTAAGGCTTGCAGTGTTAACGAGCATTTTTATTTCATGTAATTAGCAAGAGTCCATGAGCTAGTGACGTATGGGATATACATTCCTACCAGGAGGGGCAAAGTTTCCCAAACCTCAAAATGCCTATAAATACACCCTTCACCACACCCACAATTCAGTTTTACAAACTTTGCCTCCCATGGAGGTGGTGAAGTAAGTTTGTGCTAGATTTCTACGTTGATATGCGCTTCGCAGCAGGCTGAAGCCCGGTTTTCCTCTCAGAGTGCAGTGAATGTCAGAGGGATGTGAAGAGAGTATTGCCTATTTGAATACCATGGTCTTCCTCTAGGGGATCTATTTCATAGGTTCTCTGTTATCGGTCGTAGAGATTTCTTCTCCTACCTCCCTTTTCAGATCGACGATATACTCTTATATACCATTACCTCTACTGATTCTCATTTCAGTACTGGTTTGGCTATCTACTATATGTAGATGAGTGTCTTGGGGTAAGTAAATCTTATTTCTATTTATGACACTCAAAGCTATGGTTGGGCACTTTATATGTAAAGTTCTAAATATATGTTTTAAACTTATATTTGCCTTGATTCAGGATAATCAGTATTCCTTCTTTCAGACTGTCAGTTTCATTTTTTGGGAAAATGCATATGAATAAATATTTTTTCTTACCTTGAAAATTTCAATTGACTTTTTTCCTTGCGGGCTGTTAGGCTCGCGGGGGCAGAACATGCTTCAATTTATTGCGTCATTTTTGGCGTGACCTTTTTTGACGCAAAATTTAGTCATTTCCGGCGCCATAGTTGACGCCGGAAGTTTTCACGTGGTTGTGTCATTTTTGACACATGTGTGTTACAGACCTTTTTTTGCGCCAAAAATGTGGGCGTCATTTTGGCGCCAAAAAATGTGGGCGTCATACTTGGCGCCCAAAAAAAGTGGGCGTCATACTTGGCGCCAGTTTTTTTCACATTACTTCAGTCTCATTTTTTTGTTGCTTCTGGTTGCTAAAGGCTTGTTTGTTTTGCATTTTTTCCCATTCCTGAAACTGTCATTTAAGGAATTTGATAATTTTGCTTTATATGTTGTTTTTTCTATTACATATTGCAAGATGTCACAACCTGACCCTGGATCAGAATCTACTTCTGGAAAAACGCTGCCTGATGTTGGTTCTACCAAAGCTAAGTGCATTTGTTGTAAACTTTTGGTAACTGTTCCTCCAGCTGTAGTTTGTGTTAGTTGTCATGATAAACTTTCTAACGCAGATAATGTCTCCATTAGTAATAATCCATTACCTGTTGTTGTCCCTTCAACATCTAATGTTCAGGATGTTCCTGTTAATGTAAGAGAATTTGTTTCTAATTCTATTAGGAAGGCTCTGTCTGTTATTCCTCCTTCCAGTAAACGTAAAAGGTCTTTTAAAACTTCTCATATTTCAGATGAATTTTTAAATGACCGCCATCATTCTGACTTATCTATTTCTGATGAGGATCTCTCTGGTTCAGAAGATTCTGCCTCAGATATTGACACTGATAAATCTTCATATTTATTTAAGATGGAGTTTATTCGTTCTTTACTTAAAGAAGTGTTGATTGCATTAGATATGGAGGAGTCTAGTCCTCTTGATATTAAAACTAATAAGCGTTTAAATTCAGTTTTTAAACCTCATGTAGTTATTCCAGAAGTTTTTCCAGTTCCTGATGCTATTTCAGAAGTAATTTCTAGGGAATGGAATAGTCTGGGTACTTCATTTACTCCTTCACCAAGGTTTAAAAAATTGTACCCTTTGCCATCTGACAGATTAGAGTTTTGGGAGAAAATCCCCAAAGTTGATGGGGCTATCTCTACTCTTGCTAAACATACTACTATTCCTACGGCAGATAGTACTTAGTTTAAGGATCCTTTAGATAGGAAGCTTGAATCCTTTCTAAGGAAGGCTTATTTATGTTCAGGTAATCTTCTTAGGCCTGCTATTTCTTTGGCTGATGTTGCTGCAGCTTCCACTTTTTGGTTGGAGGCTTTAGCGCAACAAGTGTCAGACCATAATGCTTATAGCATTGTTAAACTTCTTCAACATGCTAATAACTTTGTTTGTGATGCCATTTTTTATATCATTAGAGTTGATGTCTGGTATATGTCTTTATTTTTTATTTTAGCTAGAAGAGCTTTATGGCTTAAATCTTGGAATGCAGATATGACTTCTAAGTCAACATTGCTTTCTCTTTCTTTCCAAGGTAATAAATTATTTGGTTCACAGTTGGATTCAATAATTTCAACTGTTACTGGGGGGAAGGGAGCCTTTTTGCCTCAGGACAAAAAATCTAAAGGTAAATATAGGGCTGCTAATCGTTTTCGTTCCTTTCGTCAGAATAAGGAACAAAAGTCTGACCCTTCCCCTAAAGGAACAGTTTCCGTTTGGAAACCTTCTCCAGTCTGGAATAAATCCAAGCCTTTTCGAAAGTCAAAACCAGCTCCTAAATCCGCATGAAGGTGCGGCCCTCATTCCAGCACAGCTGGTAGGGGGCAGGTTACGATTTTTCAAAGATGTTTCGATCAATTCGATTCACAGTCTTTGGATTCAGAACATTGTTTCACAAGGGTACAGAATAGGTTTCAAGGTAAGGCCGCCTGTGAGAAGATTTTTTCTCTCAAGCATCCCAGTAAACCCAGTAAAGGCTCAGGCGTTTCTGAAATGTGTTTCAGACCTAGAGTCAGCTGGGGTAATTATGCCAGTTCAAGTTCTGGAACAGGGTCTGTGGTTTTACTCAAATCTATTCATTGTACCAAAGAAGGAGAATTCCTTCAGACCAGTTCTGGATCTAAAAATATTGAATCGTTATGTAAGAATACCAACATTCAAAATGGTGACTATAAGGACTATTCTGCCTTTTGTTCAGCAAGGGCATTATATGTTTACAATAGACTTACAGGATGCATATCTTCATATTCCAATTCATCCAGATCACTATCAGTTCCTGAGATTCTCTTTTCTAGACAAGCATTACCAGTTTGTTGCTCTTCTGTTTGGCCTAGCAACAGCTCCAAGGATCTTTTCAAAGGTTCTCGGTGCCCTTCTCTCTGTAATCAGAGAACAGGGTATTGCGGTATTTCCTTATTTTGACGATATCTTGGTACTTGCTCAGTCTTTACATTTTGCAGAATCTCATACGAATCAACTTGTGTTGTTTCTTCAAAGACATGGTTGGAGGATCAATTTACCAAAGAGTTCCTTGATTCCTCAGACAAAGGTAACCTTTTTGGGTTTCCAAATAGATTCAGTGTCCATGACTTTGTCTCTAACAGAAAAGAGACGTCTGAAATTAGTTTCAGCTTGTCGAAACCTTCAGTCTCAATCGTTCCCTTCGGTAGCTTTGTGCATGGAGATTCTAGGTCTCATGACTGCTGCATCAGACGCGATCCCTTTTGCTCGTTTTCACGTGAGACCTCTTCAGCTTTGTATGCTGAACCAATGGTGCAGGGATTATACAAAGATATCACAATTAATATCCTTAAATCCCAAAGTTCGATCTTCTCTGACTTGGTGGTTAGATCACCATCGTTTTAATTCAAGGGGCCTCTTTTGTTCGTCCAACCTGGACTGTGATCTCAACAGATGCGAGTCTTTCAGGTTGGGGAGCTGTATGAGGATCTCTGACAGCGCAGGGGGTTTGGGAATCTCAGGAGGCGAGATTACCAATCAACATTTTGGGACTCCGTGCGATTTTCAGAGCTCTTCAGTTCTGGCCTCTTCTGAAGAGAGAATCGTTTATTTGTTTTCAGACAGACAATGTCACAACCGTGGCGTATGTCAATCATCAAGGTGGGACTCACAGTCCTCAGGCTATGAAAGAAGTATCTCGGATACTTGTATGGGCGGAATCCAGCTCCTGTCTAATCTCTGTGGTTCACATCCCAGGTATAAACAATTGGGAAGCGGATTATCTCAGTCGCCAGACGTTACATCCGGGCGAATGGTCTCTTCACCCAGAGGTATTTCTTCAGATTGTTCAAATCTGGGGACTTCCAGAAATAGATCTGATGGCTTCTCATCTAAACAAGAAACTTCCCAGGTGTCTGTCCAGATCCAGGGATCCTCAGGCGGAAGCGGTGGATGCGTTGTCGCTTCCTTGGAATTATCAACCTGCTTATGTCTCTCCGCTCCTAGTTCTTCTTCCAAAAGTGATTTCCAAAATCCTAATGGAGCGTTCGTTTGTACTGCTGGTGGCTCCAGCATGGCCTCACAGGTTTTGGTATGCGGATCTCGTTCGGATGGCCAGTTGCCAACCTTGGACACTTCCGTTAAGGCCAGACCTTCTATCTCAAGGCCCATTTTTCCATCAGGATATCAAATCATTAAATTTGAAGGTATGGAGATTGAACGCTTGATTCTTACTCATAGAGGTTTCTCTGAGTCAGTGATTAATACTATGTTGCAGGCTCGTAAATCTGTATCTAGGAAGATTTATTACCGAGTCTGGAAGACTTACATTTCTTGGTGTTCTTCTCATAAATTCTCTTGGCATTCTTTTAGAATTCCTAGAATTTTACAGTTTCTTCAGGATGGTTTGGATAAGGGTTTGTCTGCAAGTTCATTGAAAGGACAAATCTCTGCTCTTTCTGTTCTTTTTCACAGAAAGATTGCTAATATTCCTGATATTCATTGTTTTGTACAGGCTTTGGTTCGTATCAAGCCTGTCATTAAGTCAATCTCTCCTCCTTGGAGTCTTAATTTGGTTCTGAGGGCTTTACAGGCTCCTCCGTTTGAACCTATGCATTCTCTGGATATTAAATTACTTTCTTGGAAAGTTTTGTTCCTTTTGGCCATCTCTTCTGCTAGAAGAGTTTCTGAGTTATCTGCTCTTTCTTGTGAATCTCCTTTTCTGATTTTTCATCAGGATAAGGCGGTGTTGCGGACTTCATTTAAATTTTTACGTAAAGTTGTGAATTCTAACAATATTAGTAGAGAAATTGTTGTCCCTTCATTGTGTCCTAATCCTAAGAATTCTCTGGAGAGATCTTTACATTCTTTGGATGTGGTTAGAGCTTTGAATATTATGTTGAAGCTACTAAAGGTTTCAGAAAGACTTCTAGTCTATTTGTTATCTTTTCTGGTTCCAGGAAAGGTCAGAAGGCTTCTGCCATTTCTTTGGCATCTTGGTTAAAGTCTTTGATTCATCATGCTTATGTGGAGTCGGGTAAGTCCCCGCCTCAAAGGATTACGGCTCATTCTACTAGGTCAGTTTCTACTTCCTGGGCTTTTAGGAATGAAGCTTCTGTTGATCAGATTTGCAAAGCAGCAACTTGGTCTTCTTTGCATACTTTTACTAAATTCTACCATTTTGATGTTTTCTCTTCTTCTGAAGCAGTTTTTGGTAGAAAAGTACTTCAGGCAGCTGTTTCAGTTTGATTCTTCTGCTTATTATTTCATTTTTTTGATTTGGGTTGTGGATCTTTTTCAGCGGAATTGGCTGTCTTTATTTTATCCCGCCCTCTCTAGTGACTCTTGCGTGGAAGTTCCACATCTTGGGTATCTGCTATCCCATACGTCACTAGCTCATGGACTCTTGCTAATTACATGAAAGAAAACATAATTTATGTAAGAACTTACCTGATAAATTCATTTCTTTCATATTAGCAAGAGTCCATGAGGCCCACCCTTTTTTTGTGGTGGTTATGATTTTTTTGTATAAAGCACAATTATTCCAATTCCTTATTTTTGATGCTTTCGCTCCTTTCTTATCACCCCACTTCTTGGCTATTCATTAAACTGAATTGTGGGTGTGGTGAGGGGTGTATTTATAGGCATTTTGAGGTTTGGGAAACTTTGCCCCTCCTGGTAGGAATGTATATCCCATACGTCACTAGCTCATGGACTCTTGCTAATATGAAAGAAATGAATTTATCAGGTAAGTTCTTACATAAATTATGTTTTTTCTCACTGCTCACTTAAGACAACGCTGGTATTACAGTTTTTTTTAAATCCGGCGTTAGCCACAAAAAAGTGAGCGTAGAGCAAAATTTAGCTCTACATCTCACCTCAATACCAGCGTTGCTTACGGTAGCGGTGAGCTGGCTAAACGTGCTCGTGCACGATTTCCCCATAGGAATTAATGGGGCAGAATCGGCTGAAAAAAAAACCTAACACCTGCAAAAAAGCAGCGTTCAGCTCCTAATGCAGCCCCATTGATTCCTATGGGAAAATATTTTTTATGTCTACACCTAACACCCTAACATGAACCCCGAGTCTAAACACCCCTAATCTTACACTTATTAACCCCTAATCTGCCGCCCCCGACATCGCCGCCACCTGCATAATATTATTAACCCCTAATTTGCCACTCCGGACACCGCCGCCACCTACATTATACTTATTAACCCCTAATCTGCTACCCCCAACATCGCCGACACCTACATTATAGTTATTAACCCCTAATCTGCCGCCCCCAACGTCGCCGCAACTATATTAAATGTATTAACCCCTAATCTGCCGCCGCCAACGTCGCCGTCATTATAATAAAGTTATTAACCCCTAAACCTAAGTCTAACCCTAACCCCCCTAACTTAAATATAATTACAATAAATCTAAATAAAATAACTACAATTAAATAAATTATTCCTATTTAAAACTAAATACTTACCTATAAAATAAACCCTAAGATAGCTACAATATAACTAATAGTTGCATTGTATCTAGCTTAGGGTTTATTTTTATTTTACAGGCAAGTTTGTATTTATTTTAACTAGGTAGAATAGTTATTAAATAGTTATTAACTATTTAATAGCTACTTAGCTAAAATAAATACAAATTTACCTGTAAAATAAAACCTGTTTAATCTTAGAGAGCTGACAGCAATGCGAACTCAAGCTCGCGTTCGCATTGCTGGGAAGCATTGCGCTCATGAGAGCACGCTTCCATAGGGGCATATTTATCAAGCTCCATATTGAGCTTGATGCCCCGTGTTTCTGGCAAGCCTTCAGGCTCGCCGGAAACACAAGTTGCTCTATAACCTGTCCGCCTGCTCTGAGGCAGCGGACAGACATCGTCGGAAATCAACGCAATCAAATAGGATTGGGTTCATTGACACCCTCTGCTAGCGGCCGCAAATCTGCAGGGGGCGTTTTTGCATCAGCAGTTCACAAGAACTGCTGGTGCAATGAAAAATGCTGAAAGCTTATGCTGTCGGCATTTATCAATGTGCAGCAGACATGATCTGCAATATCAGATCATGTCCACTCGCACAATGATAATTCGGCCCCATAGGTTCTAATAGGAGTCTCATTTTTTGCTGTCAGATATGGCATGAGAACTAGCACAGCGAAGGGGGTAAGTCACGCATCAATGGCAGCAAATGGTAAATATAAATGTATATGCTTATATACATATATATTTATGTGTTAATATGTGTATATACACATATTAAAACACAAATATATATGTTTATAAGCATATACACATGTATTTACTGGGAACACACAGTTCCCATAGTCCACAATGTAAAGGCACTTTTCAGTGCCGTTTTTTTCCTAACACCCCATACCTGCATACTTTACCCCCAAAATACTGCCTAGTGCAGTTATATTAAAAAATTAAAAATCCTATAATTTTTATTTTTTAATAAAATACACTACAATGTATTTTGGGGGCATTTGGGGCACATTTATAATCTGAGATTTGATCTCTGGTTATTTTATAACGCCTAGATTTAGAGTTCTGCGGCCAAAGGGGTGCGTTAGCTACGCGTGCTTTTTTTCCCACGCACCTTTTAAATACCGCTGGTATTTAGAGTTCACAGAATGGCTGGGTTTTCAGTGCGTTAGGCTCCAAAAAGGGAGCGTAGAGCATAATTTAACGCCACTGCAACTCTAGATACCAGCGGTGCTTACGGACGCGGCCAGCTTCAAAAACGTGCTCGTGCACGATTCCCCCATAGAAAACAATGGGGCCATTTGAGCTGAAAAAAAACCTAACACCTGCAAAAAAGCCGCGTTCAGCTCCTAACGCAGCCCCATTGTTTTCTATGGGGAAACACTTCCTACGTCTGCACCTAACACTCTAACATGTACCCCGAGTCTAAACACCCCTAACCTTACACTTATTAACCCCTATTCTGCCGCCCCCACTATCGCTGACCCCTGCATATTATTATTAACCCCTAATCTGCCGCTCCGTACACCACCGCCACCTACATTATAGCTATGTACCCCTAATCTGCTGCCCCTAACACCGCCGACCCCTATATTATATTTATTAACCCCTAATCTGCCCCCCTCAACGTCGCCTCCACCTGCCTACACTTATTAACCCCTAATCTGCCGAGCGGACCGCACCGCTACTATAATAAAGTTATTAACCACTAATCCGCCTCACTCCCGCCTCAATAACCCTATAATAAATAGTATTAACCCCTAATCTGCCCTCCCTAACATCACCGACACCTAACTTCAATTATTAACCCCTAATCTGCCGACCGAATCTCGCCGCTACTGTAATCAATGGATTAACCCCTAAAGCTAAGTCTAACCCTAACACCCCCCTAAGTTAAATATAATTTAAATCTAACTAAATAAATTAACTCTTATTAAATAACTTATTCCTATTTAAAGCTAAATACTTACCTGTAAAATAAACCCTAATATAGCTACAATATAAATTATAATTATATTATAGCTATTTTAGGATTTATATTTATTTTACAGGTAACTTTGTATTTATTTTAACCAGGTACAATAGCTATTAAATAGTTAAGAACTATTTAATAACTAAAATAGTTAAAATAATTACAAAATTACCTGTAAAATAAATCCTAACCTAAGTTACAATTAAACCTAACACTACACTATCAATAAATTAATTAAATAAAATACCTACAATTACCTACAATTAAACCTAACACTACACTATCAATAAATTAATTAAATACAATATCTACAAATAAATACAATGAAATAAACTAACTAAAGTACAAAAAATAAAAAAGAACTAAGTTACAAAAAATAAAAAAATATTTACAAACATTAGAAAAATATTACAACAATTTTAAACTAATTACACCTACTCTAAGCCCCCTAATAAAATAACAAAGACCCCCAAAATAAAAAAATGCCCTACCCTATTCTAAATTAAAAAAGTTCAAAGCTCTTTTACCTTACCAGCCCTTAAAATTACCTTTTGTGGGGCATGCCCCAAAGAATTCAGCTCTTTTGCCTGTAATAAAAACATACAATACCCCCCCCAACATTACAACCCACCACCCACATACCCCTAATCTAACCCAAACCCCCCTTAAATAAACCTAACACTAAGCCCCTGAAGATCTTCCTACCTTATATTCACCTCGCCGGGTATCACCGATCGGTCCTGGCTCAGAAATCTTCATCCAACCCAAGCGGGGGCTGGCGATCCATAATCCTGCGGCTGAAGAGGTCCAGAAGAGGCTCCAAAGTCTTCATCCTATCCGGGAAGAAGAGGCGATCCAGACCGGCAACCATCTTGATCCAAGCGGCATCTTCTATCTTCATCCGATGAGGAACGGCTCCATCGTGAAGACCTCCAGAATCCTATCAGCCAATCGGAATTCGAGGGACGCCATCTTGGATGACGTCCCTTAAAGGAACCGTCATTCTTCAGTTGGACGTCGGAGGAAGAAGATTGATCCGCGCTGGAGGTCTTCACGATGGAGCCGTTCCTCATCGGATGAAGATAGAAGATGCCGCTTGGATCAAGATGGTTGCCGGTCTGGATCGCCTCTTCTTCCCGGATAGGATGAAGACTTTGGAGCCTCTTCTGGACCTCTTCAGCCGCAGGATTATGGATCGCCAGCCCCCTCTTGGGTTGGATGAAGATTTCGGAGCCAGGACCGATCGGTGATACCCGGCGAGGTGAAGATAAGGTAGGAAGATCTTCAGGGGCTTAGTGTTAGGTTTATTTAAGGGGGGTTTGGGTTAGATTAGGGGTATGTGGGTGGTGGGTTGTAATGTTGGGGGGGGTATTGTATGTTTTTTTTTACAGGCAAAAGAGCTGAATTCTTTGGGGTATGCCCCACAAAAGGTCCTTTTAAGGGCTGGTAAGGTAAAAGAGCTTTGAACTTTTTTAATTTAGAATAGGGTAGGGCATTTTTTTATTTTGGGTGTCTTTGTTATTTTATTAGGGGGCTTAGAGTAGGTGTAATTTGTTTAAAATTGTTGTAATATTTTTCTAATGTTTGTAAATATTTTTATATTTTTTGTAACTTAGTTCTTTTTTATTTTTTGTACTTTAGTTAGTTTATTTAATTGTAGTTATTTGTAGGTATTGTATTTAATTAATGTATTGATAGTGTAGTGTTAGGTTTAATTGTAGGTAATTGGAGGTATTTTATTTAATTAATTTATTGATAGTGTAGTGTTAGGTTTAATTGTAACTTAGGTTAGGATTTATTTTACAGGTAATTTTGTAATTATTTTAACTATTTTAGCTATTAAATAGTTATAGTTCTTAACTATTTAATAGCTATTGTACCTGGTTAAAATAAATACAAAGTTACCTGTAAAATAAATATAAATCCTAAAATAGATATAATATAATTATAATTTATATTGTAGCTATATTAGGGTTTATTTTACAGGTAAGTATTTAGCTTTAAATAGGAATAATTTATTTAATAAGAGTTAATTTATTTAGTTAGATTTAAATTATATTTAACTTAGGGGGGTGTTAGTGTTAGACTTAGCTTTAGGGGTTAATCCATTTATTACAGTAGCGGCGAGATTCGGTCGGCAGATTAGGGGTTAATAATTGAAGTTAGGTGTCGGCGATGTTAGGGAGGGCAGATTAGGGGTTAATACTATTTATTATAGGGTTATTGAGGCGGGAGTGAGGCGGATTAGGGGTTACTAACTTTATTATAGTAGCGGTGCGGTCCGCTCGGCAGATTAGGGGTTAATAAGTGTAGGCAGGTGGAGGCGACGTTGAGGGGGGCAGATTAGGGGTTAATAAATATAATATAGGGGTCGGCGGTGTTAGGGGCAGCAGATTAGGGGTACATAGCTATAATGTAGGTGGCGGTGGTGTACGGAGCGGCAGATTAGGGGTTAATAATAATATGCAGGGGTCAGCGATAGCGGGGGCGGAAGATTAGGGGTTAATAAATATAATATAGGGGTCGGCGGTGTTAGGGGCAGCAGATTAGGAGTACATAGGGATAACGTAGTTGGCGGCAGTGTACGGAGCGGAAGATTAGGGGTTAAAAAATTTAAATATAGTGGCGGCGATGTGGGTGGACCTCGGTTTAGGGGTACATAGGTAGTTTATGGGTGTTAGTGTACTTTAGAGCACAGTAGTTAAGAGCTTTATAAACCGGCGTTAGCCCAGAAAGCTCTTAACTACTGACTTTTTTCTGCGGCTGGAGTTTTGTCGTTAGATTTCTAACGCTCACTTCAGCCACGACTCTAAATACCAGCGTTAGAAAGATCCCATTGAAAAGATAGGATACACAATTGACGTAAGGGGATCTGCGGTATGGAAAAGTTACGGCTGGAAAGTGAGCGTTAGACCCTTTAATGACTGGCTCCAAATACCAGCGGTAGCCCAAAACCAGCATTAGGAGCCTCTAACGCTGGTTTTGACGGCTACCGCCCAACTCTAAATCTAGGCCTAAGTGCCCACAGTAGCAATATCCATCCACTTGTAATGGCTGATTTTTTATCTCGCGCAAGCAAAAGGGCAAATTTGCCCATTTGCGGGTGCACAATAGATTAGCGCTCCACTTGTAATCTAGCCCTAAATGTATTAAATTACAAATGAGAAAGTGCAAAGCTTAAATGCAATAACACTGATAGGACCCAATCTAAAATGTATAGTAATCTAAAATACAAAGCACAAAGTGTAAGTGTAACAAATCACTCATACCATGCAGTGCTATATTACACTCTGCTTGTCTCTGTTTCACATAGATAAATGAGAAAGATCACGCCCTGCTGGAGAGTTCCGCCCTGTTTCTTTTGAAAATTCAGTGGGTTCAGCCTTTGTGAAGTCTGAACTACAATTTCTCTCCAAGCTGGAAAATCTTTAAATAGCAGGGGCTCAGTATCTACTACCCCACACTGAGCAGAATCAAATGACACCAAAGTTAAGACCCTAACTTGGGGAAAGGACCATTTAAAGGGACAGTCAACACCAGAATTTTGTTGTTTAAAAAGATAGATAATCCCTTTATTACCCATTCCCCAGTTTTGCCAAACCAACACTGTTATATTAATACACTTTTTACTTCTGTGACTAACTTGTATCTAAGCATCTTCTGACCGCCCCTAATCACATGACTTTTAGTTATTATCTATTGACTTGCATTTTAGCCAATTAGTGCAGTGTCTGCCACTAGCCACGAGTGTGATCACAATGCTATCTATATGGCCTACATGACTTGCTCTCCCCTGCTGTGAAAAGTAAATAAAATAGAGGCGGCCTTCAAGGGCTTAGAAATTATATGTGCCTTCCTAGGTTTGCTTTCAACTAGAATACCAAGAGAACAAAGCAAAATTGTTGATAAAAGTAAATTGGAAAGTTGTTTAAAATTACATGCCCTATTTGAAACATGAAAGTTTTTTTTGGACTTGACTGCCCCTGAATGTACTACCCTATCCACTCTCATAGGTGATAATGGAAAATACATACATTATATAAATATCTGCCCTATAAAAACTAGGCTTTCTGTCACTTAGTGAAAAATACCCAGGTTTACCCAGACTGAAGAAAATTACATTACATTAAATTTAGCACCCAAACTTGGGGATAGGACCCATCAAGAGCCCCCTAAAGGCACTGCCGCTTTTAACTCTTATAGGCTAAAATAAAAATGCATACATCATATAAACATCTGTCCTTTAAAATCTAGGATTTCTGTGACTTAGTGACTACTACCCAAGTAAACACCAGATTGAGCAAAAACCAATGACACCAAAGTTAGGACCCTCACTTGGGGATAAGACCTTTAAGGATCAACATGAATGCACTGCCCTTATTCACTCTCATAGGTGAGAATGGCAAAAACATACATAATATAAACATCTGCCCAATAAAAACTAGGAATTGTGTCATTTAGTGACCAATACCCAAGTAAACCCCAGACTGAGCAGAATCCAACAACAACAAAGTTAGAACCCTCACTCTCTTAGGTGATAAAGTAAATACATAAATCATATAAACATCTGCCCTATACAAACTAGGTTTCATGTCACTTAGGCCTAGATTTAGAGTTCGGCGGTAGCCGTCAAAACCAGCGTTAGAGGCTCCTAACGCTGGTTTTGGCCGCCCGCTGGTATTTGGAGTCAGTGATTAAAGGGTCTAACGCTCACTTTACAGCCGCGACTTTTCCATACCGCAGATCCCCCTACGCCATTTGCGTAGCCTATCTTTTCAATGGGATCTTTCTAACGCCGGTATTTAGAGTCGTTTCTGCAGTGAGCGTTAGAGCTCTAACGACAAAACTCCAGCCGCCTGAAAATAGCAGGAGTTAAGAGCTTTCTGGCTAACGCCGGTTTATAAAGCTCTTAACTACTGTGCCCTAAAGTACACTAACACCCATAAACTACCTATGTACCCCTAAACCGAGGTCCCCCCACATCGCCGCCACTCGATTAAAATTTTTAACCCCTAATCTGCCGACCGCCACCTACGTTATACTTATGTACCCCTAATCTGCTGCCCCTAACCCCGCCGACCCCTATATTATATTTATTAACCCCTAACTTGCCCCACACAACGTCGCCGCAAGCTACTTAAAATAATTAACCCCTAATCTTCCGACCGCAAATCGCCGCCACCTACGTTATCCCTATGTACCCCTAATCTTCTGCCCCTAACATCGCCGACCCCTGTTATATTTATTAACCCCTAATCTGCCCCCCACAACGTCGCCGACACCTACCTACACTTATTAACCCCTAATCTGCCGAGCGGACCTGAGCGCTACTATAATAAAGTTATTAACCCCTAATCCGCCTCACTAACCCTATCATAAATAGTATTAACCCCTAATCTGCCCTCCCTAACATCGCCGACACCTACCTTCAATTATTAACCCCTAATCTGCCGACCGGAGCTCACCGCTATTCTAATAAATGTATTAACCCCTAAAGCTAAGTCTAACCCTAACACTAACACCCCCCTAAGTTAAATATAATTTTTATCTAACGAAATAAATTAACTCTTATTAAATAAATGATTCCTATTTAAAGCTAAATACTTACCTGTAAAATAAATCCTAATATAGCTACAATATAAATTATAATTATATTATAGCTATTTTAGGATTAATATTTATTTTACAGGTAACTTTGTATTTATTTTAACCAGGTACAATAGCTATTAAATAGTTAAGAACTATTTAATAGTTACCTAGTTAAAATAATTACAAATTTACCTGTAAAATAAATCCTAACCTAAGTTATAATTAAACCTAACACTACCCTATCAATAAAATAATTAAATAAACTACCTACAATTACCTACAATTAACCTAACACTACACTATCAATAAATTAATTAAACACAATTGCTACAAATAAATACAATTAAATAAACTATCTAAAGTACAAAAAATAAAAAAGAACTAAGTTACAGAAAATAAAAAAATATTTACAAACATAAGAAAAATATTACAACAATTTTAAACTAATTACACCTACTCTAAGCCCCCTAATAAAATAACAAAGACCCCCAAAATAAAAAATTCCCTACCCTATTCTAAAATACAAAAATTACAAGCTCTTTTACCTTACCAGCCCTGAACAGGGCCCTTTGCGGGGCATGCCCCAAGAATTTCAGCTCTTTTGCCTGTAAAAAAAAAACATACAATACCCCCCCCCCAACATTACAACCCACCACCCACATACCCCTAATCTAACCCAAACCCCCTTAAATAAACCTAACACTAATCCCCTGAAGATCTTCCTACCTTGTCTTCACCATGCCAGGTTCACCGATCCGTCCTGGCTCCAAGATCTTCATCCAACCCAAGCGGGGGCTAGACATCCACTGAAGAAGTCCAGAAGAGGGTCCAAAGTCTTCCTCCTATCCGGCAAGAAGAGGACATCCGGACCGGCAAACATCTTCTCCAAGCGGCATCTTCTATGTTCTTCCATCCGATGACGACCGGCTCCATCTTGAAGACCTCCAGCGCGGATCCATCCTCTTCTTCCGACGACTAGACGACGAATGACGGTTCCTTTAAGGGACGTCATCCAAGATGGCGTCCCTCGAATTCCGATTGGCTGATAGGATTCTATCAGCCAATCGGAATTAAGGTAGGAATTTTCTGATTGGCTGATGGAATCAGCCAATCAGAATCAAGTTCAATCCGATTGGCTGATCCAATCAGCCAATCAGATTGAGCTCGCATTCTATTGGCTGTTCCGATCAGCCAATAGAATGCAAGCTCAATCTGATTGGCTGATTGGATCAGCCAATCGGATTGAACTTGATTCTGATTGGCTGATTCCATCAGCCAATCAGAAAATTCCTACCTTAATTCCGATTGGCTGATAGAATCCTATCAGCCAATCGGAATTCGAGGGACGCCATCTTGGATGACGTCCCTTAAAGGAACCGTCATTCGTCGTCTAGTCGTCGGAAGAAGAGGATGGATCCGCGCTGGAGGTCTTCAAGATGGAGCCGGTCGTCATCGGATGGAAGAACATAGAAGATGCCGCTTGGAGAAGATGTTTGCCGGTCCGGATGTCCTCTTCTTGCCGGATAGGAGGAAGACTTTGGACCCTCTTCTGGACTTCTTCAGTGGATGTCTAGCCCCCGCTTGGGTTGGATGAAGATCTTGGAGCCAGGACGGATCGGTGAACCTGGCATGGTGAAGACAAGGTAGGAAGATCTTCAGGGGATTAGTGTTAGGTTTATTTAAGGGGGTTTGGGTTAGATTAGGGGTATGTGGGTGGTGGGTTGTAATGTTGGGGGGGGGGTATTGTATGTTTTTTTTTTACAGGCAAAAGAGCTGAAATTCTTGGGGCATGCCCCGCAAAGGGCCCTGTTCAGGGCTGGTAAGGTAAAAGAGCTTGTAATTTTTGTATTTTAGAATAGGGTAGGGAATTTTTTATTTTGGGGGTCTTTGTTATTTTATTAGGGGGCTTAGAGTAGGTGTAATTAGTTTAAAATTGTTGTAATATTTTTCTTATGTTTGTAAATATTTTTTTATTTTCTGTAACTTAGTTCTTTTTTATTTTTTGTACTTTAGATAGTTTATTTAATTGTATTTATTTGTAGCAATTGTGTTTAATTAATTTATTGATAGTGTAGTGTTAGGTTAATTGTAGGTAATTGTAGGTAGTTTATTTAATTATTTTATTGATAGGGTAGTGTTAGGTTTAATTATAACTTAGGTTAGGATTTATTTTACAGGTAAATTTGTTATTATTTTAACTAGGTAACTATTAAATAGTTCTTAACTATTTAATAGCTATTGTACCTGGTTAAAATAAATACAAAGTTACCTGTAAAATAAATATTAATCCTAAAATAGCTATAATATAAATGTAATTTATATTGTAGCTATATTATGATTTATTTTACAGGTAAGTATTTAGCTTTAAATAGGAATCATTTATTTAATAAGAGTTAATTTATTTCGTTAGATAAAAATTATATTTAACTTAGGGGGGTGTTAGTGTTAGGGTTAGACTTAGCTTTAGGGGTTAATACATTTATTAGAATAGCGGTGAGCTCCGGTCGGCAGATTAGGGGTTAATAATTGAAGGTAGGTGTCGGCGATGTTAGGGAGGGCAGATTAGGGGTTAATACTATTTATGATAGGGTTAGTGAGGCGGATTAGGGGTTAAAAACTTTATTATAGTAGCGCTCAGGTCCGGTCGGCAGATTAGGGGTTAATAAGTGTAGGTAGGTGTCGGCGACGTTGTGGGGGGCAGATTAGGGGTTAATAAATATAACATAGGGGTCGGCGATGTTAGGGCAGCAGATTAGGGGTACATAGGGATAACGTAGGTGGCGGCGGTTTACGGAGCGGCAGATTAGGGGTTAAAAGTGTAATGCAGGGGTCAGCGATAGCGGGGGCGGCAGATTAGGGGTTAATAAGTGTAAGGCTAGGGGTGTTTAGACTCGGGGTACATGTTAGAGTGTTAAGTGCAGACGTAGGAAGTGTTTCCCCATAGGAAACAATGGGGCTGCGTTAGGAGCTGAACGCGGCTTTTTTGCAGGTGTTAGGTTTTTTTTCAGCTCAAGCAGCCCCATTGTTTCCTATGGGAGAATCGTTCACGAGCACGTTTTTGAGGCCGGCCGCGTCCGTAAGCAACTCTGGTATCGAGAGTTGCTTTTGCGGTAAAAATGCTCTACGCTCCTTTTTTGGAGCCTAACGCAGCATTTGTTTGAACTCTCGATACCAGAGTTAAATTTATGCGGCTAGATTTGGAGTTTGGCGGTAAAAGGGCTGTTAACGCTCCGCAGGTTTTTTTCTGGCCGCACCATAAATTTAACTCTGGTATCGAGAGTTCAAACAAATGCTGCGTTAGGCTCCAAAAAAGGAGCGTAGAGCATTTTTACCGCAAATGCAACTCTCGATACCAGAGTTGCTTACGGACGCGGCCGGCCTCAAAAACGTGCTCGTGCACGATTCTCCCATAGGAAACAATGGGGCTGTTTGAGCTGAAAAAAAACCTAACACCTGCAAAAAAGCAGCGTTCAGCTCCTAACGCAGCCCCATTGTTTCCTATGGGGAAACACTTCCTACGTCTGCACCCAACACTCTAACATGTACCCCGAGTCTAAACACCCCTAGCCTTACACTTATTAACCCCTAATCTGCCGCCCCCGCTATCGCTGACCCCTGCATTACACTTTTAACCCCTAATCTGCCGCTCCGTAAACCGCCGCCACCTACGTTATCCCTATGTACCCCTAATCTGCTGCCCTAACATCGCCGACCCCTATGTTATATTTATTAACCCCTAATCTGCCCCCCACAACGTCGCCGACACCTACCTACACTTATTAACCCCTAATCTGCCGACCGGACCTGAGCGCTACTATAATAAAGTTATTAACCCCTAATCCGCCTCACTAACCCTATCATAAATAGTATTAACCCCTAATCTGCCCTCCCTAACATCGCCGACACCTACCTTCAATTATTAACCCCTAATCTGCCGACCGGAGCTCACCGCTATTCTAATAAATGTATTAACCCCTAAAGCTAAGTCTAACCCTAACACTAACACCCCCCTAAGTTAAATATAATTTTTATCTAACGAAATAAATTAACTCTTATTAAATAAATGATTCCTATTTAAAGATAAATACTTACCTGTAAAATAAATCATAATATAGCTACAATATAAATTACATTTATATTATAGCTATTTTAGGATTAATATTTATTTTACAGGTAACTTTGTATTTATTTTAACCAGGTACAATAGCTATTAAATAGTTAAGAACTATTTAATAGTTACCTAGTTAAAATAATTACAAATTTACCTGTAAAATAAATCCTAACCTAAGATATAATTAAACCTAACACTACCCTATCAATAAAATAATTAAATAAACTACCTACAATTACCTACAATTAACCTAACACTACACTATCAATACATTAAATAAACACAATTGCTACAAATAAATACAATTAAATAAACTATCTAAAGTACAAAAAATAAAAAAGAACTAAGTTACAGAAAATAAAAAAATATTTACAAACATAAGAAAAATATTACAACAATTTTAAACTAATTACACCTACTCTAAGCCCCCTAATAAAATAACAAAGACCCCCAAAATAAAAAATTCCCTACCCTATTCTAAATTTAAAAAGTTACAAGCTCTTTAACCTTACCAGCCCTGAACAGGGCCCTTTGCGGGGCATGCCCCAAGAAGTTCAGCTCTTTTGCCTGTAAAAGAAAACATACAATACCCCCCCCCCCAACATTACAACCCACCACCCACATACCCCTAATCTAACCCAAACCCCCCTTAAATAAACCTAACACTAAGCCCCTGATGATCTTCCTACCTTGTCTTCACCATGCCAGGTTCACCGATCCGTCCTGGCTCCAAGATCTTCATCCAACCCAAGCGGGGGCTAGACATCCACTGAAGAAGTCCAGAAGAGGGTCCAAAGTCTTCCTCCTATCCGGCAAGAAGAGGACATCCGGACCGGCAAACATCTTCTCCAAGCGGCATCTTCTATGTTCTTCCATCCGATGAATACCGGCTCCATCTTGAAGACCTCCAGCGCGGATCCATCCTCTTCTTCCGACGACTAGACGACGAATGACGGTTCCTTTAAGGGACGTCATCCAAGATGGCATCCCTCGAATTCCGATTGGCTGATAGGATTCTATCAGCCAATCGGAATTAAGGTAGGAATTTTCTGATTGGCTGATGGAATCAGCCAATCAGAATCAAGTTCAATCCGATTGGCTGATCCAATCAGCCAATCAGATTGAGCTCGCATTCTATTGGCTGATCGGAACAGCCAATAGAATGCGAGCTCAATCTGATTGGCTGATTGGATCAGCCAATCGGATTGAACTTGATTCTGATTGGCTGATTCCATCAGCCAATCAGAAAATTCCTACCTTAATTCCGATTGGCTGATAGAATCCTATCAGCCAATCGGAATTCGAGGGACGCCATCTTGGATGACGTCCCTTAAAGGAACCGTCATTCGTCGTCTAGTCGTCGGAAGAAGAGGATGGATCCGCGCTGGAGGTCTTCAAGATGGAGCCGGTCGTCATCGGATGGAAGAACATAGAAGATGCCGCTTGGAGAAGATGTTTGCCGGTCCGGATGTCCTCTTCTTGCCGGATAGGAGGAAGACTTTGGACCCTCTTCTGGACTTCTTCAGTGGATGTCTAGCCCCCGCTTGGGTTGGATGAAGATCTTGGAGCCAGGACGGATCGGTGAACCTGGCATGGTGAAGACAAGGTAGGAAGATCATCAGGGGCTTAGTGTTAGGTTTATTTAAGGGGGGTTTGGGTTAGATTAGGGGTATGTGGGTGGTGGGTTGTAATGTTGGGGGGGGGGGTATTGTATGTTTTCTTTTACAGGCAAAAGAGCTGAACTTCTTGGGGCATGCCCCGCAAAGGGCCCTGTTCAGGGCTGGTAAGGTTAAAGAGCTTGTAACTTTTTAAATTTAGAATAGGGTAGGGAATTTTTTATTTTGGGGGTCTTTGTTATTTTATTAGGGGGCTTAGAGTAGGTGTAATTAGTTTAAAATTGTTGTAATATTTTTCTTATGTTTGTAAATATTTTTTTATTTTCTGTAACTTAGTTCTTTTTTATTTTTTGTACTTTAGATAGTTTATTTAATTGTATTTATTTGTAGCAATTGTGTTTATTTAATGTATTGATAGTGTAGTGTTAGGTTAATTGTAGGTAATTGTAGGTAGTTTATTTAATTATTTTATTGATAGGGTAGTGTTAGGTTTAATTATATCTTAGGTTAGGATTTATTTTACAGGTAAATTTGTAATTATTTTAACTAGGTAACTATTAAATAGTTCTTAACTATTTAATAGCTATTGTACCTGGTTAAAATAAATACAAAGTTACCTGTAAAATAAATATTAATCCTAAAATAGCTATAATATAATTATAATTTATATTGTAGCTATATTAGGATTTATTTTACAGGTAAGTATTTAGCTTTAAATAGGAATAATTTATTTAATAAGAGTTAATTTATTTCGTTAGATAAAAATTATATTTAACTTAGGGGGGTGTTAGTGTTAGGGTTAGACTTAGCTTTAGGGGTTAATACATTTATTAGAATAGCGGTGAGCTCCGGTCGGCAGATTAGGGGTTAATAATTGAAGGTAGGTGTCGGCGATGTTAGGGAGGGCAGATTAGGGGTTAATACTATTTATGATAGGGTTAGTGAGGCGGATTAGGGGTTAATAACTTTATTATAGTAGCGCTCAGGTCCGCTCGGCAGATTAGGGGTTAATAAGTGTAGGTAGGTGTCGGCGACGTTGTGGGGGGCAGATTAGGGGTTAATAAATATAACATAGGGGTCGGCGATGTTAGGGGCAGAAGATTAGGGGTACATAGGGATAACGTAGGTGGCGGCGATTTGCGGTCGGAAGATTAGGGGTTAATTATTTTAAGTAGCTTGCGGTGACGTTGTGTGGGGCAAGTTAGGGGTTAATAAATATAATATAGGGGTCGGCGGGGTTAGGGGCAGCAGATTAGGGGTACATAAATATAACGTAGGTGGCGGTCGGCAGATTAGGGGTTAAAAATTTTAATCGAGTGGCGGCGATGTGGGGGGACCTCGGTTTAGGGGTACATAGGTAGTTTATGGGTGTTAGTGTAGTTTAGGGTACAGTAGTTAAGAGCTTTATGAACCGGCGTTAGCCATAAAGCTCTTAACTCCTGCTTTTTTCAGGCGGCTGGAATCTTGTCGTTAGAGCTCTAACGCTCACTGCAGAAACGACTCTAAATACCGGCGTTAGGAAGATCCCATTGAAAAGATAGGCTACGCAAATGGCGTAGGGGGATCTGCGGTATGGAAAAGTCGCGGCTGTAAAGTGAGCGTTAGACCCTTTAATCACTGACTCCAAATACCAGCGGGCGGCCAAAACCAGCGTTAGGAGCCTCTAACGCTGGTTTTGACGGCTACCGCCGAACTCTAAATCTAGGCCATGGTGCGGCCAGAAAAAAACCCGCGGAGCGTTAACAGCCCTTTTACCGCCGAACTCCAAATCTAGCCGTGTGTGACTGCTACCCAAGTATACCCCAGACTGAGCAAAATCCAATTACATCAAAGTTAGGGCCGTAACTTGGTGATAGGACCCCTCTAAAGCACCCTAATTGCACAGGCCATATCCACACCTTGATGCATTTACATACATTATATAAACACCTGCCCTATAAAAAATTCAGTTTTGTGTCACTTATTGACTACTTCCAAAGTAAACACCAGACTGAGCAGAATCCAATGTCTACAAAGTTAAGACCCTAACTTGGGATTAAAACCCTTTAAGAGCCCCCTGAATGCATTGCCCCTATTCACTCTCATAGGTGATAATGTAAATAATTTCCATTATCACCTAAGAGTGTGAATTGGGGTCAGTGCATTTAGGGGGCTCTTGAGGGGTCCTATGTCCAAGTTAGGGTCCTAAATTTGATATCATTAGATTTTGCTTAGTCTGGGGTATACTTGGGTAGTAGTCACTAAGTGACACAAAGCCTAGTTTGTATAGGTCAGCTGCTTATACAATGTAGATGTTTGCCATTATTACTTATGAGAGTGAATAGGGGCAGTGCATTCAGGAGGGGTCTTATCCCCAAGTTAGGGCCCTAACTTTGACATAATTGGATTCTGCTCAGTATGGGGTATGCTTGGGTAGTAGTCACTAGGGATGGGCGAATGTGCCGAAAGTGTAATTCGTTTGGTAGAACGAATAGTCCTGTAGACATTTGTTTTGGAAAATTAAATTTTGATAAGAATGAAAATCCATTAAAATTCGGTAATCAAATGTTTCTTTAGTTTTTGGAATGTTCATAATCAAATTGAATACCCACATTCAAAATTTCGAATGTAACATTTGATTTAACAAATACTATTCAGAAGTTAAATAGTTCATGTGGTATGGAATTTAGTAAATTGATATATAGGATAGGGGTATATTTATCAAAGCGTCAACTGAAAATACGTATCGTATTTGTCGCGAGATTGATCCGCCGTAGTTATCAAAGCTTCATGATTGTCAAATGTTGAAATGTGTGACGAAATATAAGCTCCCGCAATCTCAATCCAACGCAGATCGATGCTTGCGTAATTACAGATGTCTCAAATTCACATTAGACTCTATTTGACCATTTTCCCAATTTATCAAACATTTAACAGGTACGCTCGCGTCTATTCCGACGCAGGATACCTAGTTTTCAATCTGCCACCCTTGAGGCCGCGGATGCCATAGGAATCAATGGGAATCTGAAAACACAGAAAGCTTATGTTCGATGCTGCAAGAGAATGAAGAATATTACATAATAAAAGTAAATTAGAAACTTTATTAAAATTGTATACCCTTTCTAAATCAAACAAAATTATTGCTCCACATTTGGTGCACTAGTAGATATAGGGATAAAAATGAAAAATACATTACTACTTATGGATTATGTTACAACATTGTCTCTCGTTACAAAGCAAGGGGACAATATTATTTCTCCAAATTTGTTGCAAAGTTTTGCCCCAAACTTGTTGCACTAATAGATATAGAGATAAAAATGAAATAAATACACAATATAATATGTTCCTTTTTATTTTTTGGGAAAAATCTATTTGCACCATGTTTAAGCCATGTAATACAAGTCCCACTCTCCACTTCGCACCAATTTTGATGCAACACTTTTCGCACCAATTATGACACAAACTCCTAAACAACCCACACACTAGTGAATTTTTCAACCACTTTTGATTTGAATATGCATAATCACATGATTTATGACATCAGCCAATCTGATTCAAATATACATTTTAAACTATCACTAACGAATCAAATTGCTCGATACTTGTGTCATTGATCACTCATCAGAACTTGTAAGTGCCATTTGTTACATTGTGTATTATACTTTGAAAGTATGTATATGTGAAATTAGTATTAAAGATAAACATTGATGCTGACATTAGGACACACAGTGTAATATTTTAGACAATGATTTTAAAATTCAAATTGATGTTTGATTCATTATAATATTAAACTGATAGTTCACCTTACATTAAACTGTCATGATTCAGATACAGCAGAAATTAAAATCACCTCTTTACTGTCATGCTATTTTCAGTGTATTTCTTCCTTCTCTTGAATTTCTTTTTCAGTAAGAAATGTCATCTTATATGCCTGCCCATTTTTTAACACCTGTGTAGGGGTGGTTTTTAAAACTAGATTGCAATCAAGAGGGGTTACACAGGTACAGAGTGAAAAAGGTCCCAGCTCTTAAAAGATCAATTGATTGCAAATAAATACATATGATACCCTGATTACATGCTATATTTGCAATTATTCCTGCTCAGAATAATAATAAATTTACACTATATACATATAGTGGTATAAATAAACACAGAGATATGACAGACAACATTGTTTAGAACAAAAAAACGAACTTAGGGACATGTAAATAAGTTTGCAAAATATTTCTGACATAACACACGAACACACGAACATGAGATAAAAGCATATCATGACTTCTAGAAATACAAATACACATTAATTTATGTGAAAGTATCATATAACAAATAAATATAAAAATAACTTTCTATGACATATTGTTAACAGATGAAAAATAAAAGATTAGCTTTAGAGAAATGTACTTGTTCATGGACAGTAATGAAATGGTATAAATAAAGATGGGAAAAACCTGAATAACCGCGACATTGATGACTGTTAGTTAACAACAGTCTGATGCTCATCGCGTCGGACTTGATGCGAGTGCTTTCGACATGTTTTTTGATAAATAAGGGTGTCGTATGTAGGTTCGCAGCAGCGATATCTGGAGAGCGTCTCGACGTCAGCAAATGCAACATAGTTGACGCAGTGATAAACTGACCCCACAAAAGATACAAATATATAAATTTGAATGTTTCTATTGCATTATTTGAATATTACATTAATAGAACATTAGAAATACTATTACAAATATATAGATTTGAATTGTTCAGATTCGACTATTGCATAATTCAAATCGAATTATTAGAAAAATTTGAATCAAATATTACATTTAAAGAAAGCATTAGAAATACTATTACATTAAACAAATGTTAGGATGTTATGCAAACATTCGAAATTTGAAACAAACAAAGGTGTTAAAATTTGTTTCATTTTTCAAATGTTGCAAAACATTCACCCATCCCAAGCAGTCACTAAGTGACACAAACCTTATTTTTTACATTTCTTTGGTTTTTTTTTACTTGGAAATCCTCATCAATTTTTGAATAATGAATAACAAAAAAGTGTCTAACTTCAGGAGGGTTTGCTTTGGGGTGTCCTGCTATACAGACATGGAGGGTTATTAATTTAACCTTTGCTGTCTTGGTTTGGTACTGTAAAGTTATTCTTCCTATGCCAGTTATGTGTTTGAGAATAAGGAAGGTTATGAGGAGCTTGATGATTTAACCTGCATTAAAGGGGTGTAACAGTGTAAAAAGAAAATGCTCTAATATGTTGGCACATTTAATATTGCCCTGTTGCTTGCATATAACTATAGGGCCTATCTATCAAGCTCCGTATGGAGCTTGAGGGTCCGTTTTTCTGGCGAGCCTTCAGACTCACCAGAAACACAAGTTATGGAGCAGCGGTCTAAAGACTGCTGCTCTATAACCTGTCCGCCTGCTCTGAGGAGGCGAACAGACATTGCCGCAATTCAACCCGATCGAATAAGATCGGGTTGATTGACACCACCATGCTAGCGGCCGCGAATCTGCAGGGAGCGGCGTTGCACCAGCAGTTCACAAGAGCTGCTGGTGCAATGCTGAATGCGGAGAGCATGTTTCACTCTTTTTTCTCTAGGAACCAAAATTTGTCCTACTTTTCAAAAAGGCACTGCATCTTCCAGATCTTTCTGGAAGATCAGTACCAGCTGGAACAAGGCCAAGCTTTCTGGTATATTGTGATGCCTGGTTGTCATGGTGACAGCCTTAGGGGAGTGGCTTATGTGATGCTGCAGTTATGTCACAAAACCAACTGACAACACAAAGCTACCAACATCATAACTGTTGCACACTTTACTAGAGTTGCCAGACTGATCCTGCTGAGCTTCAGTAATCACTTACATGTAAATATTAGTTATCTAATATCTTTATTTCACATCCAGCACATTACAATACAGGTAGTGCTTTAAAGCCATAGCTCTGTATATGTTCTGGTATAAAGAACAGCGACTACCTCCAACACAATGCAAATGGCATCCGGTGGGAGCTGCAGGTATGAACTCCAATTACTACAGGTAGTGCTACCATGATCACCCCAACTCAGTAACTGTATAATACTAAGTCACATTTAAATACATTGTAAAATAATACAGATTAATGACAGAAGTAATAGTTTAAACTTTTTAAGATCCTATGGGCACCAGTACTCTGAAACAAAACATAGCATACAAACTGTACATAATAATGATCAATATTAACGTCACACCTTTATATAAAAATACATATAATTTAATAAATGTTTTCATTTTAAAAATAATTATTTTAAACATATTATAGCATTATAAGTATTATAGCCATAACTGTAGGACACACCAATGCCTTTCTGGGCTTCCTCTACATATCTTTATAAGACTTGCAGCTAGTAGTAAAGGCTTTAAACCAGCTTTAAGGATGGCAAGAATTACTGCATCATTAGTCTGCAAATGCTCTAAAGCAAGGACCTCTAGTAAAGGCCTAGAAAATAAACCCCACGGCATGGGTCTGTAATTTATACCTCACACTGCAAACTTACTGGTGCTGGGATCCCATTAAACACTGTACTGTACATATGATGCAGCTGTTTTTTTCTGCTTAACCTGAATGAATAAAAGACAACTGGCAATCTGAAATAAATTCAGATCAGACTGATGCGCATCTGGCCAGCAGTATACGCGCTGATGGCAGATGTCCTTCAAGGATTTTTATTTTACTAAACTGTAAGTATCTAAGATAAGATTTTCTGAAATTAAAAAGTTTGTAAGCTCTTTGAGCAAGACATCTCATTTCCACACTAGATTGTATATACAGATCCTGCTCCAATAGCCTACACACATGTGCAGTGAGGTCAGATAATTTCTCACATTTCTGTTGTGCTTTTCCTGTATTTTCCCATTTCATCAAAATCTTTAGCTTTGGTTCTGTATGTTTAAAGCTTTCTGTACTTTTCAAGGCGTATTGATATAAGATAAACAAATAATCTCTGTGACACTAGGACTTGAATCATAACACCAACAAAAAAAAGCATAATTATACTTACACTGCTATAACTTTAATAAACTGTTATTAAATTAAATTGAATTGCTTAAATCCACTCTCACTGCACACATCTGTATAATGTAATAATGTTAAGGATCTTGGCGAAGAGAATACAATGATATGATTAATATGTTTGCACTTATATCCTCAATGCAATGCCTTTGAGTAGGGACACCAATAATACTACTAGGTTATAAGCATCTTGCAGCTGGTGTACAATTTTATCTGAGAACTGCAGCACCTGGAACAAGGACTACCATGTCTGTGACACTAAACTTGAATGTCTACAGTCACCATGGGAAAATTACTACTGCTGGATATTTGAAGCATAGAGACCAAGTGAAGCACAAGATTTGATATGTCATGGGATGGTCCTGTATTTTATACCTCAGATTAGAAACTGAAAAAAATACTGCATTATAAGGTACAGTGTGTCATGCACCTATCTTCTTGTATTGGATCAATAATCCTTACAAGATGTGCATAGACTGATTCATACCTGGCAAGCAGTATAACGAAGACTGGAATACTCTATGGCAGTGGCAGGAAGATTGAAGATTTACAATTTCAGAGGGACTAGTGTTATGTCACATGCTGATTGCAGTCTTATACCAGGGATTTATTTTATTTCTCTAAGCTGTAAGTACCCAGAGGTAAGTTCTCATTAAATACAAGACTGTAAGCTCTTTGAGCAAAGCGCTGAAACACTAGATTGTAAGCTCCTTGGAACAGGGTCTGCACTTACACCCATGGAAATCCTTTGGAGCAGGGACTCCCATTGTACCAAATAAATGTATTGTTGTTAATAGAGTGAGATAAACCCTCCATTTAATTTAGTTCTGCAAGGAATAAATATACAATGGATAGAATATATAAATTATCCCACAGATTGTATTACTAATTCAAAATGCATTTTTAATATGGCACCCCTTATGCTCTGTCAGTATAAACCAGTAGTGTAGCAAACTGTGAAATACATGAGGCTTAAATCACACAGTATCAACCATAGGCAGCCTGTTTCGCTACTTTGGGACTCTTTCTCACTCAAGTCATTATGGTTGATGCTGATGTCCTCGAGCATTCCACCCTTTACTATAGGGCTGCCCATAATATTGAAATGGATTTTGAATTATAAGTGTTGCAATTTTGCACAGATAAGTATATTTGTTTTTTGCTAAGATTAATACAATGGAGGGATGAGCCCCAAACGGGCCAAACAGGCTGTCTATGGTTGGTGCTGCTGTTCTGCTCAAGCATTCATTTCACGCTTTGTAAGTGTGGTTACAAAAATTATTGTAATCATCAGCAAAACTGGCATATAGCCGTAAACCTAAAATCAATGCTTGAGTCCAATAACATAGCACCTACATCATACTGAAGAGCCCCAAAGAGGGTGAAACAACCTGCCTATAGTGAAAAAATACTTTACATTTGTAGTAGTACAATGTATTATTCCCCTGCAAGACACCACTCTTATTGTACTGAGTTTGTATGTAAGCATAACTAAAATAAATAGTGTACAATACTATAGAATAATAAGGCTTTCATATATCGTATTGCATATTTATATATGGGGACACAAAGAATATATGTTAATGATAACAGCTACTGGATCACCCAAAAAACCCTAGCAGTTATGTCCATGTTTCAGTGCAGAATTCCATTTCCCAAGTTGCCTACATGCCTCATTTGTCATTACTGTCATGGTCTAGCTATCTATAATAAGACCACTACTTGGATAAACAGGCAAGCCTCCTTTAGAAAATGTAACCCACACTTTATAAATGAAAACTTAAAAATCCTCACCTTTTCATATATGACGTAAAAAACAAGCTCATCATAATGTAACACACCTAGTAAAGAAGAATTAATTACAGTATACTGAGAGCTTGAAAAACAGCGCTATTAATACTTAATATTCTTGAGAGCATTTATTGGTTAAATGTTTGCAGTTTACTATAGGTTACCTCCTATGGGACCTACTAAAGGGATATGAAACCCATTTTTGTTCTTTCAGGATTCAGATAGAACATTACAGGCAATTTTAAACGATTTTTCAATTTACTGCTATTATCAAATGTGCTTAATTCCCTTGATATACTTTGCTGAAGTCACAAAACGCATCAACAACATTTAAAAGTACAGTTAAACTCCTAATAACACTATCTGATAAAAAATATAAAATAAATATATTGAATTAAAAAGTTATAAGGGATAAAAGATATGAGGTATTTAACGTAGAAATACATACATACACATGTCTAAATATGTATATGTTTGTATGTTTGTATATATATATATAAGCATGTCACATTTTCTAGTATAGATACGGATTACCAAGACACTAGCGCCCAGTCAACAGAAGGTGAACAGTCACAAAGTCTACCTGAGCCTGATAAGATCAGTCTAAATCCTAATCCTGGCAGAAAAGAATTAAAAACTTTAGTGAAACAACCTAATCAGACAAGTACACCAAAAAGAACACAAGATACAATAGGTACGGGACAAGCAGGGTCCTCCTTCCGTTACCCCAGCAGGGTCAGAAAAACTGTAAAGAAGTAGCAGTCATCAATCTCTCTGACTATACCTTGTCCAACACAGAATGTATTTGTTAAATAAAGGTCTATCATATGCACCAGCACACAATTTTGATCTTGTGAATACACTTATAGATATTAATAGGTTTGTCCGTAAGATTGTTTTAAAAAAGCACTTTAAGGATAATTCAATTGATCACTCACCTTTAGCCACACATATTCCCACTAAGCAAGAAACAGTGGGACTTAAATACACTGACTTGGTAGATCTTACTAATTTAATTACTCTACAACAGGAATCTACTAGAACTATTGACACATTTAATAATTGCACATCCCTCACATATAAGAACACTTCCTATTTTTATCCTATTAATTCCAGACATCAGTTGTTGGACTTATACCAGCGAGTGGTAGAAAAAGAATTGACTGACCTATTCAATACTATAGATAGTAATCCCCTTAATATATCCAGGGATAATCTTACCCGACGACAGAGACAAGCATTGACCAGACTTCAAAAAAATGAAAACGTGGTTATAGTCCAGGCTGATAAGGGAGGGGCAGTGGTGGTTTTGAACAAGAAAGATTATATTGGTGAAGTTGAGAGCCAATTGAAAGACTGTATGTTATACACCAAACTAACGTTCAATCCCACCACCTCCTTCAAAAATAGACTCAGCCATTTGCTTGATTATGCTACCGAACACAACTTTATGGATAAAGCATTAACTGATTATTTATATGTGGAACAGCCAACCACCCCATACTTTCGCATTGCACCTAAGATACATAAGGGACTCAAAAATCCACCTGGACGGCCCATTGTGGCCAGTAATGGGTCCCTGTGCGAAAGATTGGGTGGTTGGCTCGACCACATCCTTCAACCTATTATGTTGGCACTACCAGGATTTATCAGGGATAGCACACATTTATTAACACAGATTAAAGATATCACTTGGAAAGAATCCTACACATGGGCCACTATTGATGTTACTGCCCTCTATTCTAACATCCCTCATTCAAAAGGTTGGAAGCTATTGATTTTATGTTACACAGATATTCAGATTATAGTGACGAATTTATATCATTTATCATCCAAATAACAGAATTCCTCTTACAGCATAATTTCTTTATCTTCCAAGGTACCTATTACCTACAAAGACTAGGCACAGCGATGGGGGCAAAATTTTCCCCCGCCTTTGCCAATATTTATATGGGGTGGTTAGAATTTAACATGATCTTTTCAGACCAATTTCCATATAAGAAGAATGTCATACTATATGGTCGCTTTATAGACTACATTATTGTCATCTGGGACACCAGAGAAGATTGTACTGCTGACAAATTTGTAGATTTTATGAATAATAATGAATATAATTTGACATTTACAGCACAGACATATAACCAAACTATTGATTTTTTGGACCTGAGCCTAAGAGCCGTGGGTAATAGAATCTCCACATGTACTTATCGCAAACCGTTGGCCAGAAATACAATATTGAGAGCTGACTCCTGTCATCTCAATCATCTAAAACGAGGCATTCCAAAAGCCCAATACTTACGCTTAAGGAGGAATTGTACAGAACTAACGGAGTATTATTCCCAAGCCAGAGAGCTAACTAATAGATTAATAGATAGAGGCTATCAAAGAAATTTGTTATTCAAAATAGAAAAACAAGTGGCAGATTTAAATAGACAAGATCTGCTTAAAGGAGGATGTAACTCTGATAAGTCTCTAAAAACAGAAAAGTCTGTCTTACCTGGTCAAAACCTTTTGTTTATCACACAATTTAGCAGACAATACAATCAAATCTGTAATATAGTTAAAAATAACTTGACAATTCTAAAAGGAGATGAGGCCCTTAATAACATTCTAACATCAGGAGTTAAGTGTATAGCACGAAAAGCTCCCACTATAAGAGATATAACTGGCAGACAGTTTACAGATAAAGAAGTAGTAGGTTCGCATTGGCTTAGCCTAAAACCGGGATGTTTTAAATATGGCCATGTACCATGCAAAGGATGCACTTGTATCACTGTGACAGATACTTTTTCTTCAAAAGTTACCAATCAAGTATTTCATATTAGAGATAGGATCGACTGTAATTCTCAATACGTCATCTATCTCATTAACTGTTTATTCTGTTCCTGCCAATACATAGGTATCACTACCCGCCCACTAAAAGAAAGAATCCGTGAGCACTTGCGCTCTCTGGATGATAAGGAACCAAAAACGCCGGTAGCTAAACATTTTAGATCACATGGTATGGGACCAAAATATTTTTCATTTAGAGGTATCGATATAATTAAAAAACACCCTAGGGGTGGAGATAGGGAAAAAAGTCTGAGAAAAAAAGAAATCTTTTGGATTGTAAAGTTACATACTAGAGCTCCAGAAGGGATCAACAAAAGGATGGATGTGGATTTATTTGTTGAATAATCCACTCCCTTTCCAGAATTGCTAAAGTTACCTTCCATTTTTTCCTCATACTATAGTCTTGCACCTAAGTACCCTATAATCCTTTAAATCTTTCTGAATAATGCAGAATATAAAACAATATAGTACATCCTCAATCAATCAGGTGTTTTTTTATATATATTTTCTTTTTTATATGTATATTATATTCATTCTATTTGTTTATCCTTTTTGTTTTTATGCATATTAATATATTGTTTATCCTTTGTTTATATAATAATGTTTCTTTTTCATATGCAGACTGGTGCTTTTTATATATATACTTTTATTATATTAATAGGGCCTAATATATTTCCACCTATTTGTTTAGCCCTCTATATATAAATCACCTGTCTCCTCTAAGCCATAAACATATGTTTTTATTTTTCAGTTTTCTAATACGAAATTAGTATTATTTTAGACTTGTGTTTTTATTTTCATTTTTTATTTTCATTTATGTATTTTCTTATGTTGTGCTTAGAATTATGTATTGTTTTGATATCTGTTCTGAAATATATAGACAATTGTACTAGTATCATGTATATAAATGTCTTTTATGTCTTTGTATACATAGAAGTTTATAAAATAGGATGAATGACTTATTTGCAACAAATTACCCTGCTATTTCATCTGCAGGTGTAGATAAGGGTTTTGACTGAACAAGGCCTTGATTGGCTCCTTTGTTGCATTTAAGTCCACTCACACCTTGAACTCATCACCTCTGATGAAGCGCATGTACGCATGCGCGAAACGCGTCAGGTGTTAAGGCTTTGCTCTCACCTTATGTACTAGCACCTTTGCTCAAATAAACCTTTGTTGAACCAGCCGTGGGATTTTCCAGCCTCCTTTGTCCTCTTGTCTGGGGATTACCTATTTATATATATATATATATATATATATATATATATATATATATATATATATATATAAATATATATATATATGTGTGTGTGTGAGAGTGTGTGTACTTATGTATTTATATGTGTATATATTTATCTAGAGACATATAAACACATAAATACATATGTATACAGTATATACAGGTATATATATATATATATATATATATATATATATATGTGAACTGGAGCCCTTTGCAGTTAAAGGGGCCGTCAACACTAAAACTGTTATTGTTTAAAAAGATAAATAATGCCTTTACTACCTATTCTCCAGCTTTGCACCACCAACATTGTTAAATTAATATACTTTATAACATTTAAAGCTCTAAATTTCTGCCTGTTTCTAAGCCACTACAGACAGTCTCTTATCACATGTTTTTTTTATTTGCTTTCACAACAGGAGACTGCTAGTTCATGTGAGCCATATATATAACATAGTGTTCATGCTTGTTGATTTATTTAAGAGTCAGCACAACACAGCACTAATTGGCTAAAATGCAAGTTTATAGATAATAAATAAAATGTAATGTAATCAGAGGGCTGTAAGAAGATGATTAGATACAAGGTAATCACAGAGTTAAAAAGTATATTAATATAACTATATTGGTTATACAAAACTGGGGGATGGGTAATAACGGGATTATCTATCTTTCAAAACAATAAAAATCCTATTGTAGACTGTCCCTTTAACCCTTTAACGACCAAGGACGTGCCAGGCACGTCCTACAAAAACCAGTCCTTAATGACCAAGCATTGGGGGGTTTCAAGTGCTTTCAGGATATTGCAGTGATGCCTCGATATTGAGGCATCCTGCAATATCCTTTTTTTACCCACCGATGCAGAGAAAGCCACTCTGTGGCTGTCAGGGTGCCAGGAATCAGACTGAGACGAGACGTGCAAAAATAAACACACCTTTATTAATAGCAAAAAATAATAAAAAGTCCACAAGTCAAATAACAAGCCAGGAGTCAAAACCAGAGCTGGTAGTCAGACGAGCCGAGTCAGGAGCCAAAGCGAATAGTCAGACGAGCCGGAATCAGGATGTCATGCTCGGCTGAACAGGTTCAGGGGTATGGAGCATGTGCAAGGTGATGACTGAGTTAAGCTGAGAGGATGTGAAGAGGTGAGTAGGACTCAGTATACCAGAATGGAAACACAGAACAAAGAAGGGCTTTTCTTAAAGTAACTTTACTAAGGTAATGCAAGGAAAACAAGAGGTAAAGCACATCGAGGTTATATTCCAAACTGATAATAAACAAATGAAAGTCTTTGTAAAAGAACAGTTCAAGCAGAAGTCCTTCAACAGACACAGACGACCCTTACGAGTACTTGATATTAGGATCAAAGTGGGCATACACAGGTATTAGAGCCAGGGTACTTGGTATCATATGCCAGTATCTCGGTAAGGCAACTTGGTTTTAGGAAGGGGCCGGACATATGCCAGTATCTCGGAATAGCAATTTGGGTTCAGGAAGGGGCAGAGCATAAGCCAGTATCTCGGTAAGGCAACTTGGGTTCAGGAAGGGGCCAAGCATACGCCAGTATCTCAGTAAGGCAACTTGGTTTCAGGAAGGAGCCGAGCATACGCCAGTATCTCGGTAAGGCAACTTGGTTTCAGGAAGGAGCCGAGCATACGCCAGTATCTCGGTAAGGCAACTTGGGTTCAGGAACGAGCCGAGCATACGCCAGTATCTCGGTAAGGCAACTTGGGTTCAGGAACGAGCCGAGCATACGCCAGTATCTCGGTAAGGCAACTTGGGTTCAGGAACAGGCCGAGCATACGCCAGTATCTCGGTAAGGCAACTTGGTCTCAGGAAGGAGCCGAGCATACGCCAGTATCTCGGTAAGGCAACTTGGGTTCAGGAACGAGCCGAGCATACGCCAGTATCTCGGTAAGGCAACTTGGTTTCAGGAAGGAGCCGAGCATACACCAGTATCTCGGTAAGGCAACTTGGTTTCAGGAAGGAGCCGAGTATACGCCAGTATCTCGGTAAGGCAACTTGGTTTCAGGAAGGAGCCGAGCATACGCCAGTATCTCGGTAAGACAACTTGGGTTCAGGAACAGGCCGAGCATATGCCAGTATCTCGGTAAGGCAACTTGGTTTCAGGAAGGAGCCGAGCATACGCCAGTATCTCGGTAAGGCAACTTGGGTTCAGGAACGAGCCGAGCATACGCCAGTATCTCGGTAAGGCAACTTGGGTTCAGGAACGAGCCGAGCATACGCCAGTATCTCGGTAAGGCAACCGAGACATGTACTTATCGCAAACCGTTGGCCAGAAATACAATATTGAGAGCTGACTCCTGTCATCTCAATCATCTAAAACGAGGCATTCCAAAAGCCCAATACTTACGCTTAAGGAGGAATTGTACAGAACTAACGGAGTATTATTCCCAAGCCAGAGAGCTAACTAATAGATTAATAGATAGAGGCTATCAAAGAAATTTGTTATTCAAAATAGAAAAACAAGTGGCAGATTTAAATAGACAAGATCTGCTTAAAGGAGGATGTAACTCTGATAAGTCTCTAAAAACAGAAAAGTCTGTCTTACCTGGTCAAAACCTTTTGTTTATCACACAATTTAGCAGACAATACAATCAAATCTGTAATATAGTTAAAAATAACTTGACAATTCTAAAAGGAGATGAGGCCCTTAATAACATTCTAACATCAGGAGTTAAGTGTATAGCACGAAAAGCTCCCACTATAAGAGATATAACTGGCAGACAGTTTACAGATAAAGAAGTAGTAGGTTCGCATTGGCTTAGCCTAAAACCGGGATGTTTTAAATATGGCCATGTACCATGCAAAGGATGCACTTGTATCACTGTGACAGATACTTTTTCTTCAAAAGTTACCAATCAAGTATTTCATATTAGAGATAGGATCGACTGTAATTCTCAATACGTCATCTATCTCATTAACTGTTTATTCTGTTCCTGCCAATACATAGGTATCACTACCCGCCCACTAAAAGAAAGAATCCGTGAGCACTTGCGCTCTCTGGATGATAAGGAACTAAAAACGCCGGTAGCTAAACATTTTAGATCACATGGTATGGGACCAAAATATTTTTCATTTAGAGGTATCGATATAATTAAAAAACACCCTAGGGGTGGAGATAGGGAAAAAAGTCTGAGAAAAAAAGAAATCTTTTGGATTGTAAAGTTACATACTAGAGCTCCAGAAGGGATCAACAAAAGGATGGATGTGGATTTATTTGTTGAATAATCCACTCCCTTTCCAGAATTGCTAAAGTTACCTTCCATTTTTTCCTCATACTATAGTCTTGCACCTAAGTACCCTATAATCCTTTAAATCTTTCTGAATAATGCAGAATATAAAACAATATAGTACATCCTCAATCAATCAGGTGTTTTTTTATATATATTTTCTTTTTTATATGTATATTATATTCATTCTATTTGTTTATCCTTTTTGTTTTTATGCATATTAATATATTGTTTATCCTTTGTTTATATAATAATGTTTCTTTTTCATATGCAGACTAGTGCTTTTTATATATATACTTTTATTATATTAATAGGGCCTAATATATTTCCACCTATTTGTTTAGCCCTCTATATATAAATCACCTGTCTCCTCTAAGCCATAAACATATGTTTTTATTTTTCAGTTTTCTAATACGAAATTAGTATTATTTTAGACTTGTGTTTTTATTTTCATTTTTTATTTTCATTTATGTATTTTCTTATGTTGTGCTTAGAATTATGTATTGTTTTGATATCTGTTCTGAAATATATAGACAATTGTACTAGTATCATGTATATAAATGTCTTTTATGTCTTTGTATACATAGAAGTTTATAAAATAGGATGAATGACTTATTTGCAACAAATTACCCTGCTATTTCATCTGCAGGTGTAGATAAGGGTTTTGACTGAACAAGGCCTTGATTGGCTCCTTTGTTGCATTTAAGTCCACTCACACCTTGAACTCATCACCTCTGATGAAGCGCATGTACGCATGCGCGAAACGCGTCAGGTGTTAAGGCTTTGCTCTCACCTTATGTACTAGCACCTTTGCTCAAATAAACCTTTGTTGAACCAGCCGTGGGATTTTCCAGCCTCCTTTGTCCTCTTGTCTGGGGATTACCTATTTATATATATCTATATATATATATAGAAATATATATATATATATATATATATATGTGTGTGTGTGTGTGTGTGTGTGTGTGTGAGAGTGTGTGTACTTATGTATTTATATGTGTATATATTTATCTAGAGACATATAAACACATAAATACATATGTATACAGTATATACAGGTATATATATATATATATATATATATATATATATGTGAACTGGAGCCCTTTGCAGTTAAAGGGGCCGTCAACACTAAAACTGTTATTGTTTAAAAAGATAAATAATGCCTTTACTACCTATTCTCCAGCTTTGCACCACCAACATTGTTAAATTAATATACTTTATAACATTTAAAGCTCTAAATTTCTGCCTGTTTCTAAGCCACTACAGACAGTCTCTTATCACATGTTTTTTTTATTTGCTTTCACAACAGGAGACTGCTAGTTCATGTGAGCCATATATATAACATAGTGTTCATGCTTGTTGATTTATTTAAGAGTCAGCACAACACAGCACTAATTGGCTAAAATGCAAGTTTATAGATAATAAATAAAATGTAATGTAATCAGAGGGCTGTAAGAAGATGATTAGATACAAGGTAATCACAGAGTTAAAAAGTATATTAATATAACTATATTGGTTATACAAAACTGGGGGATGGGTAATAACGGGATTATCTATCTTTCAAAACAATAAAAATCCTATTGTAGACTGTCCCTTTAACCCTTTAACGACCAAGGACGTGCCAGGCACGTCCTACAAAAACCAGTCCTTAATGACCAAGCATTGGGGGGTTTCAAGTGCTTTCAGGATATTGCAGTGATGCCTCGATATTGAGGCATCCTGCAATATCCTTTTTTTACCCACCGATGCAGAGAAAGCCACTCTGTGGCTGTCAGGGTGCCAGGAATCAGACTGAGACGAGACGTGCAAAAATAAACACACCTTTATTAATAGCAAAAAATAATAAAAAGTCCACAAGTCAAATAACAAGCCAGGAGTCAAAACCAGAGCTGGTAGTCAGACGAGCCGAGTCAGGAGCCAAAGCGAATAGTCAGACGAGCCGGAATCAGGATGTCATGCTCGGCTGAACAGGTTCAGGGGTATGGAGCATGTGCAAGGTGATGACTGAGTTAAGCTGAGAGGATGTGAAGAGGTGAGTAGGACTCAGTATACCAGAATGGAAACACAGAACAAAGAAGGGCTTTTCTTAAAGTAACTTTACTAAGGTAATGCAAGGAAAACAAGAGGTAAAGCACATCGAGGTTATATTCCAAACTGATAATAAACAAATGAAAGTCTTTGTAAAAGAACAGTTCAAGCAGAAGTCCTTCAACAGACACAGACGACCCTTACGAGTACTTGATATTAGGATCAAAGTGGGCATACACAGGTATTAGAGCCAGGGTACTTGGTATCATATGCCAGTATCTCGGTAAGGCAACTTGGTTTTAGGAAGGGGCCGGACATATGCCAGTATCTCGGAATAGCAATTTGGGTTCAGGAAGGGGCAGAGCATAAGCCAGTATCTCGGTAAGGCAACTTGGGTTCAGGAAGGGGCCAAGCATACGCCAGTATCTCAGTAAGGCAACTTGGTTTCAGGAAGGAGCCGAGCATACGCCAGTATCTCGGTAAGGCAACTTGGTTTCAGGAAGGAGCCGAGCATACGCCAGTATCTCGGTAAGGCAACTTGGGTTCAGGAACGAGCCGAGCATACGCCAGTATCTCGGTAAGGCAACTTGGGTTCAGGAACGAGCCGAGCATACGCCAGTATCTCGGTAAGGCAACTTGGGTTCAGGAACAGGCCGAGCATACGCCAGTATCTCGGTAAGGCAACTTGGTCTCAGGAAGGAGCCGAGCATACGCCAGTATCTCGGTAAGGCAACTTGGGTTCAGGAACGAGCCGAGCATACGCCAGTATCTCGGTAAGGCAACTTGGTTTCAGGAAGGAGCCGAGCATACACCAGTATCTCGGTAAGGCAACTTGGTTTCAGGAAGGAGCCGAGTATACGCCAGTATCTCGGTAAGGCAACTTGGTTTCAGGAAGGAGCCGAGCATACGCCAGTATCTCGGTAAGACAACTTGGGTTCAGGAACAGGCCGAGCATATGCCAGTATCTCGGTAAGGCAACTTGGTTTCAGGAAGGAGCCAAGCATACGCCAGTATCTCGGTAAGGCAACTTGGGTTCAGGAACGAGCCGAGCATACGCCAGTATCTCGGTAAGGCAACTTGGGTTCAGGAACGAGCCGAGCATACGCCAGTATCTCGGTAAGGCAACTTGGGTTCAGGAACGAGCCGAGCATAGGCCAGTATCTCGGTAAGGCAACTTGGGTTCAGGAACAGGCCGAACATACGTCAGTATCTCGGTAAGGCAACTTGGGTTCAGGAACAGGCTGAGCATACGCCAGTATCTCGGTAAAGCAACTTGGGTTCTGGAACAGGCCGAGCATACGCCAGTATCTCGGTAAGGCAACTTTTGGTAGTTGGTGGTAAAAATGGTAAATGTCCCTTTAAGCAGGTTTGCAACAAACAAATGATAAATGTCCCTATAAGCAGGTTTGCAACAAACAAATGATAAATGTTCCTTTAAGCAGGTTTGTAACAAGCAAATGATAAATGTCCCTTTAAGCAGGTTTGCAACAAACAAATGATAAATGTTCCTTTAAGCAGGTTTGTAACACGCAAATGATAAATATCCCTTTAAGCAGGTTTGCAACAAACAAATGATAAATGTCCCTTTAAGCAGGTTTGTAACAAGCAAATGATAAATGTCACAGTAGAGTTGCTTAGACTCAGCAAGCAGATAAACATACAGTTCTTACAGCAGTGGAGTTTAGTATCAACAGCCAAGGAAGTATACAGGTACTCACAGAAGAGGTGTTCAGTCTCACAGCAGAGGTACTTGGCTTCAGGATAAACAGATGTCACAGTATAGTTGCTTAGACTCAGCAAGCAGATTAACATACAGTTCTTACAGCAGTGGAGTTTAGTACCAACAGCCAAGGAAGTATAAAAGAATTGTCAGAATACAAGCCAAGGGTCAGTAGCCAGGAAAGCAGTCCAATCTTTCATAAAGCAAAAAGGGGAATCCAGAAGAATGGTCAATAAGCAAGCCATGTTCAGATGCCAGGGATCCAACAACAAGACAGAAATTCAGGAAACAGAACAGAGGCAAAAACAAAGGAATTCAATCACAATGTCAAGGCACCAAATGATTAGTGAATCAGCCCTTTATAGCAGAGCTGATTAGAAAACTACCTGCAGCTGGCAAGCAGGTGGAGCCAGAGAGTAATCCACTGCAGGTAACAGGTCTCCAAAATGCTGCAAACATAAACAGATACCTCTGGTGGCACAGGAAAAGAATAACAGGCTGGGAACCAGGAGTCCCAGGTTCAAATCCAGGCACAAGGAAAACAGCAGAGTCAGGAACAAGCCAGGGATCAGGAACCAGGAAGGCAGCCAGGTAATACACAGGAACTCTCACAAACAGGTCTGAGACAACGCAAAGGCAAAGCATACTGAACAGAGGCCCTTTAAATAATAAGTGATGACATCACAATTCTGAGACTGCATCCTGTCTCACATGGATGATGCACAACAGTCTGGCCATAAAAGGAAGTGCAGGAAATGAGCACCATCCCCCACAATGCACCATAGTCAGGAAGAGAGGTGAGTAAAATGGCTGCCAGCAGCACATGGCAAACACAACAAGGAAAAAACCCTGACAGTACCCTCCCCTCAACGACCCCTCCCCCGCGGGAGGACAAAAGGCTTATTGGGGAAACGGGCATGGAAGACACGGAGGAGGGCGGGAGCATGAACATCAGAGGACCCAAGAACGCTCCTCCGGACCTTAGCCCCTCCAGTGAACCAAATACTGTATACAGCCCCTGGACATACGAGAGTCAATAATGCTGCTGACCTCATACTCCTCATGGTTGTCAACAAAGATAGGATGGGGACGAGGCAACACAGTGGTAAACCGATTACAAACCAATGGTTTCAAGAGGGAGACATGAAAAACATTGGAGATGCGCATAGCAGGAGGAAGGTCAAGAGTGTAGGCCACAGGATTAACCCGTCGGAGTATTCGAAAAGGACCAACATAATGGGGAGCCAATTTATTGGAAGGCACACGAAGGTTCAAGTTGCGGGAGGACAGCCAAACTCTCTCACCAACCTGGTAGGAAGGTGCAGGCAGACGCCTATGATCAGCCTGGAACTTTTGGCGCTGCATAGAACGATGAAGGCAATCTGCACCCACGTGGAACGGAGTTGCCGGAGATGCTCCTCCAAAGCCGGAATACCCTGAGACATGAATGAATCGGGCAACAAGGATGGTTGAAACCAAAAATTCGCCATAAATGGGGATAACTTGGAGGAAGCATTAATAGCACTATTACGAGCAAACTCTGCCCAAGGTAACAGTTCAGACCATTTATTGTGGTGATCTGAGACATAGCAACGGAGGAACTGTTCCAGAGCTTGATTAGACCGTTCTGCAGCCCCATTGGATTGAGGGTGATATGCCGAGGAGAAGGAAAGCTGGATCCCCATTTGAGCACAAAAGGAACGCCAAAATCTGGAGACAAACTGGCTACCCCGGTCCGACACTATCTCCTTGGGTAACCCATGTAAAAGGAAGACCTCCCGGGCAAAAATTGAAGCAAGCTCCTGAGCGGTAGGCAGCTTCATCAAGGGAATGCAATGTGACATTTTAGAAAAATGGTCAACCACCATAAGGATAACAGTATTGCCATTGGAAACAGGGAGCTCGACAATGAAGTCCATGGAAAGATGTGTCCAAGGACGCTCACCATTAGCAATAGGTTGAAGAAGACCCACAGGAAGACATCGAGGAGTCTTATTCTGTGCACAAACTGAGCAGGAGGCAACATCAGAACGAAGACCCGGCCACCAGAATTGTCGAGTGACAGACCAAATAATTTGGTTCTTGCCTGGGTGACCTGCGGCTTTAGGATAGTGGTAAGTGTGCAAAAGTTTAGTTAGAAGATTCTCAGGAACAAAACACTTACCACTAGGTTTCTCAGGAAGTGCATTGGTTTGTGCAGCCAGGATCTCCTCCCCAATGGAGAAGTCAAATTAGTACATATGGTAGCCAAAATATGGTCAGGAGGTATAACAGGAGTAGGTACAGACTCCTCCTTGGACAGAGGCGAAAATTGTCGAGAAAGGGTATCAGCCCTAACATTCTTACTACCAGGCAGGTAGGAGACCACATAATTAAACCGAGACAAAAATAGCGCCTATCTGGCCTGTCGGGGTGACAAACGTTTTGCTTCAGATAGATAAGTTAAATTCTTGTGGTCAGTAAGAATGAGCACTGGCACGCTAGCACCCTCGAGAAGATGCCTCCATTCCTTGAGTGCCAAAATTATGGCCAGTAATTCCCTGTCGCCAATTTCATAATTGCACTCCACTGGAGACAATTTCTTAGAGAAGAAACCACACGGATGCAAGGAACCGTCAGGCGTGGGACGTTGAGACAAGAGGGCACCTACTCCAGTCTCAGATGCATCGACCTCAAGAATGAAAGGCAGGACAGGGTTAGGATGAGCCAGAACTGGAGCAGCAGCAAAGGCAGTCTTAAAACTATCAAAGGCCTTAATGGCAGTAGGTGACCAATGGAGTGGATCATTCTCTTTACGGGTCATGTCTGTGATAGGTTTGACCAAGGAAGAAAAGTTTTTAATAAACTTTCTATAGTAATTGGCGAACCCCAAAAAACGTTGAATAGACCGAAGACCAACTGGGCGAGACCACTTCAGAACTGCAGATAACTAGTCAGGATCCATGGAGAACCCTGCAACGGAGATAACATAACCTAGGAAGGTTACTTGAGTCTGATGGAACTCACATTTCTAAAGTTTACAAAACAGGCCGTTCTCACGTAGTCTCTGAAGAACCCGTGTAACATCAGAACAATGAGCCTCAAGTGTGGGTGAGTGTATGAGGATGTCGTCTAAGTACACCACAACACACTGTTGCAACATATCTCGTAGGACATCATTAATACATTTCTGAAAAACAGCAGGAGCATTACATAGGCCAAAGGGCATTACAAGATACTCATAATGCCTGCTCCTGGTGTTAAATGCTGTTTTCCATTTGTGACCCTCCTTAATCCTAACAAGATTGTACGCTCCTCTAAAATCAAGTTTAGTAAAGACCGTAGCTCCCTTGAGGCGGTCCCGTAATGAGCGGAATAGGGTAAGCATTCTTAATGGTAAGACGATTAAGACCCCTATAATCGATACATGGTCTTAACTCGCCACCCTTTTTCTTCACAAAGAGGAGAGCGGGATTTGCGAATGATCCCCCGTGACAGAGCATCAGCAACATACTCCTCCATAGCACAATTCTCTGCAACAGACAGAGGGTACACCCGGTCCCGAGGAGGAATGGCTCCGGGTTGCAGGTCTATGGCACAATCGTAAGACCGGTGAGGAGGCAACGTACCGGCACGCACCTTGTCAAACACGTCTAGGAACTCTCGGTACTCCTCTGGCAATTGAGATACCGAAGAAGTGCACAAGACTTTAACTGGTTTCAGAAGACAAGTGGAAATACATTGCAGGGACCACGACAAAATTTCGGACCTGCGCCAGTCGAGACTGGGATTGTGCTTTTGGAGCCAGGGATAAACCAGAACAACTGGGAAATGTGGAGAGTTTATCACCTGGAACTGGAGGGTTTCAAAATGGAGAGCCCCAACAGCCATGGACAACGGAGCAGTTTCGTGAGTAACGAGTGCGGGCTGAAGGGGCCTGCCATCAATGGCCTCAATAGCAAGCAGAACGGACCGAGGCAAAACAGGAATGGAGTGCTTTGATACAAAACCACTGTCAATGAAATAGCCTGCAGCACCGGAGTCAACAAGAGCCTGAGTGACTATTTTATTATTATTATTATTCTTTATTTATAAAGCGCCAACAGATTCCGCAGCGCTGTCCATGGGTACAAAGATAAAAGTACAGTACAATACAATATAGAAGACACCAAAGTTTAACAAAACAAATACAGGGGGAATTGAGGGCCCTGTTCCCGTGGGAACTTACAATCTAGATGGTAGAAGGGTGAGAAACAGGAGGTGGGGACTGCAAAGGTGAGAATGATGTTAGTGTGGAGTTAGATGGGGCAGCAGTTAGGCAGGTAGAATTCATTTTTTACTGATTTAGAGATAGGCTTCCATGAACAGAAAGGTCTTTAGGGAGCATTTAAAGGAGGAAAGGTTAGGGGAAAGTCTAACAGCTCTGGGAAGTGCATTCCAGATGGTTGGTGCTGCACGAGAGAAGTCCTGTAGCCTGGCATGGGAGGAGGTGATGGTAGAAGATGCAAGGAGCAGGTCATTGTTGGATCTTAGGGGGGCGGGCTGGGGTATATTTCTTGATGAGTGAGGACAGGTGGGGGGGGCTACGTTGGTAAGGGCTTTGTAGGTCAGGATGAGAATTTTGAATTTAATTCTGCTGTGGATGGGTAGCCAGTGAAGGGACTCGCAGAGAGGTGCAGCAGATACAGAGCGTCGGGAGAGGTGGATTAGCCTAGCAGAGGCATTTAGGATTGATTGAAGAGGGGAGAGGCGGGAGAGAGGGAGGCCAGTTAGTAGGTTATTACAGTAGTCAAGTCGGGAGATTACCAGGGAGTGGATTAGCTGTTTAGTAGTTTCAGCACTCAGAAATGGACGGATTTTGGAGATATTGCGTAGATGGTTGCGACAGGAGGAAGATAGCAATTGGATGTGGGGAATGAAGGACAGATTGGAGTCAAGTGTAACTCCTAGGACACGGACTTGGGATGATGGGGAGATAGTGGTATCACCAACAGTGATTGAAAAGTTAGGAACCGGGGTAGAATTAGAGGGGGGGATTAGAAGGAGCTCAGTCTTGGACATATTGATTTTTAGGTGGTAAGAGGCCATCCAAGAAGGAATGCCAGATAAGCAGACACCGATGTGAGCAAGGACAGAAAGAGAGAGTGAAGGGGCGGATAGGTAGATCTGGGTATCATCAGCATAGAGGTGGTAGTTGAAGCCATAGCTACTGATAAGTTTTCCCAGTGAGGATGTATAAATAGAGAAGAGTAGGGGACCCAGAACAGAGCCTTGAGGTACTCCAACAGACAGAGGCAATGGAGAGGAGTCGCCACCAGCAAAGGAGACAGAAAAGGACCTATTAGAGAGATAAGAGTGGATCCAGGAAAGGGCTGTGTCAGAGAGCCCAAAGGAGCTGAGAGTCCGTAGGAGAAGGGGATGGTCAACTGTGTCAAAGGCAGCAGACAGATCAAGTAAGATAAGTATTGAGTAGTGGCCGTTTTTTTTAGCAGAAAGAAGATCATTAGTAACTTTGGTGAGGGCAGTCTCAGTTGAGTGTTGGGAACGGAAGCCAGATTGTAAGGGGTCAAGCAGTGAGTTGGAGGACAAGAAGTGGGTTAAGCGATCGAAGACTAGTTTTTCCAGGACTTTTGAAGCTAGCGGAAGCAGTGATATGGGGTGGTAGTTTGCAGGAGAATTGGGGTCGAGGGAGGGTTTTTTGAGGATGGGGGTGACCTTTGCATGTTTGAAGGAAGATGGGAATGAACCGGTAGTAAGGGATAGGTTAAATATGTGAGTAAGAGCTGGAGTGAGGGTAGAAGACAGAGACGGTATTAGATGTGGAAGGGATAGGGTCAAGTGGGCAGGTAGTGAGGTGTGAGGAAGACAATAGGGAACTCACTTCGTTCTCAGAGGTAGGGGGGAAGGTGCTGAGAGTGGTGGAGGGGGTTGCCGGGGGCGGAGATGGAAGGTTGCAGACTTGTGTTGGGATATTACTTTGGATAGTAATTGTTTTGTTGAAAAAGTAGTCTGCCAGATCTTGAGCACTAAAGGCAGATGAAGGGGGTGGTGAAGGTGGGTAAAGGAGAGAGTTGAAAATGGAGAAGAGACGTTTGGGGTTTGTGGAGTGAGTAGATATAAGAGAAGAGAAGTAGGTTTGCTTGGCTAAGTGAAGGGCAGAGGAGTAAGAATAAAGAATGAACTTATAGTGAAGGAAATCTGATTCAGAGCGGGATTTCCTCCAGGCACGTTCAGCAGCACGGGAGCACTTTTGCAGGTAGCGTGTTTGGTTGGAGTGCCAGGGTTGGAGCTGACGACGTGGGGTTTTGCGTATTTGGGGAGGAGTGAAAGTGTCCAGTGCTGAGGAGAGAGTATTGTTATAGTGGGTTGTAGCAAGGTCAGGGCAGGATATTGTGGAAGTGTGGGGGAGGTGTTTTTGAATAAGGTTGGAGAGTTGTAGAGGATCCACAGTGTGCAGATTTCTACAGGTGCGGGGATGAGGGGGAGAAGTAGGTTTAGCCTGTATATTAAGCTTAAAGGTGAGCAGATGGTGGTCTGAGATGGGAAATGGGAGACAGGTGGCGTCAGAGGGAGAGCAGAGGTAGGAGAATACTAGATCAATAGAGTGTCTGTCGCGGTGAGTAGGGAATATGGTGGATTGTGAGAGACCAAAGGAGTTTGTGAGTGAGAGAAGTTTAGAGGCAGCAGGGGCAGATGGGTTATCAATGGGGATGTTGAAGTCCCCCAGGTTTAAAGCAGGTGTATTTGTAGAGAGAAAGTGAGAAAGCCAGGCAGCGAAGTTATCAAGGAATTGGGAGGTTGGTCCAGGGGGGCGATAGATAACTGCCACCCTGAGAGAGAGGGGGAGAATAGTCGGATGCAGTGAACTTCAAAGGAGGAAAAGGAGAGAGATGGATGAGGCTGCAGGTGCTGAAAGGAGCAGGAGGGGGAGAGTAAGATTCCAACACCGCCACCATGTCTATCACCTGGCCTAGGTGTGTGGCTAAAGTGGAAACCACTGTGTGTGAGAGCAGCAATGGAAGCAGTGTCAGAAGATGATAACCAGGTTTCAGTAATTGCTAGAAGATTGAAAGCATTAGAAATAAAAAGGTCATGAACAGTTGTGAGTTTGTTGCAGACAGAGCGTGCATTCCAGAGAGCACAAGAAAAGAGAGGGGATAAGCGCTGTGTGTTAATAGAAATGAGATTGTTAGGATTGCGTGACCTAAAGTTTTTGCAGTGGGGGACTGAGTGAGAGTGTAAAAGTGTGGTTATTGCTGCAGGGCCAGGGTTAGGAGAGATGTCACCAGCAGCAAGCAGTAGGAGGAGTGTGAGTGACAGAAGGTGAGAGGGGGACTTGTAGGAGCGGGTATGATTAGACACAGGAGAGTTAGATGGGGAAGTATTTCTAAGGAGACAAAGTAGTTCATGAGAGGAGAGCATAGGGGATGAGAGAAGGGAGGGTGAGATAAGGATAGTGTGTGGGTTATTGTTGCTACAGGGAAGTGCAGTGATTTTTAGGAAAAGGGCAGACAGAAATAGCAGAAAAGACATGGAAAGCATTGTGCAGGTGTATAGTTAGTAAGTTTTACCTGTTAGTGGGACTGCAATTTCCCCCTCCAGTTTCTAACTCCAGTTCTTAACTCGGCACTTGTAACACAGGGCACAAAGAGCCAAGGCATCAGAGAGCCAAGTGTTCACTTATTTCTATATAAATTGTAATGATTTGAATCAGGACAGCTGTGCACAGGCAGACTAGTTAGGAGACTGGTGTTATACACACTTGCAAATTAGATTGGGGGAAGACAAATGGTTGGGAAGCACACAGATATTGTACAAAGGAACTGATAACAAATCTAAAAAAAAAATAAATCATAAATCAAGACAGCAGGAGAGATGCATACCAGTGTATTTTAGCAAATTAAAGGGATACAGAGGGGCAACCAGGCAGATAAAGGAAGCAGGAGAGATGCATACCAGTGTATTTTAGCAAATTAAAGGGATACAGAGGGGCAACCAGGCAGATAAAGGAAGCAGGAGAGATGCATACCAGTGTATTTTAGCAAATGAAAGGGATACAGAGGGGCAACCAGGCAGATAAAGGAAGCAGGAGAGATGCATACCAGTGTATTTTAGCAAATTAAAGGGATACAGAGGGGCAACCAGGCAGATAAAGGAAGCAGGAAAGGACAACCGTGACCAAAGGTTTCTCCTTAAGCGGTTCCGGGGACGAGGATAAACCACCCAAGGTCTGCCCCCGACAGGACCTTAGGTGTGAGCGTTTCCCGGCCGTGTAGGACAAGACTTCAAAAGGTGGCCCTGTAACCCACAATAGAGGCAGAGCCCCTCCCTCCTCCTAAAGGCCCTCTCTGCTGCGGAGAGACGCATGAATCCTAACTGCATCGGCTCAGCAGTACCTGGTGATTCGGGACCAGGAGGCATGGGAGGAGAGGGAGGCATGGGTGGGAACGAACACGTAGGAGACAACGGAACAGGAGGCTTCCGCAAGCGCTCCTTGAAAGACGGCCTCTCTCTGAGTCTGATGTCAATTAGGATCAAAAAAGACACCAATGCCTCGAGATCCTCTGGTAAATCTCTGGCAGCAACTTCGTCTTTAATCGCATCAGAGAGCTCATGAAAGAAGGCGGCAACAAGGGCTTCATTGTTCCAACCTACCTCTGCGGCAAGCGTACGGAACTCAATAGCATACTGAGCAACAGATCTTGTACCTTGCTGAATGGACATGAGTCGTTTAGCAGCAGAGGAGGAGCGAGCCGGAACATCAAATACCCTTCGAAAGGCCACAAATTCAGGGTAATTTGAAATCACAGGTTTATTAGTCTCCCACAAGGGATTAGCCCAGGCAAGAGGTGTGTCAGAGAGTAACGAGATGAGAAATCCCACCTTAGCTCTGTCAGAGGGAAACGCCTGAGGTAACATCTCAAAGTAAATGCCCACCTGGTTCAAAAACCCTCTGCACTGAATAGGATCGCCTCCATATCGCTGAGGTAGAGGTGCAAAACCGGACATGCTCCTGTTAGGCATAGGTGCAGCAGCGGAAACAGGAGCAGCCATAACTTGCGGGACACTTTGGTCCAAATGTGCAGTGCGAGTCAGCAGGGTTTGCAGGGCTAGTGCAAATTGATCCAAGCGGTGATCCTGTACATCCATCCTGGAAATGATGGCAGGTAAAGGTGGATAATTAGCAAAATCAGGATTCATGGCCTTTGCGTAATGTCAGGGTGCCAGGAATCAGACTGAGACGAGAAGTGCAAAAATAATCACACCTTTATTAATAGCAAAAAATAATAAAAAGTTCACAAGTCAAATAACAAGCCAGGAGTCAAAACCAGAGCTAGTAGTCAGACGAGCCGAGTCAGGAGCCAAAGCGAATAGTCAGATGAGCCGGAATCAGGAACAAGGAAAACAGCAGAGTCAGGAACAAGCCAGGGATCAGGAACCAGGAAGGACGTCAGGCAGCCAGGTAATACACAGGAACTCTCACAAACAGGTCTGAGAAAACGCAAAGGCAAAGCATACTGAACAGAGGCCCTTTAAATAATAAGTGATGACATCACAATTCTGAGACTGCATCCTGTCTCACATGGATGATGCACACCAGTCTGGCCATAAAAGGTAGTGCAGGAAATGAGCAGCATCCCCACACAATGCACCATAGTCAGGAAGAGAGGTGAGTAAAATGGCTGCCAGCAGCACATGGCAAACACAACAGGGAAAAAACCCTGACAGTGGCCCTCTCTGCATCGGCCAGCTATGGTGCCGATCGTTGGTGGGTAGGAGCAATAGCAGGGAGGCGGGTGGTTGGCACATCGCTGGAGGATATCCATTGATAAGTGCCGGGCAGATGGGAGAGGCGGGAGCGTGCACGGGAGGCGGGAGAGTGCACTGGAGGTGGGAGGGAGCGTGCAGGCGTGCGGGGGGGATCCGCTACACTATGGAACAACATTGTGAAATGGAAGGAGGGAGAGGGGGGATACATGTTGGGAAAGGGATCTGAGAAAGGGGTAGCGTATTGAGGGGGGGCAGCTACACTACAGAAAAAAAAAACTCAAAAAGGCTCAACATTTAACAAACTGGGTACTGGCAGACAGCTGCCAGTACCCAAGATGGCAACAAATAAGTAAAGGGGGGAGGGTTAGAGAGCTGTTGAGGGGGATCATGGAGGTTGGGGGCTAAAGGGGATCCTACACTCTAGAATATATATATTTTTTTTTAAAAAAAGCCTTTTATTTAACTACTGGCAGACTTTCTGCCAGTACTTAAGATGGCGGTGACAATTGTGGGGTGGGGGATGGAAGAGAGCTGTTTGAGAGGGGTCAGGGAGGGATCCAGGGGTGGAATGTGTCAGGTGGGAGGCTGATCTCTACACTAAAGCTAAAATTAAACCTACAAGCTACCTAATTAACCCTTTCACTGCTGGGCATAATACAAGTGTGGTGCGCAGCGGCATTTAGCTGCCTTCTAATTACCAAAAAGCAATGCAAAAGCAATATATGTCTGCTATTTCTGAACAAAGGGGACCACAGAGATGCATTTACAACCATGTGTGCCATAATTGCACAAGCTGTTTGTAAATAATTTCAGTGAGGAACCTAAAGTTTGTGAAAAAGTTAACATTTTTTTTTATTTGATCGAATTTGCCGGTGAAATGGTGGCATGAAATATACCAAAATGGGCCTAGATCAATACTTTGGGTTGTCTAATGCACTACACTAAAGCTAAAATTAACCCTACAAGCACACTACAAGCTACCTAATTAACTCCTTCACTGCTGGGCATAATACAAGTATGGTGCGCAGCGGCATTTAGCAGCCTTCTAATAACCAAAAAGTAATGCCAAAGCCATAAATGCCTGCTATTTCTGAACAAACGGGATCCCAAAGAAGCATTTATAACCATTTGTGCCATAATTGCAAAAGCTATTTGTAAATAATTTCAGTGAGAACCCTAAAGTTTGTGAAAAAGTTTGTGAAAAAGTTAACGATTTTTTTTATTTGATCGCATTGATTGATGGTGGCAAGAAATATACCAAAATGGGCCTAGATCAATACTTTGGTTTATCAACTAAAAATAAAAAATATATACATGTGAAGGGTTATTCAGGGATTTCTGACAGATATCAGTGTTACGTTACAATTTTGAAAAAAAAAATGATTCGGAAATAGCAAAGTGCTACTTGTACATATTGCCCTATAACTTGCAAAAAAAGCAAAGAACATGTAAACATTGGGTATTTCTAAAGTCAGGACAAAATTTAAAAACTATTTAGCATGGGTGTTTTTTGTGGTTGTAGATGCGTAAGAGATTTTGGAGGTCAATTTTTTCATCATATTTTATAAAATTTTTTATAGTAAGTTATATGATATGATGAAAATAATGGTATCTTTAGAAAGTCCATTTCATAGCGAGAAAAAACGTATATAATATGTGTGGGTACAGTAAATGAGTAAGAGGAAAATTACAGCTAAACACAAACACTGCAGAAATGTAAAAATAGCCCTGGTGCTTAACGGTAAGAAAACTTAAAAATGGTCTGGTCACTAAGGGGTTAAGTAGATGAAAACATGAAAAAAAACATTTATGCAATATTCATTCTATATAATAAAAGGCCAAGTGTGTTTGTCCGAAGCTGTCATGCGCAGTAGAGACAGCACGAGGACAAACACACCTGGCCTTTGAGTCCCTAGCTGATCTGCGGCAGAAGTGGGCGTGAGCGGGGGCGTGACCGACGTGAATGGGGCGTGGCCGGGCGTGAATTGCCGTAAAGGGGGCGTGACCGGGTGTGAAGGGGGCGCGGCCGCGCAATAGAAGGGGGAGAGATAGAGAGGGGAGAGAGATAGAGAGGGGGAGGAGGGAGAGGGGGGAGAGAGGGGAAGGGAGATAGAGGAGGGGAGAGAGAGCTCAAAAGAGAGGGGGGAGAGAGAACAGAAGAGGGTGAATAGAGAGAGCAGAAGAGGGGGGATAGAGAGAGGGAGAGAGACAGCAAAAGAGAGGGGGGGGAGAGAGACAGCAAAAGAGAGAGGGGAAGAGAGACAGCAAAAGAGAGGGGGGAGAGAGACAGCATAAGATAGAGGGGGAGAGAGACAGCAAAAGAGAGGGGGGAGAGAGACAGCAAAAGAGAGGGGGGAGAGAGACAGCAAAAGAGAGAGGGGAAGAGAGACAGCAAAAGAGAGGGGGAGAGAGACAGCAAAAGAGAGAGGGGGGAGAGAGACAGCAAAAGAGAGGGGGGAGAGAGACAGCAAAAGAGAGGGGGGAGAGAGCGCAAAAGAGAGGGGGAAGAGAGAGCGCAAAAGAGAAGGGGGAAGAGAGAGCGCAAAAGAGGGGAGAGAGAGCGCAAAAGAGAGGGGAAAGAGCGCAAAAGAGAGGGGGGAGAGAGAGCGCAAAAGAGAGGGGTGGAGAGAGAGCGTAAAAGAGAGGGGGAGAGAGAGCGCAAAAGAGGGGAGAGAGAGCGCAAAAGAGAGGGGAGAGAGAGCACAAAAGAGAGGGGGAGAGAGAGAGCGGAAAAGAGAGGGGGATAGAGAGTGCAAAAGAGAGGGGAGAGAGGGGGGGGAGAGAGCGCAAAAGAGATGGGGGGAGAGAGAGAGCGCAAAAGAGAGGGGGAGTGAGAGAGCGTAAAAGAGAGGGGGGAGAGAGAGAGCGCAAAAGAGAGGGGGGAGAGAGAGCGCAAAAGAGAGGGGGAGAGAGCGCAAAAGAGAGGGGGAGAGAGACCTCAAAAGAGAGTGGGGGAGAGAGAGAGCAAAAGAGAGAGGGGAGAGAGCGCAAAAGAGAGGGGGGACAGAGAGAGTGCAAAAGAGAGGGGGAGAGAGCGCAGAAGAGAGGGGGCAGAGAGAGAGCTCAAAAGAGAGTGGGGAGAGAGAAAGCTCAAAAGAGAGGGGGAGAGAGAGAGCAAAAGAGAGGGGGGAGAGAGAGCAAAAGAGAGGGGGAGGGAGAGAGCGCAAGGGGTGGGACCGCTGTACTGCAAAAAATGGCCCGTGTGAACGGGCTTTAGGACTAGTATTTAATAAAGTGTTAAACTGTGTTTTTACTGTAAATATCTCACATTCCAATGTTCTGCACAAAGGGGGGTATGCTCTATGTATTTTTAAATAGATATTCCTATATATATAAATATATATATATATATGTATATGTGTGTACAAATATCTGTCAGATATATATTTAAATATCTTGTGAACAATAAATAGAATTTTTTTTCCAACTGCATTTAAGTCTATGGGGAATGTGATTTTGCATTTGCAAATTCTCAAAGTCTATTTGTTATCGTTACGTTACAAACATGAGAGAGCAAACTTTTTACTTTCAACTGGTAATACGAGCTTGAATCTTTGAGCGCAAAAAAATACTTCTAGCAGTTTTAATGCTTGAACATGAGTGCAAACTACAACTCCACTCGTAATCTAGCCCATAGCTAGTATTTGTATCGGGTTGCCATGTGTCCAGTACTCAACCGGACAGTCCAGTATTTTAGCAAGCTGTCCAGTAAAATCTTCACAAAAATACTGGACACTTAAATCTCCAGTTTTTAACCCCTTAATGGTTGTGACGTACTATTAAGGGTTTTCTTGTTTCAAATAGTGTGGGTCCCGCTGCCAGCAGCGAGACTGCACTATTAATTACACAATCCCCATAGAAAGACTAGCAACGTACAGGGTACGTCACTGGTTCTTAAAGGGACATTAAACACTAAATAAATGCTAGATAGAATGATGCATTCAAAGAAAATACTAGGCTGAGAATAACATATATATGTATTTTTTAAAGTTTCATTACCTGTTTAAATATTGACAAAATAAGTGTAAAATTGTAGTGTCTATAAAACAATGGGAGCTGCCATGTTGTAACGTAGGTTACCTTCTCTGCTGTGGCCAATTAGAGATAGTTATAAATAATTCACTAGAGTGTGCAGCTAATGGCTGTGTGGAATATAACAGTGTTTTGCACTTCCATTTCTAACAGCAACTGAAAAGCTCACAATTTCAGAATGGAATTACAGGAAAGGGGGACAAAATAAATAATGAAAGTATATTGCAGAAATGATTTTATATATACAGTTTATCATTTTATATTACCATCTCAAAGTGTTTAATGGCCCTTTAAGGGGTTAAACAGAGTTAAATGTAAAAGGCCTCCTATGCCTCAATGCATTACAAATAAGGAGCAAAAAAGAAGTGAGAAGCTTTCAAGGGGGTGACATTTCTGCTGTTTAGATGTGTTACAAATAGGTACAAATACTACATTTTATTTTACTGGCAGAAAATGGGTTAAATGACTGCTTGTGAAAAATGTACATGGTAGAATCAAAAGTGGGGTATAAATAAGGTAGAGCTTTGGGAGGGGGAGCATTGTGTGACCCCCACAGACCATCATGCCCAGGTATCTACAGATTGTCTACTATTTTTAAGTGGGCACCTGGCAACCCTATCAGTAGCTGCGACACTCTGTGGCACTGTAACTTACCATATTTGAAGAAAATACTTGAGTGAACTCATTTGCACTACCAGTTATATCAATGTCATGCATCTAAAGTATTTCACTTTTTTGGGTATCTTTGTAAATATGTTACTATTTGAATTGAACACAGCACTTCAACAATGTTCTCCATTTATAATATATATAATATCGGTACTGTATCGATGTTTACGTGTGCGATTTTTCTACGGAACCCTAAATTTGGTCTTCGTTTCCAATTACTTTGCATTTCTTGTCTAAAGAGGCGCACAGATCACGTGATTGAAATGCAACAGTGGCCATTTTTAGTTAGGGAACTTGGATCAAAACGCTGAATGAAGATTCGGGAAGATTGGAAGCTATTGTAACTGTTATAAGATTGCCCCGGAAATAGTTTGTACCTCAGAGACACTGGATCTTTATAAATGTGAGTCATAATATATATTCTGCAACACTTCGTAGTATAGGAATTATTTGTATTTTACGTTGCAGTCATATATTTGTATAATTTAGTATACAGCATATGTATACGGAACTGTATGTATCTAAGCGGGTACGGGATACATACACTCATGCTTGTAGGCACATTTCTGAGTTTATGTTTTCATTATTTCTATTTTATTGTAAATGTGCATTGACAATTATATTTAGGTTATATTATATATTGTTACTATGCATTAGTTCTAGCGGACATAATCATGTAGTTATCCATCACAATCATTGTGATCATTAAAGGGATATAGTAGGTATTAACTCTTTAGACACTTTTGCATGTTGTATAAACCTTCAGTGACTGCTTTTCGTTTTTCTTATTTCTATTAAAAAGGTTGAGGTGACACGATTTTAGAGGCTGTGCATTACTGCAGATTATTGGGTTGTACCAAGTGGTACATTATTCAGTATTCTATTATTGTTGTTATAATAAAAATCAGTTATTTCCATACTTGAATTTATTCTGCACTTTAGTCTAAATTGCTATATAAAATGCAATGTCACTACTGTTGATTTCCAAGGGCAAACCCATGCTTGTCAATCATCCAACATTTTCTGGGACAGTTCCTTTTTGCCCCATGTCCTGTGGTATTATTATCCCAATGTAAAAAGCTGCCTTGATATGTATATCTATTTGTGACTGCTGGCAAGATTGACTTCATTTTGGAATCTCCCTTCACAACAAGCTAAAGTGAATTTGTTCATTCTGTTGCAATTTATTACTCGGGCAACACAGTCTCTATACAGACAAGTGCAGGTGTTCTGTCGAGAACTCCAATTCGTCAAAAACTCCAATCTGACGTCACTTCTGGTGACTCTTTTATTTTAAAATCTGTTTTGCCTCTGTCTGGGGGGCCACCGAAGACCCTTTGGCATACACCCCAAGTAAACCTTGAACCCCCCCAAGCGGAGGCAAAATAGATAGTGAAGATAGGCGATTACAGGGCCTATCTTATTGTTTGTGAATCCTGTGACTCACTGGACACAGCCAATCAGATGTATGGAAATACCGGAAGTGACGTCAGATTGGAGTTCTCGACAGAACACAGGAAAGTAAGTGACACATTTATATTTATATTTATTTAACGCGTGCACAACTTGAAATTCTTTATATCTCCATATTATAAGGGAATTTTTAGATAACCAAGCTAGGAAAACCTTTTAAAAACATCTATCTAAAAATTCTTCTTTCCTCATCAAGCAAATTTTTTTTCCATATATTAATTACTCTAAAACTACTGGAATTTATACAATGCTTCAAGGAATATTCTAATGCAAAAAATTGCATTTTATATTTCATTATAACAAAGGGGGTTAAACACAGAGCTAATATTTGGCACTGAAACAGCAAACAGACTAATGCTGCTGAGCCAGAGAGCAGCGTCAGTGGCATAACCCACCAATCAGTGTCTGTGCTCTGTTAATGAGCAGTAATAATTGTGGCTACCGAGCAGGACTTTACCCCTTTGCGTTGTGATAAACACATACCTAGGGTAAATAATGCAAACATTTAATGTCCTAAAGAATTAGAACATGTGACTTATGGATTAGAATATTACTATATATATATATATATATATATATATATATATATATATATATATATATAGTACTGTGTAAAAGTCTTAGACCACCATTAGATTTGTTTTAGAAAAGTTTTAATGACCATCCATATTTATTTTTCGGTTTCTTTATTAAGATACAAACAGAAAATACAGGAAATATGTTCACAAAATATAAACACAATTTTCATAACAAAATTACTTCTTTAGGCAAAAGTCAGTATTTAGTGTGCCCTTCCTTGGCAATAAGCACATCTTGAACTCTTTTGGGTAGACTGTCCTGAAGTAATCTTCTGGTATATTATACCAGGCTTCTTTCAGTACTTCCCAGAGTTCTTCTTTAGATTTAGTTGTCTTTTATTTCTTTCTCGGTCTAGGTGATAACATACTGCCTCTATAATATTCAGGTCTGGACTCTGTGGAGGCCAGTCCATGACTATCTGTGTTTGATCAGCTATATTTCTTTCATGTAATTAGCAAGAGTCCATGAGCTAGTGACGTATGGGATATACATTCCTACCAGGAGGGGCAAAGTTTCCCAAACCTTAAAATGCCTATAAATACACCCCTCACCACACCCACAATTCAGTTTTACAAACTTTGCCTCCCATGGAGGTGGTGAAGTAAGTTTGTGCTTAAGATTCTTCGTTGATATGCGCTTCGCAACAGGTTGAAGCCCGGTTTTCCTCTCAAAGTGCAGTGAATGTCAGAGGGATGTGAAGAGAGTATTGCCTATTCGAATACAATGGTCTACCTCTAGGGGATCAATTTCATAGGTTCTCTGTTATCGGTCGTAGAGATTTCTTCTTCTACCTCCCTTTTCAGATCGACGATATACTCTATATACCTTTACCTCTACTGATTCTCGTTTCAGTACTGGTTTGGCTATCTACTACATGTAGAGGAGTGTCCTGGGTTAAGTCAATCTTATTCTTTGTGACACTCTGCGCTAATGGTTGGGCACTTTATTTGTAAAGTTCTAAATATATGTCTATAAACTTATATTTGCCTTGATTCAGGGTATTCAGTATTCCTTTTCTATACAGACTGTCAGTTTCATTATTGGGATAATGCATTACTTTATTTTTTCTTACCTTGAAAAATTTTAATTTGGCCATTTTTTCCCGTGTGCTGTTAGGCTCGCGGGGGCAGAAAATGTTTCTTTTTACGTCATTTTTTTTGCGCGTACTTTTTTGGTGCAAAAAATTGTCATTTCCGGTGACGTTTCACCGGAAGTTGTATTCTGTTACGCATGCGTATTCAGACATTTTTTTGAGCCAAAAAATTTTTTTTAAAAAATGTGGGCGTATATTTTACTCACTTTATTTAAACATTTTTTTATCATGACTTCTGGTTTCCAGAAGCTTATTTATTTGGCATTCTTTCCCATTCCTGAAACTGTCTTTTAAGGAATTTGATAATTTTGCTTTATATGTTTTTTCTTTTTATTACATATTGCAAGATGTCTCATCCTGCCCCCGGATCTAAATCCTCTAATGAACAGACGCTGCCTGATGCTGGACCTACCAAAGTTAAGTGTATATGTTGTAAACTTGTGGTATCTGTTCCCCCAGCTGTGGTTTGTGAAAGCTGTCATGATAAACTTTCCAAAGCGGATTCTGTCTCTATTAGTAATAATCCTTTACCTGTTGTTGTTCCTTCAACATCTGTTGTTCAGGATGTTCCTGTTAATGTTAAAGAATTTGTTTCTAATTCTATTTAGAAGGCTCTGTCTGTTATTCCTCCTTCCAATAAACGTAAAAGGTCTTTCAAAACTTCTCATTTTTCTGATGAATTTTTAGGTGACCACCATCATTCTGACTTATCTGTTTCTGATGAGGTTTTTTCCGGTTCGGAAGATTCTACTATAGATATTGATTCTGATAAATCTTCATATTTATTTTTATTCGTTCATTGCTTAAAGAAGTTTTGATTGCTCTAGATATGGAGGAGTCCAGTGCTCTTGATTCTAGAACTACTAAACGTTTAAATTCGGTTTATAAACCTCATGTGTTAATTCCGGAAGTTTTTCCCGTTCCTGATGCTATCTCAGATGTGATTGCTAGGGAATGGGATAGTCTGGGTACTTCATTTACTCCTTCTCCAAGGTTTAAGAAATTGTACCCTGTGCCATCTGATAGACTGGAATTTTGGGATAAAATCCCTATAGTCGATGGGGCTATCTCTACTCTTGCCAAACGTACTGCTATTCCTACTGCAGATAGCACTTCGTTTAAAGATCCTTTAGATAGGAAAATTGAATCTTTTTTGAGAAAAGCTTATTTATGTTCAGGTAATCTACTTAGACCTGCTATCTCTTTGGCTGATGTTGCTGCGGCTTCAACTTTTTGGTTGGAGACTTTAGCGCAACAAGTAACAGATCATAACACTTATAGCATTGTTAAACTTCTTCAACACGCTAATAATTTTGTCTGTGATGCCATTTTTGATATCATTAGAGTTGATGTCCGGTATATGTCTTTAGCTATTTTAGCTAGACGAGCTTTATGGCTTAAGTCCTGGAATGTAGATATGAGTTCTAAATCAACTTTGCTTTCTCTCTCTTTCCAAGGTAATAAATTGTTTGGTTCTCAGTTGGATTCTATAATTTCAACTGTTACTGGTGGAAAGGGTGCCTTTTTGCCTCAGGGTAAAAAATCTAAAGGTAATTACAGGGCTGCTAATCGTTTTCGTTCCTTTCGTCAGAAGGAGCAGAAGCCCGATCCTTCCCCTAAAGGAACGGTTTCCGGTTGGAAACCTAATCCAATCTGGAATAAATCTAAGCCTTCCAGAAAGTCAAAACCAGCCCCTAAATCCGCATGAAGGTGCGGCCCTCATTCCAGCACAGCTGGTAGGGGGCAGGTTGCGATTTTTCAAAGATGTTTGGATCAATTCGGTTCACAATCTTTGGATTCAGAACCTTGTTTCACAAGGGTACAGAATAGGTTTCAAAGTAAGACCGCCTGTGAGAAGATTCTTTCTCTCACGCATTCCAGTCAATCCAGTAAAAGCTCAGGTGTTTCAGACCTAGAGTTAGCTGGGGTAATTATACCAGTTCCAGTTCTGGAACAGGGTCTGGGGTTTTATTCAAATCTATTCATCGTACCAAAGAAAGAGAATTCTTTCAGACCGGTTCTGGATCTAAAAATATTGAATCGTTATGTAAGGATACCAACATTCAAGATGGTAACTATAAGAACTATTCTGCCTTTTGTTCAGCAAGGGCATTATATGTCTACAATAGATTTACAGGATGCATACCTGCATATTCCAATTCATCCAGATCACTTTCAGTTCCTGAGATTCTCTTTTCTAGACAAGCATTACCAGTTTGTTGCTCTTCCATTTGGTCTAGCAACAGCGCCAAGAATCTTTTTGAAGGTTCTCGGTGCCCTTCTCTCTGTAATCAGAGAACAGGGTATTGCGGTATTTCCTTATTTGGACGACATCTTGGTACTTGCTCAGTCTTCACATTCTGCAGAATCTCATACGAATCAACTTGTGTTGTTTCTTCAAAGACATGGTTGGAGGATCAATTTACCAAAGAGTTCCTTGATTCCTCAGACAAGAGTAACCTTTTTAGGTTTCCAAATAGATTCAGTGTCCATGACTTTGTCTCTGACAGAAAAGAGACGTCTGAAATTGGTTTCAGCCTGTCGAAACCTTCAGTCTCAATTGTTCCCCTCGGTAGCATTTTGCATGGAGATTTTAGGTCTCATGACTGCTGCATCGGACGCGATCCCTTTTGCTCGTTTTCACACGAGACCACTCCAGCTTTGTATGCTGAACCAGTGGTGCAGGGATTATACAAGGATATCACAAATAATATCCTTAAATCCCAATGTTCGATCATCTCTAACGTGGTGGATGAATCACCATCGTTTAATTCAAGGGGCCTCTTTCGTTCGTCCAACCTGGACTGTGATCTCAACAGATGCGAGTCTTTCAGGTTGGGGAGCGGTTTGGGGATCTCTGACAGCGCAAGGGGTTTGGAAATCTCAGGAGACGAGATTACCAATCAATATTTTGGAACTCCGTGTGATTTTCAGAGCTCTTCAGTACTGGCCTCTTCTGAAGAGAGAATCATTTGTTTGTTTTCAAACAGACAATGTCACGACCGTGGCATATGTCAATCATCAAGTGGGGACTCACAGTCCTCAAGCTATGAAAGAAGTATCTCGGATACTTGTTTGGGCGGAATCCAGCTCCTGTCTAATTTCTGCGGTTCACATCCCAGGTGTAGACAATTGGGAAGCGGATTATCTCAGTCGCCAGACGTTACATCCGGGCGAATGGTCTCTTCATCCAGAGGTTTTTCTCCAGATTGTTCAAATCTGGGGACTTCCAGAAATAGATCTGATGGCCTCTCATCTAAACAAGAAACTTCCCAGGTATCTGTCCAGATCCCGGGACCCTCAGGCGGAAGCAGTGGATGCGTTGTCAATTCCTTGGAATTATCATCCTGCTTATATCTTTCCGCCTCTAGTTCTTCTTCCGAAAGTAATCTCCAAAATTCTATTGGAGCGCTCATTTGTACTGCTGGTGGCTCCAGCATGGCCTCACAGGTTTTGGTTTGCGGATCTCGTTCGGATGGCCAGTTGCCAGCCTTGGACACGTCCGTTAAGGCCAGACCTTCTATCTCCAGGCCCTTTTTTCCATCAGGATCTCAAATTATTAAATTTGAAGGTATGGAGATTGAACGCTTAATTCTTAGTCATAGAGGTTTCTCTGACTCAGTGATTAATACTATGTTACAGGCTTGGCAATCTGTCTCTAGAAAGATTTATTATCGAGTTTGGAAGACTTACATCTCTTGGTGTTCTTCTCATAAATTCTCCTGGCATTCTTTCAGAATTCCTAGAATTTTACAATTTCTTCAGGATGGTTTGGATAAAGGTTTGTCTGCAAGTTCTTTGAAAGGACAAATATCTGCTCTTTCTGTTCTTTTTCACAGAAAGATTGCTAATCTTCTTGATATTCATTGTTTTGTACAGGCTTTGGTCCGTATCAAACCTGTTATTAAGCCAATCTCTCCTCCTTGGAGTCTTAATTTGGTTTTGACAGCTTTACAGACTCCTCCGTTTGAGCCTAAGCATTCTCTGGACATTAAATTACTTTCTTGGAAAGTATTGTTCCTTTTGGCTATCTCTTCTGCTAGAAGAGTTTCTGAGTTATCTGCTCTTTCTTGTGAATCTCCTTTTCTGATTTTTCATCAGGATAAGGCGGTGTTGCGGACTTCTTTTCAATTTTTACCTAAGGTTGTGAATTCTAACAACATTAGTAGAGAAATTGTTGTCCCTTCATTATGTCCTAATCCTAAGAATTCTAAAGAAAGATTGTTACATTCTTTGGATGTAGTTAGAGCTTTGAAATATTATGTTGAAGCTACTAAAGATTTTAGAAAGACTTCTAGTCTATTTGTTTTTTTTTCTGGTCTCAAGAAAGGTCAGAAGGCTTCTGCCATTTCTTTGGCATCTTGGTTAAAGTCTTTGATTCATCATACTTATGTGGAGTCGGGTAAGTCCCCGCCTCAAAGAATTACGGCTCACTCTACTAGGTCAGTTTCTACTTCCTGGGCCTTTAGGAATGAAGCTTCTGTTGATCAGATATGCAAAGCGGCCACTTGGTCTTCTTTGCATACTTTTACTAATTTCTACCATTTTGATGTGTTTTCTTCTTCTGAAGCAGTTTTTGGTAGAAAAGTACTTCAGGCAGCTGTTTCTGTTTGATTCGTCTGCTTATAATTTCAATTTTTTGATTTGGGTAGTGGATTATTTTTTTCAGCGGAATTGGCTGTCTTTATTTTATCCCTCCCTCTCTAGTGACTCTTGCGTGGAAGTTCCACATCTTGGGTATCTGCTATCCCATACGTCACTAGCTCATGGACTCTTGCTAATTACATGAAAGAAAACATAATTTATGTAAGAACTTACCTGATAAATTCATTTCTTTCATATTAGCAAGAGTCCATGAGACCCACCCTTTTTTGTGGTGGTTATGATTTTTTTGTATAAAGCACAATTATTCCAATTCCTTATTTTTTGATGCTTTCGCACCTTTCTTATCACCCCACTTGCTTGGCTATTCGTTAAACTGAATTGTGGGTGTGGTGAGGGGTGTATTTATAGGCATTTTAAGGTTTGGGAAACTTTGCCCCTCCTGGTAGGAATGTATATCCCATACGTCACTAGCTCATGGACTCTTGCTAATATGAAAGAAATGAATTTATCAGGTAAGTTCTTACATAAATTATGTTTTTTCTCTAAATATGATTTCACTGCATTAGCAGTGTGCTTAGGAACGTTATCATGCTGAAAAATTAAACCATTCCCTATCAGGCGCTTTCCAGAAGGAATAGCATGATGAATTAAAACCTGTCTGTACTTTTCAGTATTCATGATCCCATCAGTTCAGACAAAATCGCCAACACCACTTGCAGAAATGCAGCCCCAAACCAGGACAGACCTTCCACCATGTTTCACTGAAGGCAGCAAGCATTCATTCTTCCATCTCTTCTCACATTTTGTCAATGATTGTACACAAAAAAATTAAACTTGGATTTGTTACTCCATAATACTCTTTTCCACTGATCTTCATTTCAATCTTTGTGAGCTTTAGCATATCTTAGTCTTTTCACCCTGTTCCTCTTCCGAATAAGTGGTTTCTTGGCTGCTACCCTTCCACAAAGACCATTCCTGATCCATCATCCTCGGACTGAAGAAGGGTCAACTCGGCATCCCAATAAAGCTGCCAGGTGCTGAGCCAGGTTCTTGCTAGACTTCTTTAGGTCTCTAGAAGAAGAAACTCTGAGAAACTTCTCATCAGATTTTGAAATGTTTTCTTGGTCTTCCAGTCTTTTTTTTTTTTTTTTTTTGTCCTTGACCTCTCCTGATTCTTCAAATTTCTTTATAACAGTTTAAATACCACATATTGAGTATACAGTTTGTTTGCTGATTTCCCTTTGAGAGTGGCCTTGATGATGCAAAAGTATGATTTTATGTCTGTCAAATTGTGATCTTTGGCATTTTGAATGGAATGATCTGATTGAAAGTTGTTCTTATTAGTAAGCTTCAAATGAATTAAGCTCATACCATATATGTATGTAATGCTCAAGCATGTCTTGCACAAACCTGGTGTAATAGACCTTTTTCACAGCAGCTCTAAAGTTAGAGCCTCCGGGCCGCCCACGGCACAGCGCTCTTCTACCAATTAGGTTACGTTTCTGCCTCTAAACCAATAGCTGTGCGTGTCATCTGACCGTGTTCTGTATGCTAGCACGGTAATTGGTTTAGAGGTGGAAACGTCACCTCATTGGTAGAAGAGCACTGTGCCGTAGGCGACTGAAAGCTCTGACTTTAGAGTTGTCGGGGCAAAGACAGGGTGAGTTTATAGCACCCTTTTTTAATAAATAATTACGTAATGGGACATAATTTTTATTGTATAAAAAGTTAGATAATCCCTTTTTATTACCCATTACACAGTTTTGCATAACCAACACATTACATTAATACACTTTTTACCTCTGTGTTTACCTTGTATCTAAGCCTCTGCAAATTGGTCCCTTATTTCAGTTTTTTTGACAGACATGCATTTTAGCCAATCACTGCTGACTCCTAGGTAACTCCATGGGCGTAATTATCTATATGGCACACATGAATTAACACCCTCTAGTGGTGAAAAACTGTCAAAATGCATTCAGATTAGAGGTGGCTTTCAAGGTCTAAGAAATTAGCATATGAGCCTACATAGGTTTAGCTTTCAACTGAGAATACCAAGAGAGCAACGCAAAATTGGTGATAAAAATACATTGGAAAGTTGTTTAAAATTACATACCCTATCTGATTCATGAAAGTTTATTTTGGACTAGACTGTCCCTTTAACCTCATCATTATTTTTAGTGATGGTAAATCCTAGCATTTGTTAAACGTTCAAATTTACCATCACTTTAAAAAAAGACATCTTGACCAATTTGTGTGATACCCTCAGCTTCTCTGAAACTCTTGTTTGACAGCTTTTTGAGCCACATTTAGACTTTTTTTCTATTTGCAGTGTAATCAGGATGGAGCCAGAACTGTCTGAACGCTATGACCATGCCCTTCTTGGAATTCTACAGCACGTTGGAAACATCCAGGACTTTCTAAATATTTATTTTGGCTTCCTATATCGTAAGACTGATTTTTACAGGCTTCTTCTCAACCCCCAGGATCGCTTGGGATTTCCCCCAGGCATTGCTCAAAATATGGTATTACAGGTGAGTATTTTATTTTAAATTACTATTTTATATGGGTATCAATGAGTATTATACCCTGGGCAAGTCACCTATCGATGCTTTTTCACAGACATTCAAAATGTACGAGCAGCTGGCGCTAAAGGATCACGAGAAGAGAGTACAAGGGCTGCAGGAAAAACTTATGAAGAAGGTTGAGGAGAGGGGTACAGAGAAGGGCACACTACCGCCAACTCAGGAAGTGGTCATAGAGACAGAAACTGTGGAGGTATCTACTCAGCAAGAAAAAAAGGAGGCTGAGGCCGATTCAAGATTGCTGGAGGCTGGGGAAAAAACAAAAGAAGCAGAGGTCAGTGAAGACTCAACAGGAGCAGCAGCTGCGGAACACAAGTGAGTGTGCACTGCAACCTTTCATCTCTTTAAAAATCACACTCCTATGTGTTTCATTACTGGAAAGGGGTTACATTTAATTAAAGTCCCCTCCATATTGGCAATAAACTTGGTCCAGTTATTGGGTGCAATACTCATGCCATTTCTGATTGGCTCACTGGCTTACTTCAGGAGTGGAAGTGTATTGCTTCTCTGGAGCTGACTTTAACTATGTGTGTAACATCTTTTGCTGTGGTTAAATAAATAGTTAGATACACCCAGTAGCATACATTTTTAAAAGTCCATTAAAAAGAAACCTAGAAATGTAGAAACATGGGTACTGACATAAAAGCATTTTAAACAAGGAATTTCTTACATGATATGTAGTAAATTATTTTTATACTCCATAGAAGCGTTAATCAGAGGAATTGTTTGTGTGTCCAGGCTTATGCATAGAAATAGGTTAAAGGGACATGAAACCCAACATTTTTCTTTCATGATTCAGGTAGAGAATACAATTTAAAACAAAAAAAGTTTCAGATTTACTTTTACTATCAAATTTACTTTGTTCACTTCTCATATTATTCTTTCTTGAAGAGATATCTAGATAGGTATTGTGCACTTCTGGAGCACTACATGACTGGAAATAGTGCTCTTGCTAATGTATAACATTGTTGCAAAACTGCTGCCACATAGTGTTCCAGACATGTGCACACTCCTAAATTTACCATCCAGCTTTTTAACAAAGGATAACAAGAAAACAAAGAAAATTTGATAATATAAGTACATTGGAAAGTTCTTTTAAAATTGTAATTTCTGACTGAATTGTGAAAGAAAAATGGGTTTTATGTCCCTTTTAACAATACAGTTCATCTTTAAGTTCAGAACAGCTCAAAGACAAACAATACAAGCACTGAAAGGTTTTCTGTACTGAGAAAATATATATTAATTGCATTTTCGAGCACAAAAACCAAACCAAAGACACAGGCAGAGAAGATTGTGACTTGCTGGCAGGGGGATACTAAAAGGGTGGGTGACCATTAAAAATACTCACTTTATTCTTGATTTTAAAAATGGCTAAACAAGCAGACGGGGAATGTCATCTCCAAGTAGACGTCCTACTTGGAAACGCCATTCCCTGTCTGCTTGTGTAGCCATTTTTAATATCAAGAATAAAGTGAGGTTTTTTCATTCTTACCCACCCTGCTGTACCGTACTTTCTTTCTTTGACTTGGACTACTTGCGGAGTGATCCTTTGCAGTACAGACACTCCATGCGTGTTAGTGACTCCGGTTGCAAGAGTGTTTGCATGTAGCTGCCTGGAGTCGCGGTTTGTATGTGAGGAGCATACACATATTCTTCCTTAGGATTGGTACTGGAAACTCCAGGCCTGAGACAAGTTGAGTGAATTCAATTGACTTTGTGTTTGGGAATTGCTGCAGGACAAGGTTATACAACTATTGCCTGGAGTATTTTTACTTATTTTCTTATGTAAGGCATCGGCTCATATACTTTGATATTGCTTTGAGTTGATCATTTATTTTTCTAGGACAGGGACACAGTTCCCCACTGGGATATTTATATACCTCATATCGATTAGGTATATGAAGGTGAATAAAATTACAGTACTACACTATATATTTTCTATAATGTCTCTTTTTTCCCTATCTTGCCTATTTAAGCTGAGCGCTTTTCCACACACCTCTACAACTAAAATATATATATATATATATATATTAGTGTGTTGCATTTTCACAAGAACACAAGAAGAAATCTGTTTTCGAAAAGAGCTGAATGCTTCAAGCAGCCACATTCTCCCGCATTTGGCAGTTAAAGGGACATGAAACTCAAATTTTTTTATTTCATTATTTAGAAAGATCATGCAATTTTAAACAACTTTCTAATTTACTTCTATTATCTAATGTGCTTAATTCTTGTTATATCCGTTGCTGAAAAGCATATCCAGGTAGGCTCAGTAGCTGCTGCTACCCTGGCGATCGGGCCTGTACAATGACAGGCATCGCCGGAGCTTTATGTTTTGCGTGGTGAAGTTACGAGTAATGACGTCACCACACAACTTTATTAAAAAAATACAATAAGTATAGGTAAAGAGGGCATGCTGCTTAGAAGCCTGTATCTCAGGCATCTAAGCAGATACAGACCCCCAAGACTCACCGTTGGAAAGGTAATCGCCTAATGTTTCAAACTGTATAAGTCTTGGGGTTCTGAAAAAAAAATAATTAAAAAACCCTCATGTCAGCTTAGTACCAAGGTGGGAAAGTGCTTAGCACTCAAAGGGTTAACGAAACTGCTGAATGCACATGTCTAAGATAAATTACAAAAAGTAGAAAATCTATATAGAGGACAGCGCCAAATGTTAAATGTACAAACTCACTTCAGAAAGGAACGATTACCTAACTAGATCGTTCTAGATATAGAAGCAAAACGTATGAGAAGGAGCACCTCCCAGAGGAGGCTAAAGTACGTTTGGAAAGGACTAGTGTGTGATGGTTGTAAGAATTATGTAATATTGTTATTAATTTATTAAAGAGAACAAATGTAAAGGAGGGCTAAAAGAGGTTGGCTGAGGGGAAAAAACTGATACAATGAACTAATACTGGCTAGGCGCTACAATGTGACCGTAGCACAAATAAGAATACGAGTAATGTTAAGCAGATAGTGTTTAAGGCAAATACCGTTATATTAGAAGCCACATTTAATTAAAACCTGTCACAACATATACACACAATAAATAAAACCGTAATAACAATAGCGGGATCCTATAGACACATATGATGAGTGTTACGGCTGTGATAGATATAAATATCCCCCAAAATATATCTGTGGGGGGACAAGTGTATGATAGATTGGCCAATCTTGTGAATATAAGATTACTGTGTACACAATAAAAGTATATGATAGTGTCCAAAAATAAGTAAAAATGTCCAACAAATTAGTAGCTAATAGTGTCCAAAAATGAGTAAGTGACCAAAAAATAGGTAGGTGGCCAAAAAAGGAATACTAGTGCCTAAATTAATGGGATTAGTAGTGTAGTGTACCCAAAAAAAAGTTCAGGATTAAGTGTCCCAAAAGACAAAAGTTAATGTTAATGGATCAGAGATATGGAGAAAAACCTGTAGAAAAGAAAACAAATAGCTGCACATAACAAAAAAAGGAACTATTTAGGAAATGTGCTCACCGTTCTAAGTAAACTCTGGCTGATATGTCGTAAAGAAGGTCAACGCGTTTCAGCCTATATATAATTTGGGCACCCCAACAGAAATATTGCATCAATATTTAGTATAGCCTCCTTTAGCAGAAATAACAGCCTCTAGACACTTCCTATAGCCTGTAATGAGTGTCTGGATTCTGGATGAAGGTATTTTGGACCATTCCTCCTTGCAAAACATCTCCAGTTCAGTTAGGTTGATGGTTGCTGAGCATGGACAGCCCGCTTCAAATCACCCCACAGATTTTCAATGATATTCAGTCTGAGGACTGGGATGGCCATTCCAGAACTTTATACTTGTTCCTCTGCATAAATGCCACAGTAGATTTTGAGCAGTGTTTTGGGTCGTTGTCTTGTTGAAATATCCAGCTCCGGCGTAACTTCAACTTTGTGACTGATTCCTCAAAATTATTCTCAAGTATCTGCTGATATTGAGTGGAATCCATGCGACCCTCAACTTTAACAAGATTCCCAGTACCGGCACTGGCCAGACAGCCCCACAGCATGATGGAACATCCACCAAATTTTACTGTGGCTAGCAAGTGTTTGTCTTGGAACGATGTGTTCTTTTGCCGCCATGCATAACGCCCCTTGTTATGACCAAATAACTCAATCTTTGTTTTATCAGTCAACAGCACCTTCTTCCAAAATGAAGCTGGCTTGTCCAAATGTGCGTTTGCATACCTCAAGCGACTCTGTTTGTGGCGTGTGTGCAGAAAAGGCTTCTTCCACATCACTCTCCCATACGCTGAATTGTTGAACGATGCACAGTGACACCATCTGCAGCAAGATGATGTTGTAGGTCTTTGGAGGTGGTCTGTGGGCTGTTTTTGACCGTTCTCACCATCCTTTGCCTCTCCGATATTTTACTTCTGGCCCTTACAAGAACTGTGTCCTGTGGTCTTCCATTTCCTCACTATGTTCCTCACAATGAATACTGACGGCTTTAATCTCTGCGATACCTTTTTGTAGCCTTCCCCTAAACCATAATGTTGAACAATCTTTGTTTTCAGGTCATTTGAGAGTTGTTTTGATGCCCCCATGTTGCCACTCTTCAGAGTCAAAGAGAACAACCACTTGCAATTGTCCACCTTAAATACCTTTTCTCATGATTGGATGCACCTGTCTATGAAGTTCAAGGACAGGAGAAGTGGACCGAGCGCTACACCCAGGGCCTTAAGCTTACTAACTATATAGCCTCCTAGTAGGCTAACAATATAAAAGTTAAAATGGGGAGAGAGTAAGCGCTAAAAAGCTTAAAAGGCTAGTAAAAAGTACATTTTAATACATATAAAAATTTACAAATGGCAATCAGACGCATGGATCCATGTCTGACTTAACAAAAAAATATATAATAAACAAATCTAAAAATATCTAAAAATATCCAATGGAGTAAAGCATGTGACGCTGACTTAGTGAGCCAGTGATGAGGAGTTAGAAGGACATGTACATTCAATAATATAAACAACCTAAGTGAGTGATTGAGTGCACACAATAGCTGTCAACAAAGAAAAATAGCATTCACAAAAAAGAAAAATAGCATACACAAAAAATAGTGTTCACAAAAATTGGCGTACATAAAAAATGTTCAAATGTTCAACCGGTTATATGTAAGTGAATCCAGTAGTGTTTCCTCCAAAGTGACGTGTAGAAATATAACGTGAAGTCAATAATAGTAGAATGTAAACGTTGAGTGGGTCAAATTATTGTGGTTCAGCTGCTAAATTAAAAAATTGTAAATCCGTGAGGTGTAAAAATAAAAATAACTTGTGAAAAAATCCACGTGGAAAACTTGAATTCAAATGATAAACAAAGGTCAAAAAATCAAAAGACAAAAATCAAAAGACAAAAATATCAAAAAACAAAAATAGAAAATCAGTGATAATATTAAAAAGCACTAAAGATCTAGTGAAAACAAATCCTTAATTCAGATGTTAAAAATCCTTGGTAAGATCCATAACAAACAAATACATCGATAAAATACCTAAAAGGGAACAAAAGAGAAACAAATAGTGCAACACTGTGTATGATATATAATATAGGTAATTAAAACCAAGCTCACCAGTATGCCAACGCGTTTCGGCCTAGACTAGGCCTTTCTCAAGACTAACTCTTGAGAAAGGCCTAGTCTAGGCCGAAACGCGTTGGCATACTGGTGAGCTTGGTTTTAATTACCTATATTATATATCATACACAGTGTTGCACTATTTGTTTCTCTTTTGTTCCCTTTTAGGTATTTTATCGATGTATTTGTTTGTTATGGATCTTACCAAGGATTTTTAACATCTGAATTAAGGATTTGTTTTCACTAGATCTTTAGTGCTTTTTAATATTATCACTGATTTTCTATTTTTGTTTTTTGATATTTTTGTCTTTTGATTTTTGTCTTTTGATTTTTTGACCTTTGTTTATCATTTGAATTCAAGTTTTCCACGTGGATTTTTTCACAAGTTATTTTTATTTTTACACCTCACGGATTTACAATTTTTTAATTTAGCAGCTGAACCACAATAATTTGACCCACTCAACGTTTACATTCTACTATTATTGACTTCACGTTATATTTCTACACGTCACTTTGGAGGAAACACTACTGGATTCACTTACATATAACCGGTTGAACATTTGAACATTTTTTATGTACGCCAATTTTTGTGAACACTATTTTTTGTGTATGCTATTTTTCTTTTTTGTGAATGCTATTTTCCTCGTATGAAGTTCAAGGCTTAATGGGCTCACCAAACCAATTGTGTGTTCCAATTAATCAGTGCTAGGTAGTTACAGGTATTCAAATCAACAAAATGACAAGGGTGCCCAAATGTATGCACCTGTCTAATTTCGTTTTGATGCATATTGCACATTTTCTGTTAATCCAATAAACCTCTTTTCACAACTAAAATATTACTGTGTCCTTCAGTTATTTGATAGATCAAAATGAAATTGCTGATCCAAACACCCAATTATTTATAAATGAAAATCATGGAAATTGTCAGGGGTGCCTAAACTTTTGCATACGAATATAAATATATATATATATATATATATATATATATATATATAAAATTTGTAAGAAATAGGTTCATAAGAACCAAGTCTATTATAGGCAGCACTGATTTATTAAGCGAAAATTATAATGACCCAATGTAGGGCTGAGAGACATATGGGGGGACACATGAATTCAAAAACCGCACTCAAAGTTATTAGACTAGTGCATTCATATATTAAAATACCAAAAAACCACAGTTAAAGTACAAATCGACACTAGGTGACTAGTCATAGTAAAACAGAAACCACTAAATAAGGTACTTTCCCGGGAGGTATAATGATACCACAACAGCAGTGGCGTCACTAGGGGGGGTGCGGGCCGCACCTGGGTGACACCCTCCAGGGGGTGACACCAAAAACATTTTTTTTTTTTTTTTTTACATTTTATTGAAATTCAAAGAAATACAATGTTGAGATGCATAGATTTTTTTTATTAGAGGGGCTGGCATTTGTGAACATTGGTGGGACTGGGGAAGTTGTAGACACACAATTTATTTGCCCCTTGATTATTTCAACAAATAGTTTTTCCGGCTGCTTTTGCTTGTTTGTACTTTGCTCCTCCCCTGCCCAATTTCACTATGAATGTTGTGGGCATGCCCTGGGGCTTGCGAAAGTTGCGCTGCTAGCCTAAACCTGCCTGCCTATCTGTGCTCACTGCTCAGTGACGTGTGGAGCAGTGGAGTCACTCACTGCTGTGCTGTCTCTCTAAACGGGAACTGGGAAATCGTGAGGGGGATGCCTGGCACCTGACTGCATGGCTGTCTGACACTGTCTCTAAAGTGAAGGAGCCACGTATGATGCCCACCAGACCTTTACGGTTACGGTACACTAAGTGCACACTGAACAGGTAGGAGGGCGGGCGGGGGTCTGGGGGTGGGCAGAGTGCAGAGGTGATTGGCCATAAGAAGCGGTAGGCACGCGGCCCGGGGCTGTGCACGGACAGACTTGGAACAGAGTCAGAGAGCAGAATTTTCATAGTTTGCCGCCTAAACCTATTCTTCAGTGATTTATTTTAGAGTGCTCAGTTTATCTTTCATTTGATGCTCTGCTGAGCCAGGGAGCAGCTCTAGGCATGAGCTTTATAATTAATGCAGTGCAGTTTACATATTTTGTATGTGTGTGTCTCAGTGTTTTTGTGTGTGTGTCTGAGTGTGTTTCTGAGTGTTTGAGTGTGCATCTGAGTATGTTTTTAAGTGTGTGTGAGTGTTTGTATGTGTGTGTGCCTGTGTTTTTGTGTGTGTCTGCTTTCTGGGGGGGAGGTGACACCATAACTTACCGCACCGGGTGACACCAACCCTAGTGACGCCACTGCACAACAGTCCAGACAAAAGTGTGCACACTAATAATGTCTCTGTAGATATATATTAATGTTATGGTGAAATTAGAAACAAAGTCCTCCTTGGGGGATGGATAATATGTACTTGCATATAGAATAGGATTCTGTGTAAATGAGAGGGAGCTATTATTCTTCATGTGACCCCTGTATACAGAAAGAGTAATTCAACATTCCACATATATGAAAGTAATATCCCGGTAGTTGGTAATGATCAATAGAGCCGGGTCGCCTGGGTGGTGTAAGCAAAGTCTCAGGAATTAAGCTTCCAAAGGTTTACAGATACTTGTATCGGGCTTGTTAACATACCTGACCCATCCTTAGACGGTCCGTGCTTTCCCTTTGGGTTGTCAGAAGAAGCTGGCATCCGTTCAGCATGTCCTGCTATTTGCAGATATTAAATCACTCACCCTTGCGATCACCGGATTCCGTAATAAGTAAGAAAATTGATGTACAGGGGTCAACAAACAGTCTCAACCTCTATGCTGGTCCGCAGACATTGGTCATCAGGTCTGATATGGGGGGTTCAGCTGCTACCCCCTGTTGCAGTGTAACTTCTGGTACACGCTTTTCACCCGCACTTAATGAAATTGAATCGGGCTTCGTCAGGCCGTGGATCTCATTAGGATTGGTTAATGCTTTTTTATTACACCATACCCAAACTCCACAAAAATCGGGTCCCACCACCTGGTAGACCAGTCATTTCCAGCCAAGGTGGTTTGACTGAAGGGATCTCAATTTATGTAGATTATTGCCTTAGAATATCATTGGTGACTTCATATATCAAAGACACTCAAGATACTTTGAAGAAACTTGATGGGATTTTAGCAAATGAAAATACCCTTCTAGCAGCCATTGATGTTGAGGCCCTATACTCCTCGATTCCTCATCAGAAGGGTATTTTGGCAGCTGTTGAATTTCTAAAGCAAAGGGGCCCCCAATATGAAGAACATACCAAATATGTAGGAACACTTCTGCATTTTATTTTAGAGCACAATTATTTCACATTTGACAATAAATACTATAAACAAATTCTAGGTACAGCCATGGGGACATGCTGTGCCCCTACATATGTTTGTCTGTACTTTGGAAAATGGGAAAAAGACTATATCTTTGATAATGATGATATATATGGAAGATACATAGATTTCTGGCTGAGATTTATTGATGATATTTTGGTCCTATGGCAAGGTACATAACAAGAACTTGATTCCTTTATGCTTAATCTCAATAAAAATTATTTAAATCTAAAATTCACCTATACTTGCAGTAAAACAACTATTGATTTTCTAGATTTAACTATAACAATATCAAATAATAAAATAGTGACAAACACATTTAGCGAACCTATGGCTGGAAATTCCCTTCTAAGAGCTTATAGTCATCACCCTTTTTCTCTTATTAACAATATCCCTAAAGGCCAATATCTAAGACATAGGCGGAATTGTTCTGAGATGTCAGAATTCAAAAAGGAAGCTGAGAATTTAAAAAATAGATTTCTTCAAAGAGGGTATTCACATACTGTGTTAAAAAGAGCATACAGTACGGCAAAACAACAGACAAGAGATGAGTTATTATACAAAGATAAAGCCACTGTTTTAGAACCAACTATCAGATTCATTAGTCAATATAACAATAAATGGAATGACATAAGAGTAATCATGCAGAAACATTGGGATGTTCTAACTATTGATAATGAAATAAAACAAATAGTTGGAGTCAGACCTCTCATGACACCAAGAAAATCAACCAATTATAAAAGATAATTAGTTTCTAGTCATTACATTAGATATGAAGGACAGAATTGGCTTAAAAAAGTTTCCCAAAAAAATGACAATGTGAAATGCAGACGATGTTCGGTCTACAAAAATATGCAACAAGGCTTATACTTGGTGGATAAATGGGGGCTAACCCACAATATTATTGGTAAAATTAATTGCAGATCTGAAGATATAGTGTACATAGTATACTGTAATTGTCCCATGTACTATATAGGTAAAACCTATAGAGAACTGAAAGAACGGATTAAAGAACATAAGAGAGATATAGACAATGAAATTACAACTAGCAGTGTAGCACGACACTTTCAAGCTTTTCATCAAAGCAATAAAGATGAACTAAAATTTCTGGATCTGGAAAAGGTGGACCTAAAAGGTAGCGGAGGCGACATAGATAATTTTTTATTGCAAAAAGAGTGCAAGTGGCTTCTTAATTTAAAAGCACTAACCCCTAGTGGCCTAAATGAGGAGAAAAACTATGCTCCTTTCTTGTAAACCACTATTAGTATGATTTATTTTGTTGATAATTCGAGTATGATATATATATAAGAGAGAGAGAGAGAGTGAGAGAGATTGATTTGTTCCTTATTTAACATATCTTGTTTTGGATTTACTGTAGGCTACTAGAATGATTTCTATACAACTGATAAATATCTGACATTTTGAGATGTATATTATCTATATCATATACATTAGTCTCCTGATTCCAGCAAATGATATCCTCTATATTTTGTTAGTTTGTGCTACCTAAATGTCTATAACAAAGGAATGTAAATATAAACATAGATGAGCAAATATTGTTACCATGGGATAAATATAGCTTTGAATTTTCTGGGACCTGTCATCACTATTGCATATATAGAATTATTGATTTAAATAGTAATTTATTGATTTGTATTTTGTCATGGCGCATAAGTAAGAAAAGTTTGCCATTTATACTTCATATACATTGATGATTCTTGTTGATAAATGAATCAGAAGATAAATATATCTCATTAATACTTAGGCAACAAATGTTGCAATGCCCAATCCAATATGGATACCACAGCTACATTGTTACTATTTTACCCCTGACGTCACAGGAGCTGATGTAAATAAAAAAGCATTAACCAATCCTAATGAGATACACGGCCTGACAAAGCCCGATTCAAATTCATTAAGTGCGGGTGAAACGCGTGTAGCAGAAGTTACACTGCAACAGGGGGTAGCAGCTGAACCCCACATATCTGACGTGATGACCGTTGTCTGCAGACCAGCATAAAGGTTGAGACTGTTTGTTGACACCTGTACATTAATTTTCTTACTTATTACGGAAACCGGTGATCGCAAGGGTGAGTGATTTAATATCTGCACATAGCAGGACATGCTGGATGGATGCCAGCGTCTTCTGACAACCCAAAGGGAAAGCACGGACCGTCTAAGGATGGGTCAGGTATGTTAACAAGCCTGATACAAGTATCCATAAACCTTTGGAAGCTTAATTCCTGAGACTTTGCTTACACCACCCAGAGTGGATACCACAGCTACATTGTTACTATTTTACCCCTGACGTCACAGGAGCTGATGTAAATAAAAAAGCATTAACCAATCCTAATGAGATACACGGCCTGACAAAGCCCGATTCAAATTCATTAAGTGCGGGTGAAACGCGTGTAGCAGAAGTTACACTGCAACAGGGGGTAGCAGCTGAACCCCACATATCTGACGTGATGACCGTTGTCTGCAGACCAGCATAAAGGTTGAGACTGTTTGTTGACACCTGTACATTAATTTTCTTACTTATTACGGAAACCGGTGATCGCAAGGGTGAGTGATTTAATATCTGCACATAGCAGGACATGCTGGATGGATGCCAGCGTCTTCTGACAACCCAAAGGGAAAGCACGGACCGTCTAAGGATGGGTCAGGTATGTTAACAAGCCTGATACAAGTATCCATAAACCTTTGGAAGCTTAATTCCTGAGACTTTGCTTACACCACCCAGGCGACCCGGCTCTATTGATCATTACCAACTACCGGGATATTACTTTCATATATGTGCAATGTTGAATGACTCTTTCTGTATACAGGGGTCACATGAAGAATAATAGCTCCCTCTAATTTACACAGTATCCTATATGCAAGTACATATTATCCATCCCCCAAGGAGAACTTTGTTTTTAATTTCACCATAACAACATTAATATATATCTACAGAGACATTTATTAGTTTGCACACTTTTTTTGTCTGGACTGTTGTGGTATCATTATACCTCCTGGGAAGGTACCTTATTTTTAGGGGTTTCTGTTTTACTATGACTGGTCACCTAGTGTCGATTTGTACTTTAAAGGGACACTAAACCCAAAAGTTTTCTTTCATGATTCAGATAGAGAATACAATTTTAAACAACATTCCAATTCACTTCTATTATCAAATTTGCTTCATTCTTTAGATACCCTTTGTTGAAGTAATAGCAATGCATATGGGTGAGCCAATCACACAAGGTGCAGCCACCAATCAGCAGCTACTGAGCCTATCTAGATATGCTTTCCAGCAAAGGATGAAAAGCAAATAAAGCAAATTAGATAATAAAAGTAAATTAGAAAGTTGTTTAAAATTGCATGTTCTTTCTAAATCATGAAAGAAAAAATGTGGGTTTCATGTCCCTTTTAACTGTGTTTTTTTGGTATTTTAATAAATGAATGCACTAGTCTAATAACTTTGAGTGCGGGTTTTCAATTCATGTGTCCCCCCCATATGTCTCTCAGCCCTACATTGGGTCATTATAATTTTCACTTAATAAATCAGTGCTGCCTATAATAGACTTGTTGGTTTTTATGAACCTATTTCTAACAAATTTTGTATTATTATAAACTCTTTTGCCTGGCACCCCTAGTCTGCTATATATTTAACATATATATATATATATATATATATATATATATATATATATATATATATATATATATATATATATATATATATATATATATATATATATATAATGTGTGTGCATTTTTTTGTTTTTTTACTGCATGTCAGATTAAGAAAAAAACATAACACAACATTTTTTTCTTTGCTCAGAGCAGCCTTCAGAAAGTAACAGAGGGGTAGGTCAAAACTGAAATGTGCATAACTTTCGATGGAAGCATTTTTGCTAATGGAAGTATATTGCAAAAATGGTCCTAATTAAAATGCACCCAGGTCTATTTTTGTTTTGACATTTCTTTCCCTTTTAACAAAAAATATAAACACATATAGTGCTGTAGCTGTACTGTAACATCTGAAAAGAAAACTTCCCTTGTTCAATGGGAGAAAGGGATCCTCTTGTCTTCTACTTGGTGAGCTTTAAAAATAGAAAACAAGACCCATCATGCCAAGGTTGTCACTTACAGAAACGATCTCTTTCCTGTGACACTGCATGATGAACAGACGTGCAAATTCATGACGAAACAGGGATATTAGTTTTTGTTTCCTCTAAAGAAATTTGTCAGTATTAATTTGTTTCCTTTAAATGGTTAAAATACTTAGCTTTTGCGTGTTGTTGCGCCACACTAACCCTTCATCACAGATCCCCAGCTACACTAATAGGAGGCTTAGCGCGGCGACTTCCTGGGCCTGCACTAAAGGACCTTCTCCTATTCGTGCGACTGGGGCTCTGTGAAGAAAAGGACCAGGTTACGCAGCTCTCCAGCATGCTACATGTGAACTTTTTTTCACCTGCAGCTTTGGAACATTTACATCCGTTAAACAAAAGTAATGTAAATATTCTAAGAAACGAATTTCCTCTAATAGTCTTTTCGAAAAAATTTGGCCAAACCGAGCCCGGCAGCTTCTGATTGACTCTGTAATTAAAAAATTGTTAATGGCGCAAGGGCTTTTTATATGTTAAAATTTCTATAATCCCTTTAAGATATACAGATAAGTATTTTTTTAACACCTGATTCCAAAAATACTCAACCAATTTAATTGAAATTTCCATTCACTTAAAGGGACATGCCACCCACATTTTTTCTTTTATGATTTAGAAAGAGAATGCAATTTTAAACATCTTTCTAATTTACTTATATTATCTTATTTGTTTTATTCTCTTGATATCCTTTGCTGAAAAGCATATCTAGATATGCTCACTAGCTGCTGATTGGTTGCTGAACATAGAAGCCTTGTGTGATTGGCTCACCATGTGCATTGCTTTTTCTTCAACTAAGGATATTTAAAAAATGAAGCAAAATAAATAATGGAAGTAAATTGTAATGTTGTTTAATTTTCTATTCTCTATCTGAATCATGAAAGAAAGATTTTGGGTTTAGTGGCCCTTTAAGGTGTTTTGTTTAAAAAAAAAAAAAAAAAAAAGTCAGGATACAAGTGTCTGAAAAACAGGAAAGAGATATGCAACTGCTTATTTAGTAAAAAAAAAAGTTAAATCAAAGTAAACATAAAAAGAGAATGTGTTTAAAAACAGCAAACAGCTTGCTTGTTTTCTTGCTGAATGATTATTTAGAAATTCTCAGTGTAGCCGCTGCCTTCAGCTAGCTAAGAGAACTGCCATTACAAAACTTATGTTCTGCTGTCACATGATGTTTGCAAGAAAGTCCTCTATTGAGCTGCAGCTATTATAAGTGTCTCTTAGCAATACTTCAAAGGAAAAGATGCTCCTTTCCCCCTCCTATATAGACCACAGCCCTCTTGTGGGGCAGTGACAGGAAGGACCCTCCACAAATAAAGTAAAAAAAATTAAAATAATGAATAATACATATTGCAATGCTTTCTACTAAGCATAACCCAGTGCTTAGTGCTTCTCTTTATTACAACAATGAAACATACTGTTTTATATCCCTTTAACATTGAACAGCCCTACTGCACTAATATGCAGCTGTAATATGATTTTATATATAACACACTTGCTAACGTTCACACACCTCTGAGTCCACTACAACAATTTCTATTTGTCATATATAGTATTTCTCAAACAAGAATACATCATTTTGTTCATACTGAAAATAAAACATTTATATAATAATGACAATCCACATTATTCCATCAGTCCTTTAAACCATCTCATTTAGGGTCTAGAGATATCACAGTGTGTTTTGCCTTTTATGTTCCCAGTTGTTTATGGTCTGGTTATTGTAGAAGGATACCCATATAAATTAAAGGGATACTAAACCCACATTTTTTCTTTCATGATTCAGATAGAGCATGCAATTTTAAGCAACGTTCTAATTTACTCCTATTATCAATTTTTCTTTGTTCTCTTGCTTTCTTTATTTAAAAAATAAGACATCTAAGCTAAGGAGCCAGCCAATTTTTTGGTTTAGGACTGTGGACAGCACTTGTTAATTGGTGAGTACATTTAGCCACCAATCAGCAAGCACAACCCAGGTTGTGAACCAAAAACGGGTCGGATTCTAAACTTACATTCTTGCTTTTCAAATAAAGATAGCAAGAGAATGAAGAAAAAATGATAATAGTAAAATAGAAAGTTGCCTAAAATTGCATGCTCTATTTGAATCATGAAAGACATTTGGGTTTAGTATCCCTTTAACACACCTTGCTCTTCTTTAGACTTCAGTTATGCTTGGCACAGCTTTTATGTATGCTTTGATTGCTGTCCTGTTGGAAAAGGAATCCTCTTCCACTCAACTTTAAAAGTCGGGAGGGATGTCGTGCTTCTGCAGCATAGAGTGGTATTTCTTTTTCATCAATGTGTTGCTGATCTTGTGCAATTCGCCAACTTTTAGGCAGTGTAACTCTACACCTGAAAATTTCCTGCACTATATTTAATTGTGAGTTAAAGGGACATAATACTCATATGCTAAATCACTTGAAACTGATGCAGTATACCTGTAAAAAGCTGACAGGAAAATATCACCTGAGCATCTCTATGTAAAAAAGAAGATATTTTACCTCACAATTTCCTCAGCTCAGCAGAGTAAGTTCTGTGTAAAAAGTTATACTCAGCTGCTCCCAGCTGCAGGTAAAAAAATTAAAAAAATGAAGAAATGAACAGCAGCCAATCAGCATCAGCAGTGCTGAGGTCATGAACTCTTACTGTGATCTCATGAGATTTGACTTAACTCTCATGAGATTTCATAGTAAGCTTCCTTTACCTGATTGGTGAAATAATATGAGAGTGCACGAAGCTCATCCTTTCAGTTATCCTGGGACAGACATACTGATATGCTGCTTAGAAATCCTTTACAATGGGAGGTGGCTACTGAGGAACTTTTGAGGTAAAATATCTTTCTTTTTTACATAGAGATGTTCAGGTGATATTTTCTAATCAGCTTTTTACAGCTGTGCTGCATCACTTTCAAGTATTTAAACATTTGGGTATTATAGCCCTTTAAACTACACTAGCACAACCAATATTTCAAATTTTGATCAGTCAGTAAAAATGGTGTTGTCTCAGTCTTTCATTGTCGAATTTCTGCATTGTTTGTCTAATGCTAAACCTTTACACTTGCTTTTCTTTCTTTCTTTTCTTTTTTTTTTATTATTATTATTCTTTTTTTTTTTTTATTAAACCAAGAAGTGATTTAGCGATTTCTACTCTCTTATAAAGACTGCTTTTTTGCCAGTTGTCTTTTAACTTTTGTTTACTGGAGTAGGACGTTCCTGGTTCTGTTGGGTTTGAATTCTTGATGCTGTTCTATTCAGTAATAATGTTAGCTTGATATATTGGTCTTATGATGATGTCACTTTAGGTCTGCCTGGTTTTTGCTTTCAATGAAAATAATTTAATTTTAGAAAATGTCTTCAGTCTGCAATTTTTCTGGTTCCCTTAGAAGTATTCAGCCTAGTTGCTGTTTGGCTCTGGAAACGTTTTTCTGCACCCAGAACAACTTCGTCCTCAAATTGCTTCACTAAGCTCTTTTCACATGATTATAAAAGGTATTTCAACTAATGTCCTTCAAATACACTAAAAGGACAACTTGCAGGACAAATGAAAGTGTCTGGTATTAGTCATTAAACGACAAATAAAACTCACAAGTGTGCTAGGACAGTTTGGAGAACTGATACTCAAATGGTATTTGAAGATGATTCTCTTATAGGGCCCGATCCGATATAAATCGTCGCCAATGACGCCAAATTTTGCGCCGGTTTGGTATCCTATATACGGCGTAACTTTGAATTTACGCGCGTATATTTCTGCCTTCGCCCGTCGTTTTTTGACCCGTAGACTGACATACAAAACACGCGCAGTTTGGTATCCAATATACAGCGTAAGGACTTTTCAGAAAATCTACTCCATTCTCATCTCGCCACAAATTGCAGGCGCAGGAACACTTGCACTGACTTAGAAACCAACATAACTCTCTGAAGGCCTTACAAATGCATGCTTAACAACATACATATCAGCAGCTTGATCACAAATAGTTAACCTCTTAAAAGCATTTATTATTCCTGCCCAAGTGTGTCAAACCAATCACAAACAGCACAACCTCTCACCTGCAGCCTTAAAACACCTGCCAATGCACACCCTCATTAGCCACCATGTTTCCCTTGCAGTATATTGTTTTCAGAGAGAGACAGCGTTGTGGGGCACAAGGGGTACTGGAACCCCTACAAGCCCCTGTTTTGGATGTTATTCCTGCTGCTGAGGTCCCTGGTCATGGTGCTGTAGCCGTCCCTGCTCCTGCTGTCCCTGCTCCTCCTGCTGTTGTCCCTGTTCCTGGTGCTCCCCATGCTGCTGTTGCTGCAGCTGGCCATAGGTCAGCAGGGCCTATAAGACGAAGGCATCAGCAGAGGGGAAGAGCACCAAGCATACACAGGGTTAGGGTCACCCTGTTTGGGATGACAGAAGTGGAGGTCAGGGAAAAATATTGCTTGACATCTGCAAGCCTCATTGACCTATATGAGATCTTGAAGGATGATATTGACCCTCAAGCGAATAGGAACCGAGCTCTGACTGGTATGCAGAAGCTGTTGTGTGTTGTACACTTCCTGGCATCCGGCTCATACCATTCAACAGTGGGGCTTGTGTCTGGCCTAGCGCAGTCTACCTTCTCCAGGATTCTAGGGGTGGTTTTGACTGCTCTAGATAACCAGACACAACGATGCATTCATTTCCCACGTACTCCCCAGGAATGGAACCGTCTTAAACAAGGCTTCTATCGACTGGGGGGTATTCCCAATGTCATGGGGGCAATTGATTGCACACATGTGCGTATCGTGGCCCCACATGAGGAGCCACTCCTCTATATTAACAGGAAAGGGTTTTACTCATTGAATTGCCAGATGGTCTGCGATACCACTCTAAAATTCATACATGTGTATGCAGGCTTTCCGGGGAGTGCACATGATTCCTACATCCTGCGCCAGACCTCCTTATTCCAGATGTTTGAAAATGGAACACTCTTGGGAGGATGGCTGCTTGGTGAGTACCTTCATTCTGTCTGTATATTTCTACTAAAGGGACACTAAACACAAATTAATTATCTCATGTTTTAGATAGAGAATACAATGTTAAACAACATTACAATTCACTTCTATTATCTCATTTGATTTATTCTTTAGATATCCTTTGTTGAAAAAATATAAATGCACATAGATGAGCCAATCATATGAGGCATCTATGTGCAACCAATCAGCAGCTAATGAGCATATCTAATATGCTTGTCAGCAAATGATATCAAGAGAATGGAGCAAATGACATAATAGAAGTAAATTATAAAGTTGCAGAAAATTGCAGGTTCTGAAGAAATGTGTGTTTCATGTCCCTTTAAAGGGACAGTATACTATAAATAGGTTTTCTTCTGTTATGTGTGATCAGTCCACGGGTCATCATTACTTCTGGGATATTATCTGCTCCCCTACAGGAAGTGCAAGAGGATTCACCCAGCAGAGTTGCTATATAGCTCCTCCCCTCTACGTCACCTTCAGTCATTCTCTTGCACCCAAAGACTAGATAGGAGGTGTGAGAGGACTATGGTGATTATACTTAGTTTTTAGAACTTCAATCAAAAGTTTGTTATTTTACAATAGCACCGGAGCGTGTTATTACCCCTCTGGCAGAGTTTGAAGAAGAATCTACCAGAGTTTTTTCTTATGATTTTAACCGGAGTAGTTAAGATCATATTGCTGTTTCTCGGCCATCTGAGGGAGGTAAAAACTTCAGATCAGGGGACAGCGGGCAGTTGAATCTGCATTGAGGTATGTAGCAGTTTTTATTTTCTGAATGGAATTGATGAAAAAATCCTGCCATACCGTTATAATGAACATGTATGTATACTCTACACTTTAGTATTCTGGGGATGGTATTTCACCGGAATTACTCTGTAAAAGTACATTAAACCTTTTATTAGGTATTTTTCATGTTAAACGTTTTTGCTGGAATGTAGAATCGTTTGCATTAATGAGGTACTGAGTGAATAAGTATTTGGGCATTATTTTCCACTTGGCAGTTTGCTTGTGTTAATTATGACAGTTTCGTTTCTCTCTCACTGCTGTGTGTGAGAGGGAGGGGCCGTTTTTGGCGCTCTTTGCTACGCATCAAAAATTTCCAGTCAGTTTTCTGCATGATCCGGTTCATCTCTAACAGAACTCAGGGGTCTTCAAACTTCTTTGAAGGGAAGTAGATTCTCTCAGCAGAGCTGTGAGACTTATATAGTGACTGTGATTTAAAACGTTACTCTGTAATTTTTATGTTTAAAATTTAATTAGTGTTATTTTACTAATGGGAACAAACCTTTGCTAAAAAGTTGTGTTGTTTGTTAAGAGTGATGCCATAACTGTTTTTCAGTTCATTATTCAACTGTCTTTTAATCGTTTAGTGCTTTTTGAGGCACAGTACGTTTTTTATTAAATAAAATTGTGACCGAGTTGCATGTTTATTGCCAGTGTGTTAAACATGTCTGATTCAGAGGAAGATACCTGTGTCATTTGTTCCAATGCCAAGGTGGAGCCCAATAGAAATTTATGTACTAACTGTATTGATGCTACCTTAAATAAAAGCCAATCTGTACAATTTGAACAGATTTCACCAAACAGCGAGGGGAGAGTTATGCCGACTAACTCGCCTCACGCGGCAGTACCTGCATCTCCCGCCCGGGAGGTGCGTGATATTATGGCGCCTAGTACATCTGGGCGGCCATTACAGATAACATTACAAGATATGGCTACTGTTATGACTGAAGTTTTGTCTAAATTACCAGAACTAAGAGGCAAGCGTGATCACTCTGGGGTGAGAACAGAGTGCGCTGACAATACTAGGGCCATGTCTGATACTGCGTCACAGCTTGCAGAGCATGAGGACGGAGAGCTTCATTCTGTGGGTGACGGTTCTGATCCAAACAGATTGGATTCAGATATTTCAAATTTTAAATTTAAATTGGAGAACCTCCGTGTATTACTAGGGGAGGTCTTAGCAGCTCTCAATGATTGTAACACCGTTGCAATACCAGAGAAACTGTGTAGGTTGGATAAATACTTTGCGGTACCGGCGAGTACTGACGTTTTTCCTATACCTAAGAGACTAACTGAAATTGTTACTAAGGAGTGGGATAGACCCGGTGTGCCGTTCTCACCCCCTCCAATATTTAGAAAGATGTTTCCAATAGACGCCACCACTCGGGACTTATGGCAAACGGTCCCTAAGGTGGAGGGAGCAGTTTCTACTTTAGCTAAGCGTACCACTATCCCGGTGGAGGATAGCTGTGCTTTTTCAGATCCAATGGATAAAAAATTAGAGGGTTACCTTAAGAAAATGTTTGTTCAACAAGGTTTTATATTGCAACCACTTGCATGTATCGCGCCGATTACGGCTGCGGCAGCATTTTGGATTGAGTCTCTGGAAGAGAACCTTAGTTCATCTACGCTAGACGACATTACGGACAGGCTTAGAGTCCTTAAACTAGCTAATTCATTCATTTCGGAGGCCGTAGTACATTTAACCAAGCTTACGGCTAAGAACTCAGGATTCGCCATACAGGCACGTAGGGCGCTGTGGCTAAAATCCTGGTCAGCTGATGTTACTTCTAAGTCCAAATTACTTAATATACCTTTCAAGGGGCAGTCTTTATTTGGGCCCGGTTTGAAAGAAATTATTGCTGACATTACAGGAGGTAAGGGCCACGCTCTACCTCAAGACAAAGCCAAAGCTAAGGCTAGACAGTCTAATTTTCGTCCCTTTTGGAATTTCAAAGCAGGAGCAGCGCCAACTTCCACTGCACCAAAACAGGGAGGAGCTGTTGCTCGTTACAGACAAGGCTGGAAGCCTAACCAGTCCTGGAACAAGGGCAAGCAGACCAGTAAACCTGCTGCTGCCCCAAAGACAGCATGAACCGAGGGCCCCCGATCCGGGACCGGATCTAGTGGGGGGCAGACTCTCTCTCTTCGCCCAGGCTTGGGCAAGAGATGTCCAGGATCCCTGGGCGCTAGAGATCATATCTCAGGGATACCTTCTAGACTTCAAATCCTCTCCCCCAAGAGGGAGATTTCATCTGTCAAGGTTGTCAACAAACCAAATAAAGAAGGACGCGTTTCTACGCTGTGTACAAGATCTATTATTAATGGGAGTGATCCATCCGGTTCCACGGTCGGAACAAGGACAGGGGTTTTACTCAAACCTGTTTGTGGTTCCCAAAAAAGAGGGAACTTTCAGGCCAATCTTGGATTTAAAGATCCTAAACAAATTCCTAAGAGTTCCATCGTTCAAAATGGAAACTATTCGGACAATCTTACCCATGATCCAAGAGGGTCAGTACATGACCACAGTGGATTTAAAGGATGCTTACCTTCACATACCGATTCACAAGGATCATTACCGGTATCTAAGGTTTGCCTTCTTAAACAGGCATTACCAGTTTGTAGCCCTTCCATTCGGATTGGCTACGGCTCCAAGAATCTTTACAAAGGTTCTGGGTGCCCTTCTGGCGGTACTAAGACCGCGAGGAATTTCGGTAGCTCCGTACCTAGACGACATTCTGATACAAGCTTCAAGCTTTCAAACTGCCAAGTCTCATACAGAGTTAGTTCTGGCATTTCTAAGGTCGCATGGATGGAAAGTGAACGAAAAGAAGAGTTCTCTCTTTCCTCTCACAAGAGTTCCATTCTTGGGGACTCTTATAGATTCTGTAGAAATGAAGATTTATCTGACAGAGGACAGATTAACAAAGCTTCTAAATGCATGCCGTGTCCTTCATTCCATTCAACTACCGTCAGTAGCTCAATGCATGGAGGTGATCGGCTTAATGGTAGCAGCAATGGACATAGTTCCCTTTGCACGCCTACATCTCAGACCGCTGCAATTGTGCATGCTGAGTCAGTGGAATGGGGATTACTCAGATTTGTCCCCCACTCTGAATCTGGATCAAGAGACCAGAAACTCTCTTCTATGGTGGCTTTCTCGGCCACATCTGTCCAGGGGGATGCCGTTCAGCAGGCCGGACTGGACAATTGTAACAACAGACGCCAGCCTTCTAGGTTGGGGCGCTGTCTGGAATTCTCTGAAGGCTCAGGGACAATGGAGTCAGGAGGAAAGTCTCCTGCCAATAAACATTCTGGAATTGAGAGCAGTTCTCAATGCCCTTCTAGCTTGGCCCCAGTTAAAGACTCGGGGGTTCATCAGGTTTCAGTCGGACAACATCACGACTGTAGCTTACATCAACCATCAAGGAGGGACAAGAAGCTCCCTAGCAATGATAGAAGTATCGAAGATAATTCGCTGGGCAGAGTCTCACTCTTGCCACCTGTCAGCAATCCACATCCCGGGTGTGGAGAACTGGGAGGCGGATTTCTTGAGTCGCCAGACTCTTCATCCAGGGGAGTGGGAACTTCATCCGGAGGTCTTTGCCCAAATACTTCAACGTTGGGGCAAACCAGAGATAGATCTCATGGCGTCTCGCCAGAACGCCAAACTTCCTCGCTACGGATCCAGATCCAGGGATCCGGGAGCGGTTCTGATAGATGCTTTGACAGCACCTTGGAACTTCAGGGTGGCTTATGTGTTTCCACCCTTCCCACTGCTTCCTCGATTGATTGCCAAAATCAAACAGGAAAGAGCATCAGTGATTCTAATAGCGCCTGCATGGCCGCGCAGGACTTGGTATGCAGATCTAGTGGACATGTCATCCTGTCCGCCTTGGTCTCTACCTCTAAGACAGGACCTTCTGATTCAGGGTCCATTCAAACATCAAAGTCTAACTTCTCTGAAGCTGACTGCTTGGAAATTGAACGCTTGATTTTATCAAAACGTGGTTTTTCTGAGTCGGTTATTGATACCCTGATACAGGCTAGGAAGCCTGTTACCAGAAAGATTTACCATAAAATATGGCGTAAATACCTATACTGGTGTGAATCCAAAGATTACTCCTGGAGTAAGGTTAGGATTCCTAGGATATTGTCTTTTCTACAAGAAGGTTTAGAAAAGGGTTTATCGGCTAGCTCATTAAAGGGACAGATCTCAGCTCTGTCCATCTTGTTACACAGGCGTCTGTCAGAAAATTCAGACATCCAGGCCTTTTGTCAGGCTTTAGCTAGGATCAAGCCTGTGTTTAAACCTGTTGCTCCGCCATGGAGTTTAAACTTAGTTCTTAACGTTTTACAGGGTGTTCCGTTTGAACCCCTTCATTCCATTGATATAAAATTGTTATCTTGGAAAGTTCTATTTTTAATGGCTATTTCCTCGGCTCGAAGAGTCTCTGAGTTATCAGCCCTACATTGTGATTCTCCTTATCTGATCTTTCACTCAGACAAGGTAGTTCTGCGTACTAAACCTGGGTTCTTACCTAAGGTTGTCTCTAACAGGAATATCAATCAAGAGATTGTTGTTCCATCCTTGTGTCCAAATCCTTCTTCAAAGAAGGAACGTCTTCTACACAATTTGGATGTAGTTCGTGCCCTCAAGTTCTACTTGCAGGCAACTAAAGATTTTCGCCAAACTTCTTCCCTGTTTGTCGTTTATTCTGGACAGAGGAGAGGTCAAAAAGCTTCTGCTACCTCTCTCTCCTTTTGGCTTCGTAGCATAATACGTTTAGCCTATGAGACTGCTGGACAGCAGCCTCCTGAAAGAATTACAGCTCATTCCACTAGAGCTGTGGCTTCCACTTGGGCCTTTAAGAATGAGGCCTCTGTTGAACAGATTTGCAAGGCTGCAACTTGGTCTTCGCTTCATACTTTTTCCAAATTTTACAAATTTGACACTTTTGCTTCTTCGGAGGCTATTTTTGGGAGAAAGGTTCTTCAGGCAGTGGTTCCTTCTGTATAATGAGCCTGCCTATCCCTCCCGTCATCCGTGTACTTTTGCTTTGGTATTGGTATCCCAGAAGTAATGATGACCCGTGGACTGATCACACATAACAGAAGAAAACATAATTTATGCTTACCTGATAAATTCCTTTCTTCTGTTGTGTGATCAGTCCACGGCCCGCCCTGTTTTTAAGGCAGGTGCATATTTTTTAAATTATAATTCAGTCACCACTACACCCTTGGTTTCTCCTTTCTCGTTGGTCTTTGGTCGAATGACTGGAGGTGACGTAGAGGGGAGGAGCTATATAGCAACTCTGCTGGGTGAATCCTCTTGCACTTCCTGTAGGGGAGCAGATAATATCCCAGAAGTAATGATGACCAGTGGACTGATCACACAACAGAAGAAAGGAATTTATCAGGTAAGCATAAATTATGTTTTCACTTAAAAGTACATTGTCTTAAAATGGCATGTTCTATCTGAATCATTAAAGGGGCACTCAATCAAAATTAAAGGGACAGTCTGCACCAGAATTGTTATTGTTTTAAAAGATAGATAATCCCTTTTATTACCCATTCACCAGTTTTGCATAACCAACACAGTTATAATAATACACTTTTAACCTCTGCGATTATCTTGTATCTAAGCCTCTGCTAACTGCCCCTTTATTTCAGTTCTTTTGACAGACTTGCAGTCTAGCCAATCAGTGCCTGCTCCCAGATAACTTCACGTGCACAAGCACAGTGTTATCTATATGAAATACGTGAACTAACACTCTCTAGTGGTGAAAAACTGTTAAAATGCATTCTGAAAAGAGGTGGCCTTCAAGGTCTAAGAAATTAGCATATGAACCTCCTAGTTTAAGCTTTTAATTAAGAATACCAAGAGAACAAAGCAACATTGGTTATAAAAGTAAATTGGAATTTTTTTTAAAATTACATGCTCTATCTGAATCATGAAAGTTTATTTTGGCCTAGACTGTTCCTTTAAACTTTAATTATTCAGATAGAGCATGCCATTTTAAACAACTTTCCAATTTACTTCCATTAACAAAATGTGCACAGTCTTTTTATATTTAAACCTTTTGAGTCACCAGCTCCTACTGAGCATGTGCAAGAATAGGTGTGTATGCATTTGTGAATAGCTGATGGCTGTCACATGGTACAGGGAGAGTGGAAAAAGACATAACTTTTAAAATTGTCAGGAAAAAAAATCTAATACTCATTTGAATTTTAGACTAAGTGCTATTGCATTGTCTTGTTATCTTGCATTTGCTGATTATGCAAATCTACTGTGTTGACTGGTCCTTTAAAATAGAATTTTGGTCAAGACTAATCCTGGCATAAAAGTAGATTGCTTACAATGCACCAATTTAATGTTTTGGTTAAATATATCTTTTAAATGAAATCCATGTTATGTCCCTTTAAGCACATGATGTACCTGTAGTAATCAGAATACATATGTTACATGACAGGTGACACACGGTACGGCTGCAAACCATGGCTATTAACCCCCTTGGTGCACCCCCTTACAGAGCCACAACTCAGGTACCAGGAGGCCCACATACGAGCAAGGAATGTCATCGAAAGGAGCTTTGGCCTATTAAAATCCAGATTCAGGTGTCTGGATGTTACAGGCAGAGCTCTACAGTATAACCCCAACAAAGTGTGTTCCATTGTCAATGCATGTTGTATTCTACATAACATTGCTGTGGACACACGTTTATTGGGGGTCATTGATCAAGAGCAGCAGCAGCAGCTGGTTCCTGTACCTAAGGATGTGGACAGGGGGACACTGAGGGGGAATGAAGTGAGGGATTATGTCATCCGGGAATACTTCACCTGTAAGTTACTTGTTCATAAGTACAGTAAACCGTAACATTCACATGTATTATGATGTTTGACAGTACCTCACCAACCATTGCATGTGTATATATCATGTCTTGCAGAATTACCTACTGCGGATTTCCACTGCATGTAAGTGAAAATACTACATCCCAACCCCCTTCCCTTAACCACCCTAATTACTGTATATTTCTCATTTGTTGAATTCATGTTTAGGTCACTATGATTTATTGACTATCATTAAAGGGACACTGAACCCAAATTTTTTCTTTTGTGATTCAGATAGAACATTCAATTTTAAGCAACTTAATAATTTACTCATTTTATCATTTTTTCTTCGTTCTTTCGCTATCTTTAATTGAAAAGCTTTTTTCTTAGTTCAGCACTCTGGACAGCACTTTTTTATTGGTAGATGAATTTATCCACCAATCAGCAAGGACAACCCAGGTTGTTCACCAAAAATGGGCCGGCATCTAAACTTACATTCTTGAATTTCAAATAAAGATACAAAGAGAATAAAGAAAATTTGATAATAGGAGTAAATTAGAAAGTTGCTTAAAATTTCATGCTCTATCTAAATCATGAAAGAAAATATTTGGGTTCAGTGTCCCTTTAAGAATGATGAAAATGGATGTTTATACCTTATGTTCACACCTTCTGTAAATACATTATTAGTTAGATATACCCATGTGTCAATTTATATTGGATGTGAGAAACCTTGATTTACATCTTATAAGTGAATATTGCTATATGTACCCTTCATACACAACTATGTGATGTGGTTTATAGAACAGGAATATGTCATAAACATGATAATAATTCCTTTTTCGGCCATTTCCACACAGGTATTATGTTTTAACAATATTACTGTTCTAAAACACACCTCACATAGATGTGGATGACAATTATATGTTAAATAACAGAGGACAAGATTTATGGTCAACTATAAGAATATTTTTTTTTTTCTTTGCTTCTTGGATGAGGGTTCTGAGGTAACTGGAGTGGATCTCCTGGTTCTTCTGGGTTGTGCGGATTCAGATGATTCAGCTGGAGTGCTGGCCACAGATGAGAGGCTGGAGGCAGTGTCCTGCTGGTGTGTGAAATGCTCCACCAACACACCCAACAGTTGTTTTTGTTCCCGCCTTCTGTTGTCAGTCTGCATCTGCATATCCGAAATAACTCTCATCATCTGAGACTGGTTTTGGACTATACCACTTAAAGATGCTGCCATGTCCCGTTGCAGCTCAATGGAACGCTGGAGTAAAGTCTGTTGGCTTCTGTAAAACCTGCGTTGGTCTCTTCACTCGCAGCTTGCTATGAGCCTCCTCTGGAGGGAAATGTATTCGTCGCCCAGGGCAGAATACAGAGGATGTACAGGCTGTTCACCAGCAGGGATTATAGGCGCAGGTTCACCTCTAGCTGCTGTTGCACCTGGAACTATGACAGCTGGTGCTGCAGGAGGAACTACGACAGCTAGTGCTGCAGGAGGAACTACGACAGCTGGTGCTGCAGGAGGAACTACGACAGCTAGTGCTGCAGGAGGAACTACGACAGCTGGTGCTGCAGGAGGAACTATGACAGCTGGTGCTGCAGGAGGAACTATGACAGCTGGTGCTGCAGGAGGAACTATGACAGCTGGTGCTGCAGGAGGAACTATGACAGCTGGTGCTGCAGGAGGAACTATTGACAGCTGGTGCTGCAGGAGGAACTATTGACAGCTGGTGCTGCAGGAGGAACTATGACAGCTGGTGCTGCAGGAGGAACTATGACAGCTGGTGCTGCAGGAGGAACTATGACAGCTGGTGCTGCAGGAGGAACTATGACAGCTGGTGCTGCAGGAGGAACTATGACAGCTGGTGCTGCAGGAGGAACTATGACAGCTGGTGCTGCAGGAGGAACTATGACAGCTGGTGCTGCAGGAGGAACTATGACAGCTGGTGCTGCAGGAGGAACTATGACAGCTGGTGCTGCAGGAGGAACTATGACAGCTGGTGCTGCAGGAGGAACTATGACAGCTGGTGCTGCAGGAGGAACTATGACAGCTGGTGCTGCAGGAGGAACTATGACAGCTGGTGCTGCAGGAGGAACTATGACAGCTGGTGCTGCAGGAGGAACTATGACAGCTATATGCTCCTCTTCAGATACTGGAGCTCTTCCAAGGGAAGCGGATGGTGGAGCTCTCCGGGTGGACTGGTAGTCCCATTGCTGACTGGTGTGCGACGACTCAGCATGTCCAGTTTGCATGTCCTGTGCATAAAAGCCCTGACTGTCCTGATATTGGGGGGGGTAAAGACATCTACCCTTTGGGCCTGACTTGGCTCCCCCTCAAAGCCAAAAGAATAATCCTCCGGCCAGGGCTCGTCTTCCAATGTTGGTGGCATGACGTCTGGGTCCTCAACAGAGGCAATCCAACCCAGCTCATGCCTGGGAGCATACTGTCCTTGTTGATGGAATCTCTGGACTGGTGGCTGCGGTGGAGGCATTCTCTGGACTGGTGGTTGCGGTGGATGCATGCCCGTTTGCACCCTGGTGACAGGAGGTTCTGTGGAGGAGTCAAATGATGAGAGGTATTAGTACAATCATATATATATATCCATGAGGGCATACATGATACATGCTAGGGCCTATACTCATTCTCATGTCAAACTCTATAACATGCATGTGCACTTTGTGATATGAGGGATTTTAATATGCAAAGTATACATGTATGTGTTTCATACAATAGTTATGTGTACATGTCAGTGATGGAGAAAATGTGTTCTTTAACCCCTTAATGACCGGACCATTTTTCAGTTTTCTTACCCTTAATGACAATGGCTATTTTTAAATTTCTGCAGTGTTTGTGTTTAGCTGTAATTTTCCTCTTACTCATTTACTGTACCCACACATATTATATACCGTTTTTCTCGCCATTAAATGGACTTTCTAAAGATACCATTTTTTTTCATCACATCTTATAATTTAATATAAAAAATATATAAAATATGTGGAAAAAATGGAAAAAAACACACTTTTTCTAACTTTGACCTCCAAAATCTGTTACACATCTACAACCACCAAAAAACACCCATGCTAAATAGTTTCTAAATTTTGTCCTGAGTTTAGAAATACCCAATGGTTACATGTTGTTTGCTTTTTTTGCAAGTTATAGGGCAATAAGTACAAGTAGAACTTTGCTATTTCCAAACCACTTTTTTTCAAAATTAGCGCTAGTTACATTGGAACACTGATATCTGTCCGGAATCCCTGAATATCCCTTGACATGTATATATTTTTTTTTAGAAGACAACCCAAAGTATTGATTTATGCCCATTTTGGTATATTTCATGCCACCATTTCACTGCCAAATGCGAGCAAATAAAAAAAATTGTTCACTTTTTCACAAATTTTGTCACAAACTTTAGGTTTCTCACTGAAATTATTTACAAACAGTTTGTGCAATTATGGCACAAATGGTTGTAAATGCTTCTCTGGGATCCCCTTTGTTCAGAAATAGCAGACATATATGGCTATGGCGTTGCTTTTTGGTAATTAGAAGGCCGCTAAATGCAGCTGCGCACCACACGTGTATTATGCCCAGCAGTGAAGGGGTTAATTAGGGATCTTGTAGGGACCTTGAAGGGTTAATTTTAGCTTTAGTGTAGTGTAGTAGACAACCCAAAGTATTGATCTAGGCCCATTTTGGTATATTTCATGCCACCATTTCACCGCCAAATGCGAGCAAAAAAAAAGTGAAATTTTTCACAATTTTAGGTTTCTCACTTAAATTATTTACAAACAGCTTGTGCAATTATGGCACAAATGGTTGTAAATGCTTCTCTGGGATCTCCTTTGTTCAGAAATAGCAGACATATATGGCTTTGGCGTTGCTTTTTGGCAATTAGGAGGCCGCTAAATGCTGCTGCGCACCACACTTGTATTAAGCCCAGCAGTGAAGGGGTTAATTAGGTATCTTGTAGAGAGCTTGCAGGGTTAATTTTAGCTTTAGTGTAGAGATTAGCCTCCCACCTGACACATCCCACCCCCTGATCCCTCCCAGACAGCTCTCTTCCCTCCCCCACCCCACAATTGTTCCCACCATCTTAAGTACTGGCAGAAAGTCTGCCAGTACTAAAATAAAAGGTGTTTTTTTTTTTTTGTTTTTTTTTTTAATTATTCAGCTGTGATGGACCCCTGCCTTAACCCCCAACCTCCCTGATCCCCCCCAAACACCTCTCTAACCCTCCCCACCTACCTAATTGCCACCATCTTGGGTACTGGCAGCTGTCTGCCAGTACCCAGTTTTCCTCAAAAAATAAAGTGTTTTTTTTTTTTTTTTTTTTAAATGTTTTTTTTTTCATTTTTTCTGTAGTGTAGCTGCCCCCCCCCAGTACCCCCACCCCCCTAACCCTACCAGATCCTATTATTATTAAAAAATTTTAACTGTTTGCTGCCCCCCTCCCTCTTACCAAAATTCATTGGTGGCAGTGCCAGTGATTGCTGCGCGCGCGCATGCACGCAGCCCCCCCCCCCGCACGCTCCCGGCATCCGGCGTGCACAATGCACTTGAAGGAACCGGATGCCGGGTAGCGATGGGCCGCCCACCCTCCTCCCTGTAAGCTCCCACCCACCAACGAACGGCCCCATCGCTACCGGTGCAGAGAGGGCCACAGAGTGGCTCTCTCTGCATCGGATGCTTTTTAAAGGGTATTGCAGGATGCCTCAATATCGAGGCATCACTGCAGTACCCTGAGAGCTGCTGGAAGCGATTGCGATCGCTTCCAGCACTCTCTTAGACAACTGACGTACCAGGTACGTCCATTGTCACTAACTGCAAGTTTTTGCAGGACGTACCTGGTACGTCAGTTGTCATTAAGGGGTTAAGTGACACTATGGTCACACAATTTCCTTTAGCCTGATGTAGGCACATAACGTGCTTTCTTGAGCTAAAAGTATTGTGATGGCTATAGTGTCCATTTACTGAAAACTCTACATGTGGCTTGTGGCCTGTGTTACTCTGAGACATGTTAGTATTTCACTATTCCACCTCATATCATGAATTTCAATGTGTTAAGTAGCATGAAATGGACATTAAACCCATTTTTATTCTTTCATGATTCAGCTAGAGCATGCAATTTTAAACAACTTTGTAATTTACTTCCATTACCTAATTTGCTTAATTCTCTTGATATTCTTTGCTGAAAAGCATATCTAGATAGGCTCAGAAGCTGCTGATTGGTGGCTGCACATCAATGCCTCATGTGATTGGCTCACCCATGTGCATTGATATTTAATAAACAAAGAATATCAGAATAATGAAGCAAATTAGATAATATAAGTAAATTGGGATGTTGTTTAAAACTATATTCTCTATCTGAATAATGACATAAAAAGATTTGGTTTAATGTCCCTTTAATGTGAAATCTAATTGTAGATGTTTTTGTTAGTAGGCCAAATACCATGCCCCTCATTGTGTACATGAATGTGTGACATTAAAGGATGTTCTATCTCAAATACATATAATACTGGTGTGTGGGATGTTACTCACCAGCATGCTGTGCTGATGTTGCAGCCCCTGAGTCACGAGCCCCTGGAAGTCCACGGACTGCTGTGACGCTCAGGGACCTGCAAATGATCTCCTGCCATTCATTGTATTCAGCCTCCTGGGGAGGACCACCCCCTGTTCCCCTCTGGTACATGGCTTCTTGGCCCATTTTCTCCACCCACCTCTTGCAGTCGTTCCACCTTTTCTTTAGCCCATCGACATTCCTCCTCTGCTGGGCCACGCTGTTGATTGCATCCTCGACCAACAGCCATGCAGCCTTACGCCTTCGGCCAACTCCTTTTCCCTTCTCTTGGCCAAAGAGGGCAGTGTGGTTCTCCATGACGGCCTGGACTAGCGCTAGATTTTCAGCAAAAGAAAAGTTTGGGCACCTCATGCGCTCATCGTCCGTGGCCTCCTGGCTTCCTGGGATGTCCCTGGTGTGGGTTCCTCCCTATCCTCTCCCTCCTCCCCCCTTCTATCCCCATGTGCACCCTCTGTCCCTCTTCTGAGTGTGCCTGGTCTTGGGCCAACCCCACTCCCATCCTCCCTTCTGGCTCTCCCTCTCCCCACTCCACTTACTCCCTGACTGGGACCCTGCTGCTCTTCCTGTTCATAATCCTCTCCCTGCAACTCCCCTCCCCTCTGCCCTAGCTCTCCCTGTCATCCTCAAACTACACACACTCACACTCACTCCCACTTCAATCACACACAATCACAACCAAACACTCAGCCTATCACACTGTAAAAGATAAATAAAATGTGTGAGGTGTTATATAAAAAAAAGTGTTGTGTATTTTGTATATGTATGTATGCAAAATGTGTGCAATATGTAAAAAAAGTGTAAGTAAATGTACAGGCTTAAACACAAATCCAAAAATCCGACCTTACTAACTGATGAAATGCGCCTCTCTCACTGCTCTTACTAATTATCACTATACTCACTGTAGTGTGCTGTAGCTCCAAGAACCAACCAAACACACTAAAGAAAATGGCGGCTGCGCATGGGTTTATGTATGGATTTTGAATTGCGTAATTACGTGGCGCATCTTTTAGAACTGGCGGTTATTTTTTACGATTCGTAGCTAATTTGCCTAAAACTACTCTTTATTGAGACTGTACGTGAACAAAATACTGGCGTAAGTACTTGCGACGACTAAAATGTGTATTTGCGCACATTTTAGTTGATCGCTGGTTTTTCATACTTACGCCACTTTAGCATCTGACAGCGCAGTATATTGGATAGCTCGAGTTTGGAGGTGAAATTACGGGCGGCGCAGGTTCCCTCGCTTGCGCCGAAAACTACGCCGTATATCGGATCGCGCCCCTAATTATTAATATCACATCAATATTTAACAATGTGATAAAAATTATTTGTGAGAAAAAAGGAGGTCGATCCCAATATCCATAAAGTAAAAATTAGCCTTTATTTTCCAATTTAAAATGCAAACATGATACACACACAGAAAGTATCAGGTTTTACGCGTTTCGGCTGGTGCCGTACTCATAAACCTGATTAGGCACAGGTGAGTGCCCGCTTAAAAAGGTTACAAAAAAGATGGTTATTGGTTGGTGTTCAGCACACCCCTGTTAACCATTGTTTTTAACCAATAATGTGTCTAGCTTAAGATATATATATATATGCACCAGAAGGCTGCTTTATTATGCTTTATCATACTTGTATTACCATCTTATTATCTAAACAATCTTTTTGTTTTGTTTTGTAAACATAGCAACAAATAAGTTAGTCTTTTACCCATAATCAACGTGTATTCCACAGCTTTTATATATATGTGTATTAATATTTAATGCACTGGCCATCTATCACCTGTCTATCTTATCTGTTAATTACAGACCCCTGCATACAGTATTGTATAGTATTGCATATATTATTTTATTATTTTTTTGCATATTTCCATCTCCTTACTTTTATCTAAAGCGACTAATTCATTGTGTGCTTTCAGTACTTCAATGGTTAACAGGGGTGTGCTGAACACCAACCAATAACCATCTTTTTTGTAACCTTTTTAAGCGGGCACTCACCTGTGCCTAATCAGGTTTATGAGTACGGGACCAGCCGAAACGCGTAAAACCTGATACTTTCTGTGTGTGTATCATGTTTGCATTTTAAATTGGAAAATAAAGGCTAATTTTTACTTTATGGATATTGGGATCGACCTCCTTTTTTCTCACTTGATTACCCTCCAAAGATTACAAGGAATCCTTTTCTGATACCCTCTATCCTTCAGCATCTTAGAGGCAACCAAGGGCGGACAAAGTGCTCTTTTCATTTTTGGAGAAAACACAGCAGCTTTGGTGATACCTTTCTCAAAAAGACGTTTCCTTGCATATGATTGGCTGACCACCCAGCATTCGACCCAACATACGGATTCCCATTGGATGTCTGCACCTGGAGGCAGACCGGAACCGGTTTAACGAGGAGCCGCGCAGCTGAGGTGCTTGCAGACGCAGTACCTGACGAGTAGCGGCTGTATCGAGTGACCATTCCTTGGGAGGTGACGAGTAGTTGGAGCGCCTGGACGGCTCCATTTCCGCACACAGTGGATACTCGTCTGACGGAGTTTACTTGGTCGCAGCAGGTGAGTCCTTACATTGCATTAACTAAGGATTTCATCTGTTACAAGCTTGACAAGGGGTTATATCCTGATTATCACTGAAGACCGTTATATACAAGGCTGTGAACACGCTCATTACAAATTAATCAGCTTACCTGGGTTAAAACACAGTATTATCCTTCTTTTATAAAAATTATTTGTGTCAGTGTTATTAAAAGATATATTAATAAACTGCCTTTTAGGGGTAACTTAAGGAACGCCACCTCTCTTCGCTCTGTAACTATTAAATGTGATTTGTCTTTCAGGGCCGAAGATGATTTCCAAGAAGACTCTGACAGTTACAATGGAGCTGTTCGTAAAAACTACATATGGTCTCAGGACTACTCAGATATAGAGATTAAAGTCCCAGTGCCTAAAGACATTGTGAAAGGCCGGCAGGTAAGCAGCACACGCTTGGTTGCTAACACAAAGTGCCCAGTAGTATAGTTTAGAGAGCTTGATCTCTTGTTTTGAAAGAAAAAAACAAACACTTCCTTCCACAGAGAATACACTGCCTATCCATGCCAGTAGGTAACGTTGGTTTGCTACATTAAAGGGACATGAAACCCAAAAAAATTCTTTTATGATTTAGATAGAGAATACAATTTTAAACAACTTTCTAATTTACTTCTATTATCTAATCTGTTTCATTCTCTTGGTATCATTTGTTGAAGGAGCAGAAATGCACTACTGGTTTCAAACTGAACAAATTGATGAGCCAATGACAATCGGTATAAATATGCAGCAACCAATCAGCAGCTAGAAACTAAGTTATTTGATGCTCCTGAGCTTTTCTAGATAACATTTCAGCAAAAGGATAACAAGGGAAGGAAGCAAATTAATTAAAAGTTGAAAATTGGAAAGTTGTTTAAAATTGTACTCTCTATCTAAATCATGAAAGAAAAATTTTGGGTTTCATGTCCCTTTAAGGATGATGACAGGTTGCGAAAGGTAAGTTCTTTCACAGGAAAATTTCTTTTGGATTCAATACAAATAAACATCTCTTCGAAGATTTCCCCGTTGCCACCTTCATATATCAGATACTTGGGAGGCTGATTTTGTCTTTTTTTTTCTTGATTTGATGCAAATATGGTGACACATCTGCAATACTGCTGCATTTATACAAACTAGATTAATATAGCTCATGGGGGATGATACCTGATTGATTTATGTATTTATTTATTTTGGGTGCAGCAATTATGTGGTGTGTTTAAAAAAAAACAAAAAAAAAAACTAGAATATACCATCTGTAGGGTTGTCGAAATGTATTGTAGACCGTTTAGAGTCTCTCTTTTTTTTAACTGCGCTAGATTGTCTATTCCTAGTTGTAAGAATGGGATTCAATTTTGAGAAGATTGCTGCTTTGTGCCCAGTTCTTGGTAGTACCTATTTCCTAAAGAATGCTGTAATGAGGATTTGAATCCAGAGTATGCCTCTTATATATATCTCAGAAGTCTAACAATTCTTTATGAAGTTATTAGTTCATTGCTATCTTTACCAATACAGATTTATGTAACAGACACTGGCCTCCAGCAGAGGGTGGTAGAGTCTCTAATATTGAATAAATATTTAGAACTGTTTTTAACACAAAACAAAGCATGAGTCCAAATGCATATTATTTAAATGTTTTTTTTCAGAGGGCATGGTAGTTGCCAAGAAAATGTATTTAGGGCCAGATTACAAGTGGAGCGCAAAAGTTTGCACGTGAGCGATAAGGGGTTTATTGCGGGTGTTTGTGCTTGTCGGGCTTATTTCTGGTTTTACGAGTTGAAAGTAGTTTTTCACACATGGCTTCTCTATTTTTGTCTTTATTTTTATTAAATAAATCATTACACAGTGTATTATGTCATGTGTTTTTCTTCATCTTAGGTTGTATTTACCTAATTTTAACACCTGCTAAGGACCAACTGATTTGTTATTATGTCCTGATACATAAATCCATAGAATTCAAAGAGGGTGTACTTTCTTTTTCAGATGACTGTATATGTGATCATGCATATATATAGATAATTATATGTTGTACCAAAAAAAAAATCAGATATTTGTAAAAATATTTATTTATGAATAAATAGAAGATAATCTTCTATGTGCAGAACATTGGAATGTGAAATATTTATATTTTCATGTCATGTTAGCGCACATGAGAACATGTGATCAGGTTTACGTGAGAGTGTGTTTTATTTCCATTTTTTTCTCTATTGGGGAAATATGTGAGCGCCCACACGACACGCGCAAAAAGCTTTCTTGTATCGCAATTAACGCTCGACCTAGAGCGTTAATTAGGGCTCCACTTGTAATCTAGCCCTTAATGCGTTAAAGAATCTAACTATTATACTATTGTTTGCCTACTTCCGTATTTAACCCCTTCAAATCCCATTAAATACAGTATAATTGCATAACTAACAATATAATAAGACTATGCAATAGCACAATTTTAAATCAGCAGTAGATTTTTTTTTCTGACACATTTCCAAATTTACGTCATTTTTGCTGGCCCCCTGTATCATGTGACAACCATCAGCCAATCACAGGCTTCTGTATGTATACATTGTAAACTTTTGCACATACTCGGTAGTAGCCTTTGCCACCAGATAGTGTGCAATAAAAAGGCTGTGCACTATTTGATAACAGAAGTAAATTAGAAAGTCTTTAAAAATGCATGCTGTAGACATGAAATTTTGACTTTTTACTTTCTCCTACATTGGTGTGTCTGGTCCACGGCTTCATCCTTACTTGTGGGAATATTCTCTTCCCCAACAAGAAATGGCAAAGAGAGCACAGCAAAAGCTGCCCATATAGCCCCCCCTCTGGCTCCGCCCCCCAGTCATTCTCTTTGCCGCTCTGAACAAGTAGCATCTCCACGGGGATGGTAAAGAGTATGTGGTGTTAGTTGTAGTTTTATTTCTTCTATCAAGAGTTTGTTATTTTAAAATAGTGCCGGTTTGTACTATTTACTCTACAACAGAAAGTGATGAAGAGTTCTGTTAAAAGAGGAGTATGATTTTAGCAACAGTAACTAAAATTCATTGCTGTTCCCACGCAGGACTGTTGAGCCCAGAGAACTTCAGTTGGGGGGAACAGTTTGCAGACTTTTCTGCTCCAGGTATGACTAGTCTCTTTTCTAACAAGACATAGTAATGCTAGAAGACTGTCATTTCCCTTTTGGGATCGGTAAGCCATTTTCTTAGACAGAATGAAGGCTTATAAATGGGCTATATACTGGTTGACACTATTGTGGGCTAAATCGAATGATTTATATAATATTTATATGATATTTGGAGTGTTTTGAGACTTGGAAACACTTTTGGGAACGTTTTATTACGCCTGGCAGTTGTTTAGACACCTAATCTAGTCAGGAAGGCCCCTTCACTCTGGTATGCAGAGGGAGGAAGCCTCATTTTCGTGCCTTAATTGCGCAGTTACTTCTGGAAGCAGTGCATGCAGCTTCATGTGAGAGGGTCCTGTGGCCACAAAAACGATTCTAAGAGGCTTATTTCTGTGGTGAATAACCCCCAAGGAAGGTAAAGCCGCAGCAAAAGGCTCCGGTTTGCTCATTTAAGGGGTTAAAGACTTGGTGTGCAATACTTTCAAAGCATTAAGACACTAGGGTGCAAATTTCGTAAAGATCGGATAATTCCTTCATAGTTTTTCAAACATTCAGAAATAAAGTGTACTCTGTTTATTATTTAAAGAGACAGTAACGGTTTTGTTTAAAAACATTTTTTTTGCATTAATAGCCTGACTAAGTCTGTCTAACATGTCTGTACCTTCAGATAGATTATGTTCTGTGTGTATGGAGGCCAAGGTGAATCCCCCTTTAAATGTATGTGAAAATTGTGCCATGGCGTCCAAACAAAGTAAGGACAGTAATGTCACATTTAATAAGGTTGCCCAAGATGATTCTTCAAATGAAGGTAGTGGGGACAGTTCATCATCCTCTCCTTCTGTCTCAACACCAGTTATGTCTGTGCAGGCGACACCTAGTACATCTAGCGCACCAATGCTTGTTACTATGCAACAATTAACTGCAGTAATGGATAATTCTATAGCAAATCTTTTATCCAAACTGCCAACACTTCCCAGAAAGCGTGATTGCTCAGTTTTGAATACAGAGGAAGAGCAAGTGGGCGCTGATGATAGTTTATCTGTAATACCCTCACACCAGTCTGAATTGGCAGTGAGGGAGGGGCTGTCTGAGGGAGAAATTTCTGATTCAGGAAAAGTTTCTCAGCAGGCAGAACCTGATATCGTGACGTTTAAATTTAAGTTAGAACATCTCCGCGCCCTGCTTAAGGAGGTGCTAACTACTTTTGACGATTGCGACTCTTTGGTAATTCCAGAGAAATTGTGCAAAATGGACAAATTCCTTGAGGTCCCTGTGCACGCTGATGCCTTTCCGATACCCAAGAGGGTGGCGGACATAGTGAACAAGGAGTGGGAGAAGCCAGGTATACCTTTTGTCCCACCTCCTATATTTAAGAAAATGTTCCCCATTGTCGACCCCAGAAGGGACGCATGGCAAACAGTCCCTAAGGTTGAAGGAGCAGTTTCTACGTTGGCCAAGCGCACGACTATTCCCATTGAGGACAGTTGTGCTTTCAAAGATCCTATGGATAAAAAATTGAAAGGATTGCTTAAAAAGATATTTGTTCAGCAAGGTTTCCTTCTTCAGCCAATTTTGTGCATTATTCCTGTCACCACGGCGGCGTCTTTTTGGTTCGAGGAACTAGAAAATTCACTCAATAAGGAGACTCCATATGAGGAATTCATGGACAGAATTCACGCACTAAAATTGGCTAATTCCTTTATTTTAGATGCCGCTTTGCAATTGGAGAAATTAGCGGTGAAAAATTCAGGTTTTGCAATTGTGGCACGCAGAGCGCTTTGGCTAAAATCTTGGTCGGCGGATGTGTCATCCAAGACAAAATTGCTTAATATTCCTTTCAAAGGTAAGACCCTTTTTGGGCCAGAATTGAAGGAGATTATTTCAGACATCACTGGGGGAAAGGGCCATGCCCTCCCACAGGATAGGCCTTTCAAGGCTAAGAACAAATCTAATTTTCGTTCCTTTCGCAACTTCAGGAACGGACCGTCTCCTAACTCTGCAGCCTCTAGACAAGAGGGTAACGCTTCCCAGGCTAAGCCAGCATGGAAACCAATGCAAGGCTGGAACAAGGGTAAACAGGCCAAGAAGCCTGCTGCTGCTACCAAGACAGCATGAAGGGGTAGCCCCCGATCCGGGACCGGATCTAGTAGGGGGCAGACTTTCTCTCTTTGCTCAGGCTTGGGCAAGAGATGTTCAGGATCCCTAGGCACTAGAAATAGTCTCTCAGGGTTATCTTCTAGAATTCAAGGAACTTCCTCCAAGGGGAAGGTTCCACATGTCTCGCTTATCTTCAGACCAGATAAAGAGACAGGCATTCTTACATTGCGTAGGAGATCTATTAAAGATGGGAGTGATACACCCAGTTCCAACAGTGGAACAAGGTCAGGGGTTTTACTCAAACCTGTTTGTAGTTCCCAAAAAAGAGGGAACTTTCAGACCAATTCTGGATTTAAAAATTCTAAACAAATTCCTCAGAGTTCCATCGTTCAAAATGGAAACCATTCGAACGATTTTACCAACAATCCAGGAGGGTCAATACATGACTACCGTGGATTTAAAGGATGCGTACCTACATATTCCTATCCACAAAGATCATCATCAGTTCCTAAGGTTCGCCTTTCTGGACAAACATTACCAGTTCGTGGCTCTTCCGTTTGGTTTAGCCACTGCTCCCAGAATTTTCACAAAGGTGCTAGGGTCCCTTCTAGCGGTTCTAAGACCGAGGGGCATTGCAGTGGCACCTTACCTAGACGACATCCTAATCCAAGCGTCATCCCTTTTCAGATCAAGGGCTCATACAGACATTGTATTAGCTTTTCTCAGGTCTCACGGGTGGAAGGTGAACATGGAAAAGAGTTCCCTGTCCCCGTCTACAAGAGTTCCTTTTCTGGGAACAATAATAGATTCTGTAGAAATTAAGATTTTTCTGACAGAGGTCAGAAAATTAAAGCTTCTAAAGGCTTGTCAAGTTCTTTATTCCTCAGCCTTCCATAGCTCAGTGCATGGAAGTAATAGGTTTAATGGTTGCAGCAATGGACGTAGTTCCTTTTGCTCAAATTCATCTAAGACCATTGCAACTGTGCATGCTCAGACAGTGGACGGGGGATTATGCAGACTTGTCTCCCCAGATTCAAGTAGACCAGTTAACCAGAGACTCACTCCGTTGGTGGTTGACTCAGGATCACCTGTCTCAGGGAATGAGTTTCCGCAGACCAGAGTGGGTCATTGTCACGACCGACGCCAGTCTATTAGGCTGGGGCGCGGTCTGGGACTCCCTGAAAGCTCAGGGTCTATGGTCTCGGGAAGAGTCTCTTCTCCCGATAAACATCCTGGAACTGAGAGCGATATTCAATGCGCTCCGGGCTTGGCCTTAACTAGCGAAGGCCGGATTCATAAGATTTCAGTCGGACAACATGACGACTGTAGCTTACATCAATCATCAGGGAGGAACAAAGAGTTCCTTGGCGATGAGAGAGGTATCCAAGATCATCAAATGGGCGGAGGATCACTCCTGCCATCTATCTGCAATTCACATCCCAGGAGTAGACAACTGGGAGGCGGATTATTTGAGTCGTCAGACTTTCCATCCGGGGGAGTGGGAACTCCACCCGGAGGTCTTTGCCCAGTTAACTCAATTATGGGGCATTCCAGACATGGATCTGATGGCGTCTCGTCAGAACTTCAAGGTTCCTCGCTACGGGTCCAGATCCAGGGATACCAAGGCGACACTGGTGGATGCATTAGTGGCGCCTTGGTCGTTCAACCTAGCTTATGTGTTTCCACCGTTTCCTCTCCTTCCAAGGCTCGTAGCCAGGATCAAACAGGAGAAGGCCTCGGTGATTCTGATAGCTCCTGCGTGGCCACGCAGGACTTGGTATGCAGACCTGGTGAATATGTCATCGGCTCCACCATGGAAGCTACCTTTGAGACAGGATCTTCTAGTACAAGGTCCATTCGAACATCCAAATCTAGTCTCTCTGCAGCTGACTGCTTGGAAATTGAACGCTTGATTTTATCTAAGCGTGGGTTTTCAGATTCAGTTATAGATACTCTGGTCCAAGCCAGAAAACCTGTGACTAGGAAAATTTACCATAAAATATGGAAAAAATATATCTGTTGGTGTGAATCCAAGGGATTCTCTTGGAGTAAAATTAAAATTCCTAAGATTCTTTCCTTTCTCCAAGAGGGTTTGGATAAAGGTTTGTCAGCGAGTTCTCTAAAAGGACAGATATCTGCTTTGTCTGTTTTGTTACACAAACGCCTGGCAGCTGTGCCAGATGTACAAGCTTTTGTACAGGCCTTAGTCAGAATCAAGCCTGTCTACAGACCCATGACTCCTCCATGGAGTCTAAATTTAGTTCTTTCAGTTCTTCAAGGGGTTCCGTTTGAACCTCTACATTCCATAGATATTAGTTACTATCTTGGAAAGTTCTGTTTTTGGTTGCTATTTCTTCTGGTAGAAGAGTTTCTGAATTGTCTGCTTTGCAGTGTGATCCACCCTATCTGGTATTCCATGCAGATAAGGTTGTTTTGCGTACCAAACCTGGTTTTCTTCCAAAAGTGGTTTCCAACAGGAATATTAACCAGGAAATAGTTGTTCCTTCTCTGTGTCCGAATCCAGTTTCGAAGAAGGAACGTTTGTTACACAATTTAGATGTGGTCCGTGCTTTAAAATTCTATTTAGATGCAACAAAGGATTTCAGACAGACTTCATCTTTGTTTGTCGTTTATTCTGGTAAGAGGAGAGGACAGAAAGCTACTGCTACCACTCTTTCTTTTTGGCTGAAAAGCATCATCCGATTGGCTTATGAGACTGCCGGACGGCAGCCTCCTGAACGAATTACAGCTCACTCTACTAGAGCTGTGGCTTCCACATGGGCCTTCAAGAACGAGGCTTCTGTTGATCAGATATGTAAGGCAGCGACTTGGTCTTCTCTGCACACTTTTGCCAAATTTTACAAATTCGATACTTATGCTTCTTCGGAGGCTATTTTTGGGAGAAAGGTTTTGCAAGCCGTGGTGCCTTCCGTTTAGGTAACCTGACTTGTTCCCTCCCTTCATCCGTGTCCTAAAGCTTTGGTATTGGTTCCCACAAGTAAGGATGAAGCCGTGGACCGGACACACCAATGTAGGAGAAAACAGAATTTATGCTTACCTGATAAATTTTCTTTCTCCTACGGTGTGTCCGGTCCACGGCCCGCCCTGGCTTTTAGTCAGGTTTAAAACATTTTCTTTCTATACACTACAGTCACCACGGCATCCTATAGTTTCTCCTTTTTCTCCTAACCGTCGGTCGAATGACTGGGGGGCGGAGCCAGAGGGGGGGCTATATGGGCAGCTTTTGCTGTGCTCTCTTTGCCATTTCCTGTTGGGGAAGAGAATATTCCCACAAGTAAGGATGAAGCCGTGGACCGGACACACCGTAGGAGAAAGAAATTTATCAGGTAAGCATAAATTCTGTTTTTTCTTTAAATCAGCTCTACAGTGTCAGTGTTAAGCTAAACATGGTTCTACAGCAATGTTCCACTCCAGACTAGTAGAGCTTTCTTGTAGAAATGAAACACCAGTATAGGATAGCAGTCGTGCAATAACAAAATTCTCTAATGCAGTAGAGCAATGTGTTGTTGCAGCTTTATGTCTCTTTAAAGTAACATTGCCACCAGTTAAAGGGACATGAAACCCAAAATGTTCCTTTCACATAAAGCATACAATTTTAAACTACTTTCCAATTTACTTCTGTCATCAGTTTTACTTCATTCTCTTGGTGTCCTTTATTGAAGGAGCAGCACTGCACTACTGGGAGCTAGCTTAACAAATAAGCCGGTGATAACAGATATAGATTGCAGCCACCAATCAGTAGCTAGCTCCCAGCTCCTAAGCCTATCTAGGTATGCTTTTCAACAATTGATGCCAAGAGAACAAAGCAAATTTTAATAACAGAATCATGGGAAGATGTGATTTTAGATAAAGCATACAATTTAAAAAAAAAAAGTTTCCAGTTTACTTCTATTATCAAATTTGCTTCGTTCTCATGTTATTTTTTGTTGAAGATATTTAGGTAGCTAGCATGCACATTTCTGGAGCACTACGTGGTAGGAAAAAGTGCTGTCATCTAGTGCTCTTGCAAATGTATTGTATTCTTGCAAAACTGCTGTCATATAGGCAGGGCCGCCATCAGGGGGTGACAGGGGTGACTCCTCTCAGGGGCCCAATGGGCCAGGGGGGCCCCATGAGGCAAGAACTAAAAAAAAAAAAATTTTTTTTTTTTTTTTTACATTTTGGCAGCCACCAGTGGGTACTACAGCAGAGTGCTAATTGAGCATAGTGATTTAGCATTATATATATTTCTGTGTATACTAGCGCCCCCTTGAGTGGTGACAGGGAATTGTCATCAGGTAGGCTTTGTGTATGTCTTTGTGCATTTTCTGTGGATGTCTGTGAGGGTGTCTTCATATGTCTTTGAGCTTTTTCTATGGGTGTCTCTGTGAGGGTGTGTGTATGTTTGTCTTTGTGTATTTTCTCTGGATGCCTCTGTGAGGGTGTGTGTGTTTGTCTGTGTTTTCTGTGGATGTCTCTGTGAGGGTGTGTATGTATGTATGTATGTCTGTGTTTTCTGTGGATGTCTCTGTGAGGGTGTGTGTTTTCTGTGGGTGTCTCTGTGTGGGCGTGTGTATGTCTTTGTGTGTTTTCTGTGGATGTCTTATTGAGGGTGTGTGCATGTATGTCTTTGTGTGTTTTCTGAGGCTGTCTCTGTCGGTGTTTCCTTGGGTGTATGTGCAAGTTTGTGTGTCCATTGTCTGTTCCTTTTTAGGACATTTTGACCTTACTAATGATTATTCACATCTTTATAAAGACTTTGAGACTAACGAGACCTTTCCAGAAGTCACCAATCCACCATTTAACCTTTAAATTATTGTTTAGGCAGTTCAGGGCCCTTCCTTTCAGCCACTGCATGCTGTTGTCATCATTTAGTTGGCATCTTCCTTTATAAAAAGATAATCAGAACTCCATATTTTGTTTTCTAAATCTCCTTTTCTCCAACGGCGTCATCCTTACTTGTGGGATATTCTCTTCCCCAACAGGAAATGGCAAAGAGCCCAGCAAAGCTGGTCACATGATCCCTCCTAGGCTCCGCCTACCCCAGTCATTCTCTTTGCCGTTGTACAGGCAACATCTCCACGGAGATGGCTTAGAGTTTTTTAGTGTTTAACTGTAGTTTTTATTATTCAATCAAGAGTTTGTTATTTTAAAATAGTGCTGGTATGTACTATTTACTCTGAAACAGAAAAGAGATGAAGATTTCTGTTTGTATGAGGAAAATGATTTTAGCAACCGTTACTAAAATCCATGGCTGTTCCACACAGGACTGTTGAGAGGAATTAACTTCAGTTGGGGGAACAGTGAGCAGTCTCTTGCTGCTTGAGGCATGACACATTCTAACAAGACGATGTAATGCTGGAAGCTGTCATTTTCCCTATGGGATCCGGTAAGCCATGTTTATTAGATAGTAAATAAGGGCTTCACAAGGGCTTATTAAGACTGTAGACTTTTTCTGGGCTAAATCGATTCATTATTAACACATATTTAGCCTTGAGGAATCATTTAATCTGGGTATTTTGATAAGATTATATCGGCAGGCACTTTTTTAGACACCTTATTCTTTAGGGGCTTTCCCAAATCATAGGCAGAGCCTCATTTTCGCGCCGGTGTTGCGCACTTGTTTTTGAGAGGCATGGCATGCAGTCGCATGTGTGAGGAGCTCTGATACATAGAAAAGACTTTCTGAAGGCGTCATTTGGTATCGTATTCCCCTTTGGGCTTGGTTGGGTCTCAGCAAAGCAGATACCAGGGACTGTAAAGGGGTTAAAGTTAAAAACGGCTCCGGTTCCGTTATTTTAAGGGTTAAAGCTTCCAAATTTGGTGTGCAATACTTTTAAGGCTTTAAGACACTGTGGTGAAATTTTGGTGAATTTTGAACAATTCCTTCATATTTTTTCGCAATTGCAGTAATAAAGTGTGTTCAGTTTAAAATTTAAAGTGACAGTAACGGTTTTATTTTAAAACGTTTTTTGTACTTTGTTATCAAGTTTATGCCTGTTTAACATGTCTGAACTACCAGATAGACTGTGTTCTGAATGTGGGGAAGCCAGAGTTCCTTCTCATTTAAATAAATGTGATTTATGTGACAATGACAATGATGCCCAAGATGATTCCTCAAGTGAGGGGAGTAAGCATGGTACTGCATCATTCCCTCCTTCGTCTACACGAGTCTTGCCCACTCAGGAGGCCCCTAGTACATCTAGCGCGCCAATACTCCTTACTATGCAACAATTAACGGCTGTAATGGATAATTCTGTCAAAAACATTTTAGCCAAAATGCACACTTATCAGCGTAAGCGCGACTGCTCTGTTTTAGATACTGAAGAGCATGACGACGCTGATAATAATGGTTCTGAAGGGCCCCTAAACCAGTCTGATGGGGCCAGGGAGGTTTTGTCTGAGGGAGAAATTACAGATTCAGGGAACATTTCTCAACAAGCTGAACCTGATGTGATTACGTTTAAATTTAAGTTGGAACATCTCCGCGCTCTGCTTAAGGAGGTATTATCCACTCTGGATGATTGTGACAATTTGGTCATCCCAGAGAAGCTATGTAAAATGGACAAGTTCCTAGAGGTCCCGGGGCTCTCAGAAGCTTTTCCTATACCCAAGCGGGTGGCGGACATTGTAAATAAAGAATGGGAAAGGCCCGGTATTCCTTTCGTCCCTCCCCCCATATTTAAAAAATTGTTTCCTATGGTCGACCCCAGAAAGGACTTATGGCAGACAGTCCCCAAGGTCGAGGGAGCGGTTTCCACTTTAAACAAACGCACCACTATACCCATAGAAGATAGTTGTGCTTTCAAAGATCCTATGGATAAAAAATTAGAAGGTTTACTTAAAAAAATGTTTGTTCAGCAGGGTTACCTTCTACAACCAATTTCATGCATTGTCCCTGTCGCTACAGCCGCATGTTTCTGGTTCGATGAGCTGGTAAAGGCGGTCGATAGTGATTCTCCTCCTTATGAGGAGATTATGGACAGAATCAATGCTCTCAAATTGGCTAATTCTTTCACCCTAGACGCCACTTTGCAATTGGCTAGGTTAGCGGCTAAGAATTCTGGGTTTGCTATTGTGGCGCGCAGAGCGCTTTGGTTGAAATCTTGGTCAGCTGATGCGTCTTCCAAGAACAAGCTACTTAACATTCCTTTCAAGGGGAAAACGCTGTTTGGCCCTGACTTGAAAGAGATTATCTCTGATATCACTGGGGGTAAGGGCCATGCCCTTCCTCAGGATCGGCCTTTCAAGGCCAAAAATAAACCTAATTTTCGTCCCTTTCGTAGAAACGGACCAGCCCAAAGTGCTACGTCCTCTAAGCAAGAGGGTAATACTTCTCAAGCCAAGCAAGCTTGGAGACCAATGCAAGGCTGGAACAAGGGAAAGCAGGCCAAGAAACCTGCCACTGCTACCAAGACAGCATGAAATGTTGGCCCCCGATCCGGGACCGGATCTGGTGGGGGGCAGACTCTCTCTCTTCGCTCAGGCTTGGGCAAGAGATGTTCTGGATCCTTGGACACTAGAAATAGTCTCCCAAGGTTATCTTCTGGAATTCAAGGGGCTTCCCCCAAGGGGGAGGTTCCACAGGTCTCAGTTGTCTTCAGACCACATAAAAAGACAGGCATTCTTACATTGTGTAGAAGACCTGTTAACAATGGGAGTGATTCATCCTGTTCCATTAGGAGAACAAGGGATGGGGTTCTACTCCAATCTGTTCATAGTTCCCAAAAAAGAGGGAACGTTCAGACCAATCTTAGATCTCAAGATCTTAAACAAGTTTCTCAAGGTTCCATCGTTCAAGATGGAAACCATTCGAACAATTCTTCCTTCCATCCAGGAAGGTCAATTCATGACCACGGTGGATTTAAAGGATGCGTATCTACATATTCCTATCCACAAGGAACATCATCGGTTCCTAAGGTTCGCATTCCTGGACAAGCATTACCAGTTTGTGGCGCTTCCTTTCGGATTAGCCACTGCTCCAAGGATTTTCACAAAGGTACTAGGGTCCCTTCTAGCTGTGCTAAGACCAAGGGGCATTGCTGTAGTACCTTACTTGGACGACATTCTGATTCAAGCGTCGTCCCTTCCTCAAGCAAAGGCTCACACGGACATCGTCCTGGCCTTTCTCAGATCTCACGGATGGAAAGTGAACGTGGAAAAGAGTTCTCTATCTCCGTCGACAAGGGTTCCCTTCTTGGGAACAATAATAGACTCCTTAGAAATGAGGATTTTTCTGACAGAGGCCAGAAAAACAAGACTTCTAGGCTCTTGTCGGATACTTCATTCCGTTCCTCTTCCTTCCATAGCGCAGTGCATGGAAGTGATAGGTTTGATGGTAGCGGCAATGGACATAGTTCCTTTTGCGCGCATTCATCTAAGACCATTACAACTGTGCATGCTCAGTCAGTGGAATGGGGACTATACAGACTTGTCTCCGAGGATACAAGTAAATCAGAGGACCAGAGACTCACTCCGTTGGTGGCTGTCCCTGGACAACCTGTCACAAGGGATGACCTTCCGCAGACCAGAGTGGGTCATTGTCACGACCGACGCCAGTCTGATGGGCTGGGGCGCGGTCTGGGGATCCCTGAAAGCTCAGGGTCTTTGGTCTCGGGAAGAATCTCTTCTACCGATAAATATTCTGGAACTGAGAGCGATATTCAATGCTCTCAAGGCTTGGCCTCAGCTAGCGAGGGCCAAGTTCATACGGTTTCAATCAGACAACATGACAACTGTTGCGTACATCAACCATCAGGGGGGAACAAGGAGTTCCCTGGCGATGGAAGAAGTGACCAAAATCATTCAATGGGCGGAGTCTCACTCCTGCCACCTGTCTGCAATCCACATCCCAGGAGTGGAAAATTGGGAAGCGGATTTTCTGAGTCGTCAGACATTGCATCCGGGGGAGTGGGAACTCCATCCGGAAATCTTTGTCCAAATCACTCAACTGTGGGGCATTCCAGACATGGATCTGATGGCCTCTCGTCAGAACTTCAAAGTTCCTTGCTACGGGTCCAGATCCAGGGATCCCAAGGCGGCTCTAGTGGATGCACTAGTAGCACCTTGGACCTTCAAACTAGCTTATGTATTCCCGCCGTTTCCTCTCATCCCCAGGCTGGTAGCCAGGATCAATCAGGAGAGGGCGTCGGTGATCTTGATAGCTCCTGCGTGGCCACGCAGGACTTGGTATGCAGATCTGGTGAATATGTCATCGGCTCCACCATGGAAGCTACCTTTGAGACGAGACCTTCTTGTTCAAGGTCCGTTCGAACATCCGAATCTGGTCTCACTCCAGCTGACTGCTTGGAGATTGAACGCTTGATCTTATCGAAGCGAGGGTTCTCAGATTCTGTTATCGATACTCTTGTTCAGGCCAGAAAGCCTGTAACTAGAAAGATTTACCACAAAATTTGGAAAAAATATATCTGTTGGTGTGAATCTAAAGGATTCCCTTGGGACAAGGTTAAGATTCCTAAGATTCTATCCTTCCTTCAAGAAGGATTGGAAAAAGGATTATCTGCAAGTTCCCTGAAGGGACAGATTTCTGCCTTGTCTGTGTTACTTCACAAAAAGCTGGCAGCTGTGCCAGATGTTCAAGCCTTTGTTCAGGCTCTGGTTAGAATCAAGCCTGTTTACAAACCTTTGACTCCTCCTTGGAGTCTCGACTTAGTTCTTTCAGTTCTTCAGGGGGTTCCGTTTGAACCCTTACATTCCGTTGATATTAAGTTATTATCTTGGAAAGTTTTGTTTTTGGTTGCAATTTCTTCTGCTAGAAGAGTTTCAGAATTATCTGCTCTGCAGTGTTCTCCTCCTTATCTGGTGTTCCATGCAGATAAGGTGGTTTTACGTACTAAACCTGGTTTTCTTCCAAAAGTTGTTTCTAACAAAAACATTAACCAGGAGATTATCGTACCTTCTCTGTGCCCGAAACCAGTTTCAAAGAAGGAACGTTTGTTGCACAATTTGGATGTTGTTCGCGCTCTAAAATTCTATTTAGACGCTACAAAGGATTTTAGACAAACATCTTCCTTGTTTGTTGTTTATTCCGGTAAAAGGAGAGGTCAAAAAGCAACTTCTACCTCTCTCTCTTTTTGGATTAAAAGCATCATCAGATTGGCTTACGAGACTGCCGGACGGCAGCCTCCCGAAAGAATCACAGCTCATTCCACTAGGGCTGTGGCTTCCACATGGGCCTTCAAGAACGAGGCTTCTGTTGATCAGATATGTAGGGCAGCGACTTGGTCTTCACTGCACACTTTTACCAAATTTTACAAGTTTGATACTTTTGCTTCTTCTGAGGCTATTTTTGGGAGAAAGGTTTTGCAAGCCGTGGTGCCTTCCATCTAGGTGACCTGATTTGCTCCCTCCCATCATCCGTGTCCTAAAGCTTTGGTATTGGTTCCCACAAGTAAGGATGACGCCGTGGACCGGACACACCTATGTTGGAGAAAACAGAATTTATGTTTACCTGATAAATTACTTTCTCCAACGGTGTGTCCGGTCCACGGCCCGCCCTGGTTTTTTAATCAGGTCTGATAATTTATTTTCTTTAACTACAGTCACCACGGTATCATATGGTTTCTCCTATGCAAATATTCCTCCTTAACGTCGGTCGAATGACTGGGGTAGGCGGAGCCTAGGAGGGATCATGTGACCAGCTTTGCTGGGCTCTTTGCCATTTCCTGTTGGGGAAGAGAATATCCCACAAGTAAGGATGACGCCGTGGACCGGACACACCGTTGGAGAAAGTAATTTATCAGGTAAACATAAATTCTGTTTTCTTTACAAAATTGTAGTCTTCCTCATTACTTGTCAGGTCAATGTAATCAAGTGCTGAGTGTCTGTTTGGGTGTCTGTGTCTAAGTGTGTTTCTTTGCGTGTCTGCTAGAGTGTCTATATGTGAATACTTATGTGTGAGTGTGTTTCAGTGTCTGTGTGTTTGTATGTTTGTATGTTACTACCTTTACAACATTTCCAAGTTTAAATAGACACTTAAGAATAAAGTGCATATACGTTTTAGTCACTTGGTCAAAAATTGCACATGTCAAAGGCAGGGGGGGGGGCCCTGATCAATGGTTAAGTCAGGGGCCCCAAAATTTCTAGTGGCAGCCCTGCATATAGGGCTCAATTTATCATCCATGGGCAGATATATTTGCCCCTGTCGGCTCGGTTTCTCCTCTGGCAGGCGCGCAGGAGCTGAAATTCTCCTCCTAAGAGGTGGAGAACAGGACAGGGAACCAGCTGCTTGATAAATCCTATCTGCAGGTTCGCTTGTGCGAACCTGCAGTCAAAGGGGAGAGAAGGGCTTGATAAATCGAGCTTCATAATGATCTGCATCATGAAAGAAACATTTGGGGTTTCATTCCCCTTTTAAAGGGACACTCAGGTTAAATTACATTTTCATGATTCAGATACAGCATGTCATTTTAAACAACTTTCCAATTTACTTTCATTAAAAAAAAATGTGCACAGTCTTTTATATTTACAATTTTTGAGTCACCAGATCCTACTGAGCATGTGCAAGAATTCACAGACTATACGTATATGCATTTGTGATTGGCTGATTGCTATCACATGGTACAAGGGGAGTGGAAATATACATAACTTTGAAATTTGTTATAAAAAAAATCTACTACTCATTTGAAGTTCAGACTAAGTGCTATTGCGTTGTCTTGTTATCTTGCATTTGTTGATTATGCAAATCTAATGTGTTGACTGGTCCTTTAATATGAAATATTTAGTGGGATGATCATCAAGCATGGCTTGAGGCTTCTAAGTTAAAATTGAATCCATTAGTTTAAAAATATGAGGTTGTGAAATTACACATTTTATGATTGCAGTTCTGTAGTTTGCGCATTGCTAGATATTATTTTCTAATGATATTATAACTCCAATTCATCCTTGTAACCTCCTATTTAGGTGGTGGTAGATCTGTGCAGTACTTGTATTCGTGTTGCTCTAAAAGATGGAGGAGGAGAACGTGTCTTGATGGAGGGAGACTTTACACACAAAATAAATGCAGAGACCTCCCTCTGGAGTCTGGAACCTGGAAAGTGCATTGCGGTAAGACATAGAGCATAATTCTTAGTACAATGTAATGTGAAGTACTGATTGGAGTGTAAAGTACAAAATGATAATCAATGTTCAGTACTGCAAGTTATTTATAGATGTATAAATCTACTCTATATTCAAACAAGACTACTTATTCATTAAGTGTGTATATGCAGTTGCTTGTCACAGTGATAGAATTATGCGTGGGAAGCTTCTTAAGATGAAAAAATACAATATTTCAATTTACTCTTCTCTAACATATGACATTCCCTTAAATGCCATTGGACCCTCTCCTGTGATATTCAGCCGACATTCACTGGGATTATCTGTGTACTAGTAATGACTTGGTTGGTTTCTATTCCTGGCAGAATGGATTTGATTTAAATCAAATCAATTTAAATCACTAGTCAGCAAGACTCAATTTAAATCATGGTTTTCTACATGAAGACTTGTTCTTCCTGGTTGTTATAATCTTAATATTTACAATCGGATAAAGGTTTCATTTTTAGAATGATAACTCTTTAGATTAGCTTTACAGCTAGATCATAAAATTACTGATTTGGCTATATACCATTAAAAATACATTGTTTACATCGCAATAATTTCATAGTTGTCTATCTCCAGTTTAATAAGTTAATCATTCATATTTAATGCATGAATAAGTATTAAACGGTGGTAACCGGGTCTTAGAACAAGCCACTGAGCTGTTGTTTGTTCCTGGCAGACAGCTTCTCTTTCTCAATGTATTTGTATTATGACCCTGAGGAAAGTCTCGCTAATGATAATGGGAGAAACCAGACGTGGACTCCTTGCCCAATGTGCTTAGAGTGATATGGCTGCACCGCACTGATGAGTCCAAAAGGAGACTGAAATGATCATCTGGAGATGCCACTTCCCTTGTTCGGAGAGGGATTGGCTGGTATTTCGGGGCTGGACTGACTTTGCTAGGCAAGATCGGACTGATATACTTCTTAAGAGTTTTCCTGTCTGAAAAGCACAATTGGGCTAAAATAAGTTAATCCCAGGTGGTAACCTGGCCATAGAACAAGCCACTGAGCTGTTATAGATGCAAAATCAATAATCAGTCCAGCACTCAAGGCACTATGCATGCCGTAAATGGTTACTACTTAAAACCCCAGCATAATACAACAAAGTGAAGTGGCAGTATACCAATATTTATTCATATAAGCACAAAGTTACAGAAAGCAGCGTTTCGGGATTTCTCCCTTAATCATTCTATCCAACAGACTGATTGTACATAAACATTTTATATGTTAGCACCACTATAGGGCACCAAAACCATCAAACATTTTAGCTCTTTATAGAGCTTTACAAATATATTCAGCATACAATTCTAGATAATAAATTACATATCAATCCTAACCTACTCTAATCTAAATTATTACATAATATTTACAAATCCAGGTCTTATACACATACACGCAAATGCATGTGTTTTCCTCAATTCAATTCATAAAATAATTTTCTATCTTGCAAAGGAATTTATGACTAAAGAATTTAATTTTTTATTTATTATTGTAAAAGAATTTATTACTGAAAAGATCCCAATCCCTATTTAATGCTAAGGGTTCCAGGGCACCTAATTCGGGAATCCAGAATGATTCACGTTGCTTTAATATAAACTCTCTATTCCCTCCCCTGCAGGGTTTAGGGACAAAATCTATGATTTGAAATCTCAACTGTTTAACACCATGTCCCATTTGTAGGAAGTGGTGAGCTACTGGGGCCATATCAATTTTGGTTCTGATGGTACTCTTATGCTCTATAATTCTATCACGGATACATCTAGTCATCTCGCCAACATATAAATAGCAAACTGAGTTTGACAGGTGTAATAACCCCTGATAGAATATTTCTTACTAGGATGGTAAAAAAAGAGAACCCTTAATCATATTACCACAACATGAACAACCCAAACAAGGGAAATAACCTTTATTTTGTTAAGTTCTATACCCTGAACCACTTTTCTTATTAGAATTTATATCTGCTCTGCCACTTCTTTGGACTTTGTTGTATTATGCTGGGGTTTTAAGTAGTAACCCTTTGTGGAGTGCATAGTGCCTTGAGTGCTGGACTGATTTCTGGTTTTGGAATAGTCTGAACTACTTGCAGCCCAATCACCAGTAGTTTATTAATCCAATATTGGAAAATGGATGAAGCACAACAGTGTTTAAACACTTTTTCCTACCCTGACCTTGAAGTAGCAAGGATGACCATTTTGACTAAAGGCTCAAGGTTTTTTTTGAAAATGGCACAAACAGAATTAATATTGAAATTATCTAAGAAAAGATTGGCCTATGTCCTTTATGCCACTAGTATCACATAGTTAAGTGCATCCCTTGGGGTCTGTGCATGAGTGCTCGCCACACATTAATAAAGAGTACTGTGATAAATTTGATCAAATACTTAACAAATGCTCCGTGGATATTATGGTACTCACAGTTGATTGCTTTAAATAAGGAAGTTGAAACTCCGCAAAGCAGATTAACAGAGATGGAGTCTGAGCTTAAACACTCTTTGACACACAAAACATCCAGTAAATTACTCACCCAGGTTAACTTCAATGTTGTCAAATTGAAGAAAGTAATTGAGGAGAGTGAGCGCTCCAAGCTTGTAAGAGATGAACAGGATTATTCCCTGGGGAGAGTGTACTGGAATTGATATCCCACAAAATGAATTTGTCGTTTTGAATAAAGTCGTTATTTAGATTATTTTTTTTACGCAATCTTAGTTTAAAACATCATTGTTTGATAAAATAGGTGATAGTGTTCATAATAGTAGAGATATATTACATCTTCATCAATTGGGACTTCGCAATGAGAGTACTTTTATTCCCTCTGTCTAACCATAGTGTATAAACGATTATTAATCTGGTTAAACATGATGTGGATAAATTAGAAGGGAAAACACATGGTGAAAAAAGGAAAATAAATTATTGTAATGTCCCTTTTAAGTATTTTTTTGAGATAAGGGAGGGGCAATTGTCATTTTGGACAAATATATCAATGAAATTAAATAACTTGATGTGGAAAGTGTTTATAAAAAAATAAAAATTAGTTCTATTTTGGCTATACAGAAGTAATTGCAAAGGATTTCTCAGATAGCATTTTTAAACAATCTTATTGGAAAAGATGTAATTACCTTTTTTTATATAGACCATTTACGTACCCCTGTTTTATATACGCTCCCTAAAATTCCTACAAATTTAAAGACTCCCCCAGTGCCCTATTGTTGCCAATACAGGTTCCATCTTTACTAATGTTTTAATTTTCTTAGATCGTATTTTAAGACCTTACGTTGAATTGTCTAATTCCTTCAGTAAGGATACTAGTGGTTTTCTTTCTAATGACACAGTGAGTCCATGGATTATCATTAATTTCTGTTGGGAATATAAATCCTGGCCAGCTGGAGGAGGCAAAGAGCACCACAGCAAAGCTGTTAAGTATCACTTTCCTTCCCACAAACCCCAGTCATTCTCTTTGCCTGTGTTGCAAGGAGGTGGTAAAGTTTCGGTGTCTGAAGAAGAGTGTATTTCTTCTGTTAAGTGTGATCAGTCCACGGGTCATCATTACTTCTGGGATATTACTCCTCCCCAACAGGAAGTGCAAGAGGATTCACCCAGCAGAGCTGCATATAGCTCCTCCCCTCTACGTCACTCCCAGTCATTCTCTTGCACCCAACGACTAGATAGGATGTGTGAGAGGACTATGGTGATTATACTTAGTTTTATATCTTCAATCAAAAGTTTGTTATTTTAAAATAGCACCGGAGTGTGTTATTATCTCTCTGGCAGAGTTTGAAGAAGAATCTACCAGAGTTTTTGTTATGATTTTAGCCGGAGTAGTTAAGATCATATTGCTGTTTCTCGGCCATCTGAGGAGAGGTAAACTTCAGATCAGGGGACAGCGGGCAGATGAATCTGCATAGAGGTATGTAGCAGTTTTTATTTTCTGACAATGGAATTGATGAGAAAATCCTGCCATACCGATATAATGTCATGTATGTATACTTTACACTTCAGTATTCTGGGGAATGGTACTTCACTAGAATTACACTGTAAGAAATACATAAAGCTGTTTAATAACTAGAGATTATGTTTAACGTTTTTGCTGGAATGTAAAATCGTTTTCATTTGCTGAGGTACTGAGTGAATAAATGTTTGGGCACTATTTTTCCACTTGGCAGTTGCTTAATCTGTTTTTCTGACAGTTTCTGTTCTCCCTCACTGCTGTGTGTGAGGGGGAGGGGCCGTTTTTTGGCGCTTTTACTATGCATCAAATATTTCAGTCAGCAACTCATTGTATTCCCTGCATGATCCGGTTCATCTCTACAGAGCTCAGGGGTCTTCAAAACTTATTTTGAGGGAGGTAATTTCTCTCAGCAGAGCTGTGAGAATTATAGTTTGACTGAGATAAAAAACGTTTATTCTGTAATTTGTTTCCTGCTTTCAGAATTTGTTATCTTTGCTAATGGGATTAAACCTTTGCTAAAGTTGTGTTGTTTACAAGGATTGAGGCTATAACTGTTTCAATTTATTAATTTTCAACTGTCATAGATCTTCTGTGCTTCTTAAAGGCACAGTACGTTTTAATATTATTCTAATTGAATTGTATTTCCAAGTTGCAAGTTTATTTGCTAGTGTGTTAAACATGTCTGATTCAGAGGATGATACCTGTGTCATTTGTTGCAATGCCAAAGTGGAGCCCAATAGAAATTTATGTACTAACTGTATTGATGCTACTTTAAATAAAAATCAATCTGTACAAATTGAACAAATTTCACCAAACAACGAGGGGAGAGTTATGCCGACTAACTCGCCTCACGTGTCAGTACCTACATCTCCCGCTCAGAGGGAGGTGCGTGATATTGTAGCGCCGAGTACATCTGGGCGGCCATTACAAATCACATTACAGGATATGGCTACTGTTATGACTGAGGTTTTGGCTAAATTACCAGAACTAAGAGGTAAGCGTGATCACTCTGGGGTGAGAACAGAGTGCGCTGATAATATTAGGGCCATGTCAGACACTGCGTCACAGGTGGCAGAACATGAGGACGGAGAACTTTATTCTGTGGGTGACGGTTCTGATCCAAACAGACTGGATTCAGATATTTCAAATTTTAAATTTAAACTGGAAAACCTCCGTGTATTACTAGGGGAGGTGTTAGCGGCTCTGAATGATTGTAACACAGTTGCAATACCAGAGAAAATGTGTAGGTTGGATAAATATTTTGCGGTACCGACGAGTACTGAGGTTTTTCCTATACCTAAGAGACTTACTGAAATTGTTACTAAGGAGTGGGATAGACCCGGTGTGCCGTTCTCACCCCCTCCGATATTTAGAAAAATGTTTCCAATAGACGCCACCACAAGGGACTTATGGCAAACGGTCCCTAATGTGGAGGGAGCAGTTTCTACCTTAGCTAAGTGTACCACTATCCCGGTGGAGGATAGCTGTGCTTTTTCAGATCCAATGGATAAAAAGTTAGAGGGTTACCTTAAGAAAATGTTTGTTCAACAAGGTTTTATATTGCAACCCCTTGCATGCATTGCGCCGATCACGGCTGCAGCGGCATTCTGGATTGAGTCTCTGGAAGAGAACATTGGTTCAGCTACTCTGGACAGGCTTAGAGTCCTTAAACTAGCTAATTCATTCATTTCGGAGGCCGTAGTACATCTTACTAAACTTACGGCGAAGAATTCAGGATTCGCCATTCAGGCACGCAGGGCGCTGTGGCTAAAATCCTGGTCAGCTGATGTTACTTCTAAGTCTAAATTGCTTAATATACCTTTCAAAGGGCAGACCTTATTCGGGCCCGGGTTGAAAGAGATTATCGCTGACATTACAGGAGGTAAAGGCCATGCCCTGCCTCAGGACAAAGCCAAAGCCAAGACTAGAAAAAAGTCTAATTTTCGTTCCTTTCGTAATTTCAAAGCAGGAGCAGCATCAACTTCCTCTGCACCAAAACAGGAAGGAGCTGTTGCTCGCTACAGACAAGGCTGGAAACCTAACCAGTCCTGGAACAAGGGCAAGCAGACTAGGAAACCTGCTGCTGCCCCTAAAACAGCATGAATTGAGGGCCCCCGATCCGGGATCGGATCTAGTGGGGGGCAGACTTTCTCTCTTCGCCCAGGCTTGGGCAAGAGATGTTCAGGATCCCTGGGCGCTAGAGATAATATCTCAGGGATACCTTCTGGACTTCAAATACTCTCCTCCAAGAGAGAGATTTCATCTGTCAAGATTGTCAACAATCCAGACAAAGAAAGAGGCGTTTCTACGCTGCGTACAAGAGCTCTTGTTAATGGGAGTAATCCATCCAGTTCCACGATCAGAACAGGGACAGGGGTTTTACTCAAATCTGTTTGTGGTTCCCAAAAAAGAGGGAACTTTCAGACCAATCCTGGACTTAAAGATCCTAAACAAATTCCTAAGAGTTCCATCGTTCAAGATGGAGACTATTCGGACAATTTTACCTATGATCCAAGAAGGTCAGTACATGACCACTGTAGATTTAAAAGATGCTTACCTTCACATACCGATTCACAAAGATCATTATCGGTACCTAAGGTTTGCCTTCCTAGACAGGCATTACCAGTTTGTGGCTCTTCCATTCGGATTGGCTACAGCTCCAAGAATCTTCACAAAGGTTCTGGGTGCTCTTCTGGCGGTACTAAGACCGCGGGGAATCTCGGTAGCTCCATACCTAGACGACATTCTGATACAAGCTTCAAGCTTTCAAACTGCCAAGTCTCATACAGAGTTAGTGCTGGCATTTCTAAGGTCACATGGATGGAAGGTGAACGAAAAGAAAAGTTCACTCGTTCCACTCACAAGAGTTCCCTTCCTGGGGACTCTTATAGATTCTGTAGAAATGAAGATTTACCTGACAGAGGACAGGCTAACAAGACTTCAAAGTGCTTGCCGCACCCTTCATTCCATTCAACACCCGTCAGTGGCTCAATGCATGGAGGTAATCGGCTTAATGGTAGCGGCAATGGACATAGTACCCTTTGCACGCTTACACCTCAGACCACTGCAACTGTGCATGCTAAGTCAGTGGAATGGGGATTACTCAGACTTATCCCCTTCTCTGAATCTGGATCAAGAGACCAGAAATTCTCTTCTATGGTGGCTTTCTCGGCCACATCTGTCCAGGGGGATGCCATTCAGCAGACCAGACTGGACAATCGTAACAACAGACGCCAGCCTTCTAGGTTGGGGTGCCGTCTGGAATTCTCTGAAGGCTCAGGGACAATGGAGTCAGGAGGAGAGTCTCCTGCCAATAAACATTCTGGAATTGAGAGCAGTTCTCAATGCCCTCCTGGCTTGGCCCCAGTTGACAACTCGGGGGTTCATCAGGTTTCAGTCGGACAACATCACGACTGTAGCTTACATCAACCATCAGGGAGGGACAAGAAGCTCCCTAGCTATGATGGAAGTATCAAAGATAATTCGCTGGGCAGAGTCTCACTCTTGCCACCTGTCAGCAATCCACATCCCGGGAGTGGAGAACTGGGAGGCGGATTTCTTAAGTCGTCAGACTTTTCATCCGGGGGAGTGGGAACTTCATCCGGAGGTCTTTGCCCAAATACTTCGACGTTGGGGCAAACCAGAGATAGATCTCATGGCGTCTCGACAGAACGCCAAGCTTCCTCGTTACGGGTCCAGATCCAGGGATCCAGGAGCAGTCCTGATAGATGCTCTGACAGCACCTTGGGACTTCAGGATGGCTTACGTGTTTCCACCCTTCCCGTTGCTTCCTCGATTGATTGCCAGAATCAAACAAGAGAGAGCATCAGTGATTCTAATAGCACCTGCGTGGCCACGCAGGACTTGGTATGCAGACCTGGTGGACATGTCATCCTGTCCACCTTGGTCTCTACCTCTGAAACAGGACCTTCTGATACAGGGTCCCTTCAAACATCAAAATCTAACTTCTCTGAAGCTGACTGCTTGGAAATTGAACGCTTGATTTTATCAAGACGTGGGTTTTCTGAGTCAGTTATTGATACCTTAATACAGGCTAGGAAACCTGTTACCAGAAAGATTTACCATAAGATATGGCGTAAATACCTATATTGGTGTGAATCCAAAGGTTACTCTTGGAGTAAGGTTAGGATTCCTAGGATATTGTCTTTTCTACAAGAAGGTTTAGAAAAGGGTTTATCTGCTAGTTCTTTAAAGGGACAGATCTCAGCTCTGTCCATTCTGTTACACAAACGTCTGTCAGAAGTTCCTGACGTCCAGGCTTTTTGTCAGGCTTTGGCCAGGATTAAGCCTGTGTTTAAAACTGTTGCTCCACCATGGAGTTTAAACCTTGTTCTTAATGTTTTACAGGGCGTTCCGTTTGAACCCCTTCATTCCATTGATATAAAGTTGTTGTCTTGGAAAGTTCTATTTTTAATGGCTATTTCCTCGGCTCGAAGAGTCTCTGAATTATCAGCCTTACATTGTGATTCTCCTTATTTGATTTTTCATTCGGATAAGGTAGTCCTGCGTACTAAACCTGGGTTCTTACCTAAGGTAGTTACTAACAGGAATATCAATCAAGAGATTGTTGTTCCTTCTTTATGCCCAAATCCTTCTTCAAAGAAGGAACGTCTACTGCACAACCTGGATGTAGTCCGTGCTCTAAAATTTTACTTACAGGCAACTAAGGAATTTCGACAAACGTCTTCTCTGTTTGTCATTTACTCTGGGCAGAGGAAAGGTCAAAAAGCTTCCGCTACCTCTCTTTCTTTTTGGCTTCGTAGCATAATTCGTTTAGCTTATGAGACTGCTGGACAGCAGCCTCCTGAAAGAATTACAGCTCATTCTACTAGAGCTGTGGCTTCCACTTGGGCCTTCAAGAATGAGGCCTCTGTTGAACAGATTTGCAAGGCTGCAACTTGGTCTTCGCTTCATACTTTTTCCAAATTTTCCAAATTTGACACTTTTGCTTCATCGGAGGCTATTTTTGGGAGAAAGGTTCTTCAGGCAGTGGTTCCTTCTGTATAAAGAGCCTGCCTATCCCTCCCGTCATCCGTGTACTTTTGCTTTGGTATTGGTATCCCAGAAGTAATGATGACCCGTGGACTGATCACACTTAACAGAAGAAAACATAATTTATGCTTACCTGATAAATTCCTTTCTTCTGTAGTGTGATCAGTCCACGGCCCGCCCTGTTTTTAAGGCAGGTAAATATTTTTTAATTTATACTCCAGTCACCACTTCACCCTTGGCTTTTCCTTTCTCGTTGGTCCTTGGTCGAATGACTGGGAGTGACGTAGAGGGGAGGAGCTATATGCAGCTCTGCTGGGTGAATCCTCTTGCACTTCCTGTTGGGGAGGAGTAATATCCCAGAAGTAATGATGACCCGTGGACTGATCACACTACAGAAGAAAGGAATTTATCAGGTAAGCATAAATTATGTTTTATTTTACTTTAATCAAGAGTTTATTATTTTAAAAACCAGAGTAGGTTTGCTCCGTTCTTTCCTCTCAGGATTGGGTCTAGCCGTACTCGTTAGCCTCTTCAGTAGGGCAGTGGTGGCTTTAAAGCAGTTAGTAACTTATGAGGTGGACCTTGCTGTGTTTTTCTAACATGTTGCTGCCCTGGTTTAGAAAGCCTGAGTAAGTTTACTCTGTCTTTCCTAGTTTCACAGGTCTCTGTGAGGAGCGACATCCTCTCAAGCGGGGTGAGCTGTCCTCCTGCCGGTCGGCTAGATGCAGGTAAGTGCCTTTTTGGTCTTCTAGGTTAGGAGATGGGCACTTAAGAAATAAAATAAACTGCATCTTTATTGGGACTGATTATTCCTTTAGGAAAGGATTATTCAGGCAGTGGTAGGACTGTTACTGCTGTAGGCAGTGTTATCCGGAGGTATCCACTGTATTTCAGTGGAAATTTAAGGGTTTGGGTGTACCGGAGGACTAGTTGTTCTGCTGCTTTAATTTTTAATGGAGGTTTTGTGACTATGAAGCGTTCAGTTGATTTTAACAGCGAACTTAATTTTCCTTGTTCTGCTGGCTCCGCCTCCTAGAAGAGGGGCGCTATTTTCGGCTTTCTGTTCCGGATCTTAAGTGCCCACTTTCTCCTCACTGAGAATGGTGCGGTACTTAGACCTACAGTCTCTGTGAGAGACTTTGTTTAGTAGGGTTGATTCAGTCTTCCTGCGTTTTAAGTTGTTCCCGGTGCACTCGATGCTCCTTTTCATGGCGGGAGCTGCTCTCTTGTTTAGATCTGAGAAACACTAACTCTGCATGATACAGTTCTAGAACTAAACAGTTATTTTTATTTCTATATTGCAGGTTGCTTAATATTATTGAAATATTTTAAAGTAACAAGCACATTTTTAAAACATTACCAAAGTCTTTAATATCTTAACATTAAAGTGGCAGTAAACCTTAAAAATAATGTTATATTAGCGCAAACATTGTAAAACCTAATATTCCCTTATAATTTTTAAAAGAAACGGCTGTTTTACAGACCCGCTCTCTGTGATCTTCTGAGCGGGTCTGTTTGTTTTACACAGCGCATCGGGCCAGCTGTATAGTCACAGCCCGGCCCGACCGCGCCATTATACTGTGTCTGACAGCGGGAGCGAGCTGCACTTAGTATAATGGCGCGGTGGGGCCGGGCTGTGACTATACAACTAGCCCGATGCGCTGTGTAAAACAAACCGACCCGCTCAGAAGATCACAGAGAGCGGGTGTGTAAAACAGCCGTTTCTTTTAAAAATTATAAGGGAATATTAGGTTTTACAATGTTTGCGCTAATATAATGTAATATAACATTTTTTTTAAGGTTTACTGTCCCTTTAAGTAATTTGGGGTATTATTCTTGGATCAGGGAGCTGCTCTTTGGTTTCTTACCTCTCATATCCTCTCATATAAGGCATTTTTATTTATTTTTGAAGTGGCAGCACAATTATTTAAAGTATGTGATTTTTGTGCTGTTAGTTTGATTTTGGAGCTTGAGTTCTGCTCCTATGGACAAATTTGATTTTCTGAGCCTCATGTCTCTTAGGATGATGCTGTTTTTAGGCATTACCACAGCTTTCTCCTCAACCGTCCCAAGCCTTAATGGCTACACATATAGTGTCCTTCAATTCCTCTCAGTCTCCTGGAGGAGCTTATTTGCCTGCAGAAGTTTACAAATATTTAATATACTACACTCTAGGTGGATCTCTAAAGGCTAATCCCTAAGGGGTAAACAGTCCTCCAAAACTGAAAACCAAGTGGAAGATCAAAAAATAGGAGGGGGGGGTAGGGACAGCGCTGAAACAGCGGATAGAGATGATCTAATTGGGTTCTAAGTAATGATATATCTGAAGGGTGTGTATACAGAAAGTGATACAGAGAAAGTTATAGTGATAATGTAATATTACAAATGTATTTATATTAGAAACAGAATGTTAATATGAAACAATGTTAAAATCAATGTTAAAGTTAATGATAAAGATGCCGGCATCAGAGTTAATAGTACACTAAAATTGTAAAAAACCTATCACAATGCTATTGTATTATACAAGAACATACAAGTAACATATTGGAACGTTTAAAGTAGAGACAATGGAACCGTTCCAAGTGGAATCTAATACAGGGATTATCTCTAAAAAAGTGAGATTAAAAACAGCGTGGTACCTGGCTAAAATGTCTTTCCAATTTAGCAAGAAATAGAGTCCGCAATATGCGATCACAAATTTCTCTGTATCACTTTCTGTATACACACCCTTCAGATATCATTACTTAGAACCTAATAGGATATCAATATCCGCTGTTTCAGCGCTGTCCCTACCCCCCCCCCCCCCCCCCTATTTTTTGCCTGCAAAAGTTGTTGCACAGGTATCTTTGGCGATATCTGCGGCATTATCTGCTTTTCCTATGTTCAAAGGAATACGCAAAAGGAAAATTTAGAAATTCAGCTAGTAAGGTTTCTGTTCCATTTCCTGCTACTCTGGCTCACCTTCCTCATAGGTCTGATGTGGAGGATACGTCGGTAGCCTCTGAGGGTGAAATCTCAGATTCGGACAGTATAATTCCTTAATCTGATACTGAAGTAGTATCCTTCAGATTTAAGATTGAACAACCACTGTGTATTGTTGATTGAGGTTTTGGCTACCTTGGAGCGACTCTGATACGCCTGTCGTTGTCAACCCTAAGAACCTAGTAAACCTTATAAATACCAGGATTCCTCTGTGGAAGTTTTTCCTGGTCCAGACCGTGCTAGGAAGTTTTCCTGTCGCTATCTCCATTAAATATCAGGGCGCACGGTGCCTAAGTAGTAGGGACCATTTCTCCTCCCTAGAGAGGATTGCTGCTCTTTTCAGGATCAATGGACTTACATGGAAGTTTGTGTTACCACTGTGTCAAGTGCGGCATCTTAAGGGTGTGACGCCTTGTCTGATTTCAATTACTAGGGACTCCCTTGGAGGAGATCTAGAACCGAAGGTTCTTTATCTAGCCATTCTTTTATTTCTGATGCTACCATGCAGGTTTTTAAGCCAAGAGTCAAGATCTGGCTTAGCTGTGCTAGCCCGCGGGGAGTTGGGGCCTTATTTTGGTCAGTGGATTTTTCCTTGAGTCCAAGCTTCTGGCACTTCCTTTTCAAGGGTAAGACCTTGTTTGGTCCGGATCTGTCAGGTATTTTTTCTGATATGTGTCTACCACAAGACAAGATGAATAGTCCTAGAGGAGTTTGCCCCCATTCCGGGAATTGGTCAAGTGAGGGGGTGCTGTATCTCTCGGTTTGTCTCCAAGAGGATGCGAAATGTCCTAGATAGGCTATGGACTTAGTATCTCAGGTTTTCTACATAGAATCATACCTTTATCCTAGAGGCAGGTTCCTCCTCTCAATTTTACCTGCAGGCCAGATAACAGTGAGGCATTTTTTGAAGTGCATTTGGAACCTCCTTTCCCTGGGATAGTTCCAGTTGGTCCAAGAGGGTCAGTTCATGGTGACCATAGACCTGGAGAACGTGTATGTTCAAGTTCCTGAGTTTAGCCTTTCTGTCAAACACTTTCAGTTTGTGGCTCTTTCCTCTGGCCTTGCCATAGCTCTCAGAGGGGGCTATATTGCCAGTGATCGGGTTTCAGTGAATTGCTGTGATGACTTTCCTGGACGTCATAAGGTTCCGACGCCATCTTTTCAACAATCAAACTTTCATACAGAGATCTTGTTGTTTTTCTTCATTCCATGGGTGGAAGTGAATCTGAAGAATTCCCTTGTTCCAGCTACAGGGGTAGTTTCTCTGGGACCATATAAGTTTCTCTATCTCTGAAAATATTTTTTTTGACAGGGGTCAGAAAATAGTGGGGTTTTTTCCTCTAGCCTTTTTTGGCATTCTACTGTTTGGCCCTTCTGTGGCTCAGTATATGGAGGTAATTGGTCTGATGGTTGCTTCATTCCTTGGCTCGATTTCATCTGAGTGTCTGCTGTTATGCATGTTCAGATAGTGGACCAGGGGATCCTGTGGCTTTGTCTTGCAGGATAGATCTAGAATTAGTGGTAGAGCGCTTGCTTATCTTGTGAGAGGTAGCGGGATTGTTCCCTACATTCTCCAGTTCTCAGGTGCTTCTGTCTCAGGGCACATGCTTCCGGAGACTTTCCTGAGTAATGGTGACCATAGTCGCTAGCCTGTTGGATGGTGATTATGAACTAGGGAGGAGTCTGCTCTTCCCATAACCATTTTGGAGTTGAAAGCGATCTACATTGCTCTGATGGCTTTGTCTTAACCGTTTTTTCCAGTTCTGGTTGTACAATTTCGTCTCAGCGGTTACGTTAACCACCTAGGAGGAACCTGGAGTTCCTTTGCCTTGTTCGGTGGGCGGACGCTCACATCGTTGTTTATCCGCTATTCACATTTCAGGAGTGAATACCGGGAGCGGTCTTCTTGAGCAGTCAGATTTTTCATTCCGAGGAGTGGGTGCTTCTACCGGAGGTGTTCTCTAGGTTAACCCTCAATGGGGGGTGCTGGAGTTGGAGATGGCAGTATGCCAAGCTTCCAAGTTATGTTAAAGGTCTAGAGATCAGCAGGCTGCTCTGTTAAATTCCCTGGCGTTTCCTTGGGATTCATTCTGACATCACTGTTTCTCGGTTTGCTCCTCTTCCACAAATTATTGTTCGTATCAAACAGGATAGGCGTAGGTAATTCAGATTATCCCTGTGTGCCTCGCATGACCTGATATGCAGACCTAGAAGAGATGTTATCTCTTCACCTTGGAGACTGCATCTGAGTAACGACCTTCTGATCAGGGTCCCTTCTCTCATCCAAATTTTGTTTCTCTGAAGCTTTCTGCTTGGAGTTTAAATGATTAGTTCCTTCTAAGCGTGGGTTTTCAGCCTGTGACTAGAGAGATTTATCATATAGTATTGCGTAAATATCTGTATTGGTGTGAATCCAAGGGCTACTCTTGGAGTAGAGTTAGGATTCCTAGAATTTTGTTTTTTCTCTAGGAGGGTCTGGAGAAAGGTTTGTAAGCAAGTACTCTGAACGGTCAGATTTCTACCTTGTCAATTTTGTTAAGCATCTGGTGAATGTGCCAGACGTGCAATCCTTTTGTCAGGCCTTCGTCAGAATCAGGTCTGTGTTTAAATCTGTTACGCCTCCTGAAGTCTTAACCATGTTTTTAGAGTTTTACAGCAGGCTCCATTTCCTTAGGTATTAAGATGTTATCTTGGAAGTTTTTTTTGTTTTGTTTTGTTTTTTGCCATTTCTTCTGCTCGGAGTGTCTTTGAACTCTTGGCGTTGCAGTATGATTCCCCTTATCTTATCTTTCATTCTAATAAGATGGTTCTGCGTACTAAGTTAGGTTTCCTTCCTAAGGTTGTTTCGGATAGGAATATTAATCAGGAAATCGTCGTTCCTTCTTTGTGTCCTAACCCTTCTTATAAGGAGCGTTTGTTGCACAACCTAGATGTGGTGCATGCGCTGTAATTCTACTTGCAGGCGACTAAGGGCTTTCACCAGTCTCCTTTTTTGTTTGTCTGTTTCTCTGAGAAACACAAGGGCCAGAAAGCTACGGCTACTTATCTTTCGCTCTTTTGCTCTGGCTGAAGAGGATAATTTATTTGGCCTATGAAACTGCTGGATGGCAGCCTACTGAGAGAATCACGGTTCACTCTACGAGGACCGTTTCTTTTTCCTGGGCCTTCAAAAATTAAGCTTCTGTGGAACAGATTTGCAAGGCTGCAACTTGGTCCTCTCTACATACTTTTGCCTTGGCTGCGACCTCTTTTGGGAGAAGGGTTCTTCAAGCACTGGTGTCTTCTGTTTAGGTTACCTGTCTTGTCCCTCCCTTATCATCTGTGTCCTCTAGCTTGGGTATTGATTCCCAACAGTAATTAATGATGATCCGTGGACTCACCATGTCATTAGAAAGAAAACAAAATTTATGCTTACCTGATAAATTTATTTATTTCTTGACACGGTAAGTCCACGGCCCGCCCTGTTTTTTCAGACAGTTTTTTGTTATATGCACCTCTGCACCTTGTGTTTCCTTTGGTCGAATGACTGGGGTTTGTGGGAAGGGAAGTGATACTTAACAGCTTTGCTGTGGTGCTCTTTGCCTCCTCCTGCTGGCCAGGAGTGATATTTCCAACAGTAATTAATGATGATCCGTGGACTCACCGTGTCAAGAAATAAATAAATTTATCAGGTAAGCATAAATTTTTTTTTTTTTTTTTTTACTAAAAATAGATTATTTAGTTTTTCCATCAGATAAATGTATTTTGTTCAGTTTAGATGTTGAAAGCTTATATAAATCTATCACCTATGAAAGTGTGATGGGGCTATTAGGGCAGTTCTTGGTTCAGACAGTTGTTACAATTTTCCACAGATAGATTTTTTTTTTTTTTTTTACAATTCATGGAGTTAGCTCTTTATTATAATTATTTTTTGTTTGAAAATAATTTATTATTTGCAAAATCAAGGTACAACTATAGGTTAAAACGTTGCCCCCAATTATGCAAACATCTTAATGAATGTTTATGAAGATAAATTAGTTTTTCCAAATAGATGGTTTATTCAATATGGTGTCAGTTGGTGGCACTATAAAAATGACATTTTTGGAATATAGTTGGGTGACGTTGGAACCATTGTAGCTTTTGTGAATTATTTAAATGCTACTACCAGTCATATTAAATTTAAGTAAGTGTGGAGTGAAGAAATTATTTTGTGAATTAAAATGAGGAAAACAAATGTATTTGCGTGTATGTGCATCATACCTGGTTTTGTAATTATTATGTAAGGATTTAGATTAGAGTAGGTTAGGATTGATATGTAATGTATTATCTAAAAATGTATCCTGAATTTATTTGTAATCCTCTATAAAGAGCTTTAAAGACTTAAAATATTTGATGGTTTCTCTAGTGGTGCTATCATATAAAATGTTGAGGTTTAATTAGTCTGTTGGATAGCATGATTATGGGAGCAATCCTGAAAAAGTTTCCGTAACTTTGTGCTTATATGAATAAAGTATGCTGCCACTTCTTTGGACTTTGTTATAAGTAATGGATGCCCATCCATACTGTCAAATCTGAATCTTTGCAAGTGAAATTTTATTGCAAAAATTTTTCTGAGCACATAATAAATTAATTTAAATGTGACCCTTTTGTCCCTTTTAACTATTGGGATGTTTAGGTTTGTGTATTTGATTCCAGTGGACTAATCTATCAGTTGAGTAGATTTTGTTGCTTAATTCTTTAAATGGAAAAAAATATAAGTTCTAATAACAGCCTACAAAAGAAAGTTTTCATAATTTAGTATTCTTAGTTCAGAAATGAGAAACCCAAATAAATGAAGATTTTTGTGAAATGTATCTTAGAAGTGTATAATGTGATATTAACAGATTAACCTAAATGTGTAGATCCAGCTCATTCAATCTACTGTTACAACTACAGAACTAATAACTGTTTAGCATATTGTACAAGAAGCCGTATGTGTTTAAGAATGTCATATTTATCTGTAGGAAATAAACATATTCTATCTTGAACATACTGATATTTCTGAGAATGCCATATTATCCATTACAGTAAAGTTGACATGTTTGAATGTAATTAAATCAAGCCCCCCCGCCTGCGCCATATTAGTACAGGTAGTAAACCTTTTATCCAAACTGCTTGAGACCGGAAAAGGTTTGGATTTAAAGGGACAGTCAACACCAGAATTTTTGTTGGTTAAAAAGAAAGATAATCCCTTTATTACCCATTCCCCAGTTTTGCATAACCAACACAGTTATAATAATACACGTTCTACCTCTGTAATTACCTTGTATCTAAGCTTCTGCTAACTGCCCCCTTATTTCAGTTATTTTGACAGACTTGCATTTTAGCCGATCAGTGCTCATTCCTAGATCATGTCACGTGCATGAGTTCAATGTTATCTATATGAAACACATCAACTAATGCCCTCTAGTGGTAAAAATGCATTTAGATTAGAGGCAGTCTTCAAGGTCTAAGAAATTAGCATATGAACCTCCTAGATTTAGCTTTCAACTAAGAATACCAAGAGAACAAAGCAAAATTGGTGATAAAAGTAAATTTGGAAGTTGTTTAAAATTACATGCCCTATTTAAATCATGAAATTTTTTTTGGACTTGACTGTCCCTTTAAGATTAGTTTGGATATTGGAATATTTGCATCTGTAAAACAGTTTGGAGAACGGATGGAACCAAGTGTAAACAACAATATCTTATGTCATTTAGGCCATGGCTCTTCAAACCAGGGGTCAGGACTCATTACTTGGTCGCAACAATATGTTTACTGGGTCGTGACCTGTGTGTGTCTTGTAGGAAAGTGTGTGTGGTGTGTGTGTGTGTTGTATGAAAGTGTGTGTGGTGTTTGTGTGTTGTATTAGATTGTGTGTGTGTGTGTGTGTGTGTTGCATGAAAGTGTGTGGGGTGTGTGGGTTGTATGAGAGTTTGTCAGGTGTGTGTGTGTTGTATGAGTGTGTGGTGTGTGTTGTATGAGAGTGTGTGTGTGTGTGGTGTTTATTGTATGAGTGTGCGTGGTGTGTGTGTGTATTGTATTAGTGTGTGTGGGTTATATAAGAGGTTGTGATGTGTGTTCTATTACCTTTTACAACACTTTCGAGTTTGACTACAATGAGGAATATTGTACACACACATTGTATTCACTTTGCCAAAAATTGCAGCTATCTTGTTACATAATTCTTTAGAAATTTTCAGACTAAGGAGCCGATTTATCACGGCCCGAATGGGGCCGTATACCCCTGTTTCCGCGTGAGCCTTCAGGCTCGCCGGAAAAAGGGAGTTAAGTAACAGCGGTCCTAAGACTGCTGCTCCTTAACTCGTCCCCTGCCTCTGAGGCTGCAGACATCAATCCGCCCGATCTCATACAATCGGGTTAATTGACACACCCTGCTAGCGAATCTGCAGGGGGCGGCATTGCACAAGCAGTTCACCAGCTGTCGGAATTCAACGATGTCAGGCGGACATGATTGCTACATCGGATAATGTCCGTCCGACAGTTAGTAAATCGTCTCCCAAGGATACAAATAGGGTCACAAAGGTATAAAGTATCATTGCACTGGGTCTTGGGAAAAAAAGTTTGAAGAACCCTGATTTAGACAATATATACATGTCATTAAACAGCTTATACAAGTAACCCACTGATTTTCAAATCTGTCCTCGGGCCTCCCTATCAGGCCAGATTTTGAGGCTATCTGAACTAGAACACAGGTGAAATAATTAGCTGATTAGTAAACATGGTTATTTTACCTGCTCTCATCCAAGGTTATCCTGAAAATGTAGCCTGGTGGGGAGGCCTGAGGACAGGTTTGAAAACCAGTGATGTAACCTAAAGGTAGTTTTATATCATTTTGAATACTTTTTGTATACATGTTACCCTCAGTAAGATAGTATAGTATAGTATAGTATAGTAAAGCAGGGAATGCGCAATTTATATGGCCTGACACCCGGGACATGCAGTTCTGTTCACCGGGCAAGTGGATTTTCCCCACATTTAGCCCTTCTGCGGGCTAGCAGTGCAAAGGACCCGGCCAATGTGTTGAAACGTATATGTCTAACTAGAATGGCATGAAGGGAACTAACCATAAGTATCCGCAAACAAATAATGTTAAATGATTTTCATAACCCAGTGCTACCCGTGACACAAGGAACTGTTTGGGGTTTTGAATCTAAACTTCATCCATTTAACCATCTGCTATTTTCATTGTACCCTGTGCATGTGGCGCGAGTTAATGTGCAGACAAAAGCTGTGGCTGGTGCAGATCAAATGCTCCCCCACTTGACTACCAGGGAGGAATTATTTTTTTTTTCACTGTATGTGTAATATTACACATACAGTGACATTAACAAACACTAACATCACACACACAAAAATACCGGTACACACGGACAATGCAAACAAAAAACATAATTTATGTAAGAACTTACCTGATAAATTAATTTCTTTCATATTGGCAAGAGTCCATGAGCTAGTGACATATGGGATATACAATCCTACCAGGAGGGGCAAAGTTTCCCAAACCTCAAAATGCCTATAAATACACCCCTCACCACACCCACAATTCAGTTTAATGAATAGCCAAGCAGTGGGGTGATAAAGAAAGGAGTAGAAAGCATCAACAAAGGAAATTTGGAAATAATTGTGCTTTATACAAAAAATCATAACCACCATAAAAAGGGTGGGACTCATGGACTCTTGCCAATATGAAAGAAATGAATTTATCAGGTAAGTTCTTACATAAATTATGTTTTCTTTCATGGAATTGGCAAGAGTCCATGAGCTAGTGACATATGGCATATCAATACCCAAGATGTGGATCTCCACTCAAGAGTCACTAGAGAGGGAGGGAATAAAAATAAAAACAGCCATATTCCGCTGAAAAAACTAATCCACAACCCAAAAAAATAAGTTTATTTTCATTTTTGAAAGAATAAAACTTAAATCAAAAGCAGAAGAATCAAACTGAAACAGCTGCCTGAAGAACTTTTCTACCAAAAACTGCTTCCGAAGAAGCAAATACATCAAAACGGTAGAATTTAGTAAATGTATGCAAAGAGGACCAAGTTGCCGCTTTGCAAATCTGATCAACTGAAGCTTCATTCTTAAAAGCCCACGAAGTGAAGACTGATCTAGTAGAATGAGCTGTAATTCTCTGAGGCGGGGCCTGACCCGACTCCATATAAGCTTGATTAATCAAAACTTTCAACCAAGAAGCCAAGGAAATAGCAGAAGCCTTCTGACCTTTCCTAGGACCAGAAAATAAAACAAATAGACTGGAAGTCTTCCTGAAATCTTTAGTAGCTTCCACATATTTCAAAGCTCTTACCACATCCAAAGAATGTAAGGATCTTTCCAAAGAATTCTTAGGATTAGGACACAAGGAAGGGACAACAATTTCTCTACTAATGTTGTTAGAATTCACAACCTTAGGTAAAAATTGAAAAGAAGTCCGCAAAACTGCCTTATCCTGATGAAAAATCAGAAAAGGAGACTCAAAAGAAAGAGCAGATAACTCAGAAACTCTTCTAGCAGAAGAGATGGCCAAAAGGAACAACACTTTCCAATAAAGTAGTTTAATGTCCAAAGAATGCATAGGTTCAAATGGAGGAGCCTGTAAAGCCTTCAGAACCAAATTAAGACTCCAAGGAGGAGAAATTGATTTAATAACAGGCTTAATATGAACTAAAGCCTGTACAAAACAGTGTATATCAGGAAGTATAGCAATCTTTCTGTGAAATAAAACAGAAAGAGAGGAGATTTGTCCTTTCAAGGAACTTGCAGACAAACCCTTATCCAAACCATCCTGAAGAAACTGTAAAATTCTAGGAATTCTAAAAGAATGCCAGGAGAATTTATGAGAAGAACACCATGAAATGTAAGTCTTCCAAACTCTATAATAAATCTTTCTAGAGACAGATTTACGATCTTATAACATAGTATTAATCACTGAGTCAGAGAAACCTCTATGACTTAGTACTAAGCGTTCAATTTCCATACCTTCAAATTTAATGATTTGAGATCCTGATGGAAAAACGGACCTTGAGATTGTAGGTCTGGCCGTAAAGGAAGTGGCCAAGGCGGGCAACTGGACATCGGAACCAGATCCGCATACCAAAACCTGTGTGGCCATGCTGGAGCCACCAGCAACACAAATGATTGTTTCATGATGATTTTGGAGATCACTCTTGGAAGGAGAACTAGAGGCGGGAAAATATAAGCAGGATGATAACACCAAGGAAGTGTCAGCACATCCACTGCTTCCGCCTGAACATCCCTGGACCTGGACAGGTATCTGGGAAGTTTCTTGTTTAGATGAGAGGCCATGAGATCTATCTCTGGAAGACCCCACATCTGAACAATCTGAGAAAACACATCTGGATGGAGAGACCACTCCCCTGTATGTAAAGTCTGGCGGCTGAGATAATCCGCCTCCCAATTGTCTATACCTGGGATATGTACCGCAGAGATTAGACAGGAGCTGGATTCCGCCCAAGTAAGTATCCGAGATACTTCTTTCATAGCTTGGGGACTGCGAGTCCCACCCTGATGATTGACATATGCCACTGTTGTGATATTGTCTGTCTGAAAACAAATGAACGGTTCTCTCTTCAACAGAGGCCAAAACTGAAGAGCTCTGAGAATTGCACGGAGTTCTAAAATATTTATTGGTAATCTCGCCTCTTGAGATTTCCAAACCCTTTGTGCTGTCAGAGATCCCCAAACAGCTCCCCAACCTGAAAGACTCGCATCTGTTGTGATCACAGTCCAGGTTGGCCGAACAAAAGAAGCCCCTTGAACTAAACGATGGTGATCTATCCACCATGTCAGAGAGTGTCGTACATTGGGATTTAAGGATATTAATTGTGATATCTTTGTATAGTCCCTGCACCATTGATTCAGCATACAAAGCTGTAGAGGTCTCATGTGAAAATGAGCAAAGGGGATTGCGTCCGATGCTGCAGTCATGATACCTAAAACTTCCATGCACATAGCCACTGAAGGGAATGACTGAGACTGAAGGTGCCGGCAGGCTGCAACCAATTTTAAACGTCTCTTGTCTGTTAGAGACAGAGTCATAGACAGTGAATCTATCTGGAAACCTAAAAAGGTGACCCTTGTCTGAGGAATCGAGAAACTTTTTGGTAAATTGATCCTCCAACCATGTTTCCGAAGAAACAACACTAGTTGATTCGTGTGAGATTCTGCAGTACGTAAAGACTGAGCTAGTACCAAGATATCGTCCAAATAAGGAAACACCGCAATACCCTGTTCTCTGATTACAGAGAGTAGTGCACCCAGAACCTTCGAAAAGATTATTGGAGCTGTTGCTAGGTCAAATGGAAGAGCAACAAATTGGTAATGCTTGTTTAGAAAAGAGAATATCAGAAACTGATAATGTTCTGGATGAATCGGAATATGAAGGTATGCATCCTGCAAGTCTATTGTGGACATATAATGTCCTCGCTGAACAAAAGGCAGAATAGTCCTTATAGTCACCATCTTGAAAGTTGGTACTCTTACATAACGATTCAAAATTTTCAGATCCAGAACTGGTCTGAATAAATTTTCCTTCTTTGGGACAATTAATAAATTTGAATAAAATCCCAAACCTTGTTCCTGAAGAGAAACTGGCATAAGATTACCCCTGAAGACTCCAGGTCTGAAACACACTTCAGGAAAGCCTGAGCTTTTACTGGATTTGCTGGGATACGTGAGAGAGAAAATCTTCTCACAGGAGGTTACTCTGAATCCTATTAGATACCCTCGAGAGACAATGCTCTGAATCCATTGATTTTGGACAGAATTTATCCAAATATCCTTGAAAAACCTTAATCTGCCCCCTACCAGCTGAGCTGGAATGAGGGCCGCACCTTCATGCGGATTTAGGGGCTGATTTTTTTCCAAAACTCTATAGATTTTGCTGGTAAAAGATACCATTTTTTAAACCTTGAAGAAGGAATAAAAGTAGTACCTGGCTTATTCCATTCCTTAGAAATCATATCAGAAATAGCCTCAGGAATAGGAAAAACCCCCGGAGAAACCACAGGAGGTTTAAAAACAGCATTTAAACGTTTATTAGACTGAACGTCAAGAGGACTGGTTACCTCAATATCCAAAGTAATGGACACTTCTTTTAATAAAGAACGCATATACTCTATTTTAAATAAATAAGTAGATTTGTCAGTGTCAATGTCTGAGGAAGGATCTTCTGTATCAGATAGATCCTCATCAGAAGAGGATAAATTATTATGTTGTTGGTCATTTGAAATTTCATCAACTAAATGAGAAGTTTTAAAAGACCTTTTACGTTTATTAGAAGGTGGAAATGCAGATAAAGCCTTCAAAATAGAATCAGAAACAAATTCTTTAAAATTTACAGGTATATCATGCACATTAGAAGTTGAAGGAACTGCAACTGGCAATGTACTATTACTGATAAATACACTATCTGTATGTAAAAGTTTATCATGACAACTATTACAAATGACATTCTGCGAAATAATTTCAACAATTTTACAACAAATGCACTTAGCTTTGGTAGAACCGATGTCAGGCAGCAATGTTCCAGCAGAAACTTCTGAGGCAGGATCAGACTGAGACATCTTGCAAAATGTAAGAGAAAAAACATATAAAGCAAAATTATTTATTTCCTTATATGACAGTTTCAGGAATGGGAAAAAATGCAAATAACATAGGCCTCTGATAGAGAAAAAGGCAAGAGGCAAACATCAATGGGGTATTGAAATAATGAAAAGTTTGGCGCCAAGTATGACGCACAACGTAACGTAAACTTTTTTGGCGCCAAAAATAACCGGAAATGACACACTCGCGTCACTAATGACGCAACCGTGTGAAAGGTCTCGGTGTCAAGTATGACGCCGGAAATGACGAAGTTGCGCCATAGACATATTTTTCCGCGCCAAGAATATTTTCGCGCCAAGAATGACGCAATAAAGTTTAGCATTTGACGCACCCGTGGCCCTAATGCCGCCCGCAATTTGCAAGAAGTAGTCAATTGAAAAAAGACTAAACCCCAGGTAAGAAAAAAATTTCTTTAAAAGATGTTAATATTTCCCAAATATGAAACAGACAGTCTGCAGAAGGAAATACATGAACCTGACTCATGGCAAATATAAGTACAATACATATATTTAGAACTTTATATAAATGCATAAAGTGCCAAACCAGTATGTATGTTTTTTAAGTAATAAAAAACATACATACCAAAAGACACCCATCCACATATAGCAGATAGCCAAACCAGTACTGAAACGGTTATCAGTAGAGGTAATGGTAAATTGAGAGTATATCGTCGATCTGAAAAGGGAGGTAGGAGATGAATCTCTACGACCAATAACAGAGAACCAATGAAATAGACCCCCGTTAGGGAAATCATTGTATTCAATAAGTGATACTCTCTTCACGTCCCTCTGACATTCGCTGTACTCTGAGAGGAATCGGGCTTCAACAATGCTGAGAAGCGCATATCAACGTAGAAATCTTAGCACAAACTTACTTCACCACCTCCATAGGAGGCAAAGTTTGTAAAACTGAATTGTGGGTGTGGTGAGGGGTGTATTTATAGGCATTTTGAGGTTTGGGAAACTTTGCCCCTCCTGGTAGGATTGTATATCCCATATGTCACTAGCTCATGGACTGTTATTACTATAAAAAATTAGCCCCTTATGGTGATTATCTGCAGATGAGCTGCAGATCTGTTTTGCACCGTAAGGGGTTCGTTTTTTGTTTATCCTCCTTGTGACAATTTTTGTATTTTGTAAATCACTGTCATGAAGTGTCACATTCACTGCAGGCGCACATTGTATGCTGCCTGTCTAACCTGAAGACCACTTTTATCTTTTTGTTTTAAAAAAATAAGAAATAGTGTACAATAAGTATTAGGCCCAAAATATTGAAATCCTAGGCATATGTGTTGCCCAGATCAGGACACATTCATTCATTTATTCAGTACTTCTTTCTAATGGCACGGTGAGTCCACGGATCATCATCAATTACTGTTGGGAATTTCACTCCTGGCCAGCAGGAGGAGGCAAAGAGCATCAAAAGTATCACTTCCCTACCACAAACCCCAGTCATTCTCTTTGCCTGCAGTGCAAGGAGGAGATTAATTTTTAGGTGTCTGATACGAAGTTTTCTTCAATCAAGATTTTATTATTTTATAGCAGAGTAGGTTTGCTCTGATCTTTTCTGGGGTCTAGCCTTAGTCCACGTCAGTCTCTTCAGTAGGGCAGTGGTGGCTTTTGAGCACTTGGGAACTTGTGAGGTACAATCCTCACTGCGCTTTCTCAAGGTTTTTGCTGCCCTAATCAGAAAGCCTGAGTAAGCTTACTCAGATTCTTTCTTTTTCCACAAGTCCATGTGAGGTACGGCATCCTCTCAAACCATGTGAGCTGTCCTGCTGCCGGACAGTCTGTCTTCAGGTAAGTGCCATATATATTTTTCTTTGGGAAGGAGAATTTGGCACTTCAGCAGCTAAATGCTGTTTAAGATAACAGGGGGACATTTATTATTAACCAATTTGTGGATGGTTAATTAGTAGGCAGTTTTGCAGGCACTGGAGACTGTGATGGGGATAATTTTTATTAAGTATTGGTGGCTCAGTGATGTCTTTTGCTCCGATTGAGATCCGGGCAGAACTTTAGTGTATACTGTTAGTGCAGCAATGTACTTGTCTTTATCCCCGCTGGGAGCGCTCCAGACAAAAAAGGGGAGGGTCCTTGTAAGAGTTCAGTTAGTTCTGTTGGCGTGCTTTCAGTTGCTCTGTCGGCTGCGGGGTAGTTAAGCATTTGTCGGCTGCTTCATTGTAAAAGTATATTGCTGTGCCGTCGCAGGTCTGGAACGGATCGTTTGCGAGAGAGATTTTACCTCAGGCTGCAGGACAGGTAGGCACCTCAGTAAAGCTGCTGAGGTGTTTGGGGTTGCCTGGGGTTTATTGCGCTATCTTGTTTCCTTTTGTACAAGAGGCTCTGAATTTAAAGTGAAGGTCAATTCTGCCGTCCAGGATCGCATATTTCAATGTATACTAAAAAATCAATATGATGTTCATTCACCAAAATATATTAAAAAACAATAATAACCTTTATTTTTCACTTGTTGTACCCGCTCCGTTGATGCTTCACAATCCGCCCGCCATACAACATTCTGTGATTGACATATTTGATGTCCTATTGGTATTTTAACCCCATGGCGTCCAGCCCCTTTTCCCTTTTGTCATCGTTACCCTATGCGCATGCGTTTATAGAAACAGCGCATCATCATCGGCATGCTCGTTCATGTAACGCGCATGCGTTTTCTGTTCTAACACTATTTACATTGATTCGTCAGCATTGGTCTCGTTTAGGAATACATCCAAACCGCTTGCAAACCTAATACTTGGTAATTAAATAGCACGGCACATCTCACATACTTATTGAATTGTATATAATTATTTTCAAGTTATTTATCTTGATTCTTGCTATAAATTATTTTATTAGTCCTGCACAGTGTCGGTGCTCATTGTTGCTGACAGTATACCTGCTCCCATGCCACTGCAGCTGTCAGCCGTGCCCAGAATTTGGAACGTTATTTATGGCACCTATGGAACGCATGCGCCGTGGATCGGAGGATACGCATGCGCAGTGCAAAACGATTGCGGGTGGACGAGCGTAGTCCTCTTCGAAACTACAAAGCAACGTCAACACAATCGAATAAGGAAGTGTGGAGGGGGCGGAGGATAAGGCAAAAACGGAGGTATAATAAATAAACTATTTATATGTATAGGAATATTTTTTGGGACATATGAAATAAGCGATTAAAATAAATTAAACATTCTTTATTAAAATAAGTATAGTATATAAGAAAAATTGACCTTCACTTTAAACATAATTTAAAGGCGCAGTACTCTTACTCAAGTTAAAAAGAAAAAGTTTATTTATTCTCTCAACATTATTATTGCAAGGATGGATCAAGAGGCTTTACAAATTGTTGCATGCCATCTGTGCTTTGATTCCCAGTTGGAACCTCTAGTCCCCTTTTGTTCCTCATGCATTGAGAGAACTTTGAGTTACAGGGATAACATTTTTGATCATGAGCCACCACTAGCTAAGGCGGATGCTTTTCAGGTGTCTCCTGTAGCAGATATGCTGCAGCTCTCTCCTCAAGTGTCCCAATCTTTTCAGTCTACACATGCAGTTCCCTGTGTTTCCTCTCACAATCCGGTAGGATTTTCTTTGCAGGACATTGCTACCCAGGTATCCTCTGCAGTTTCTGAGGCATTGTCCGCTTTTCCCATGCTGCAGGGAAAGCGTAAATGGAAACTTAAGGAATCAGTAAGTAAGGTTTCTGATCAAGTTGTGGCTTGCCAAGGTGCCCCTTCTCAAAAGTTGGAAGAAGACACTTCGGTAGCGTCTAAGGAGAGAAATCTCAGACTCAGACAGTGTAATTCCTTCTTCTGATGCTGAAGTTGTATCCTTCAGATTTAAACTAGAACACCTTTGCTTATTACTTAAGGAGGTTTTGTCTACCTTGGACGACTCCGATATGACTGTCGTAGTCAACCCTAAGAAGTCTAGTAAGCTGAACAAGTACTTTGATGTTCCCTCCACAGTAGAGGTTTTCCCTGTACAAGACCGTGTTGCAGAGATTATTGCACGGGAGTGGGAGAGACCTGGTATTCCCTTTTCTCCATCTCCTATTTTCAAGAAGATGTTTCCTATAGCCGATTCCTTTAAGGAGCCGTGGCAGACGTTTCCTAAGGTAGAAGTAGTGATCTCCACTTTGGCTAAGAGGACTACTATTCCCATAGAGGATAGTTGTTCTTTTAGGGATCCAATGGATAAGAAGTTGAAGGCATTGCTAAAGAAAATGTATGTTCACCAGGGTCTCCAATGGCAGCCTGCCGTGTGTATTGCCACTTTCACCAGCGCTGCAGCTTACTGGTTTGAAGCGTTGTCTGATTCTATTCAGACAGATACTCCGCTTGAGGAGATCCAGGACAGGATTAAGGCCTTTAAGTTAGCCAATTCCTTTATCACTGTCAACACTCAACCTTTTGTTTTAGGCTAGAACAAATCAGGGAACAAATAAATGTAAGTGTGTAGCTACTGGATTCAGGTGAACTCTGCTCACTATTGAATAGGGTAAATGAGCAAGTGCCTGAGATGTAGCAGTGATACTGAACAGAAAGAAACAAAGTTTCACTTTGAAACAACTCACTGACAATGTCAAGTCAGAGTAAGTTACTTTCAGTTTAAGTTGTAGGGTTACGGTTAAGTAATAGCTGATAGACAAATAATAGTTGGCTTTAATAACTCTGTTAATGTAGCATCGGTTTAGAGTAGGAAGCTTTAGGCACATTGATATGCAAAGTAGATATGGTTCAGAGTATTACTAGATGTTTCAATATAATATGCATAAAGATTGACAAGGCAGTTTTATATACAGAGTACTTGCGGTGAGACCAGAGAGCGTGCAGCTGAATGAGGTTAGTTAGAAGAGCACAGACAGCGTCTGTGTGAGACTGAACAGCGTGCAGCTGAATAAGGTGAGCTGGAGGATTACAGACAGCGTCTGTGAAGGCGGAGTGAAGATCCGGACTGAGGCTCAGGTGAGACCTGAATGAGTTGAAAATACACAAACAGCGTCTGTGCAAAGTGGCATTGGAAACCGGGACTGCTGGTAACAATAAAAGGAAGAGAGCTGGTAAAACACAGACAGCGTCTGTGTGAAGTTGAAGTAGTTTTCCAGAGCTTCAATGGTAATGAAAGTTCAGGCAGCAGAAACTACTCTCAGGTTTAGAGAGCAATACAAGGCACAGGTATTCTCAATAATCAAGCAGTTTGGATGAGCAGGAAGTGAGAATTTAAAGGGGAGAATGGGAGGTATTTAGGATTTAAAGGTACAGGGATGTTACATATCCACCTCCTCAAGGAATCCACACAGAGGATTCGGCACATGGTTTGTCTCTTGTGGAATTTAGCCAATAATCTTGGAGTATGAATATCAGAAACTGGTACCCAGGAATTTTCTTCAGGAGGATAGTGTCGCCATTTAACCAAGTACTCCAATTGGTGAAGTCTAAGTCTAGAATTGAGAATTCGTTCAACTTCGTATTCCAAGTGATCTCCACATTGAATTGGAGGTTCAGGTTTATGAGTTCTTCGTGGGTCGTCCTGATGAGAATAAGGTTTTAAAAGAGATACATGAAAACTTGAATGGATTCTATAAGAGTTAGGCAAAGTCAAAACAACTGCTGATGGATTGATGATCTTTTCAATAGGAAAGGGACCAATGAATTGGTTGGCTAATTTCTTTGAGGGTACTCCCATGTGTAAATGTTTGGTTGAAAGCCAATCAAAGTCACCCACTTTGTATGTAGGTGCTGGTCTATGTAATTTGTTGTGGTAAGTCTTTTGTTTAGCCTTAGCCTCTGAGAGATGTAATTTTAGAATGTCAAGAGAACTCTTGTTTTTAGAGGCATAATCTTTAGCTGCAGGAGAAGTATCGGAAAGTGATGGTATGGAAATGGTGTTTGGATGATGACCATATGTGGCAAAAAATTGTGTCATTTTAGTCGAACTATTTAAGGAATTGTTATAAGAAAATTCAGCCATAGGCAATAGAGTAAACCAATCATCCTGGATGTGTGAAATGTAACATCTCAAATATTGCTCTAAAATTTGATTTGTCCTTTCTGTAAGTCCATTAGTCTGTGGATAGAATGAAGTGGACAATCTAGAATCAATTTGTAGTAGTTTTACCGAGAGCCTTCCAAAACTTTGAAGTAAACTGGCTTCCCCTATCAGTAATGATGGTTTTAGGTAGACCGTGAAGCTTTACAATTTGTGAGAAAAGAGCCTTTGCTGTTTCTAAAGCACTTGGTTGGTGTCTGAGGGGAATGAAGTGTGCTAGTCTGGTTAGGTGATCTATTGCGACCATAATAGTATTACGTTGTTGAGATGTAGGCAGTTCGACAATGAAGTCCATAAACATTACTGTCCAAGGGGTCTCTGGTATAGAAAGTGGTGTAAGTAAGCCAAAGTTTTTTTACGCTCAGATTTGTTCCTGGCACAGGTATGACATGTCTTTACTTATTCCTCAATGTGATTATCCATATGAGGCCACCAGATAGATCTACGGATCAGTTCAATTGTTTTCTTAATTCCTGGATAACCTGCTAAAAGAGAATCATGAAAATGTGTCAAGAAGGAATGACATAGTTCTGAAGGAATATATAGATTATCACCATGATAGTACAAACCAGTAGCGCTTTTGTTAAGACTCTTTATGGGAATATTAGTATCGGAGTCTAGAGATTTTAAAATATCCATCTCCAGTGTAGTTAAAATGGCGAGAAATTCGTAGCTGGTATAACAGTCGTTGGAGGGTTAGAGTTAGGTACAACTTCAGTGACTCGAGAAAGTGCGTCAGCCTTCATGTTTTTCGATCCTGGTCTATATGTTATGAGGAAATCAAACCTATCAAAAATAGACTCCAGCGTTAACATTTTGATTTTTATTCCCTAAAATAATGCATTTAGGGAAGAAAAATCAAAATGTTAATTTCAGACTCAATGACACTTTACTGACTGTTACAGATGAGGAACAGGACTTGGGAATTATTATTTCAGATGATTTAAAACTTAGTAAACAATGTAGTAATGCAGCGAGTAAGGCTAGCAGAATGCTTGGATGTATTGGTAGAGGAATTTGCAGCAGAAATAGTAAGGTTCTTATGCCACTTTATAGATCATTAGTTAGGCCTCATCTTGAGTATTGTGTGCAGTTCTAGAGGCCATATCTTCAGAAGGATTTTAACAAACTTGAATCTGGGCAAAGGAGGGCTACCAAAATGGTACATGGTCTAAAAAATAAAACTTACCAGGATAGGCTCAATGACCTAAATATGTATAGCTTAGAGGAGATAAGGGAAAGCGGTGATATGATAGCAACTTTCAAGTACGTTAAAGGGCTTAGTAAAACTGAGGCTGCGGGTATTTTACATAAAATGGAAAATTCAAGAACAAGAGGTCATGATCTCAAGCTAAAGGGTAGTAGATTCAGGAGTAATTTGAGGAAGCACTTCTTTACAGAAAGAGTGATTGATTAATGGAATAAACTTCCTCAAGATGTAGTAGCGACAAACACTGTGGGGGACTTTAAAAATGCATGGGACAAGCATAAGGCTATCCTACAAACTAGATAAGTTTATACTGTTAGGTAATATCGGGCAGACTTGCTGGGCCTATGGCTCTTATCTGCCGTAAATATCTATGTTTCTATGTACCTGTCTGGAAGATAGCGTGGTATTTTTCTTTAAATATTCAAGGTTTTTATGATCAGTAAATATTAGGAATAGTTGTGAAGCTCCTTCGAGCAAATGACGCCAGGATTCTAGAGCAAATTTTATTAAAAAAAAAGTTCTTTGTCACCAACTGAATAGTTGGTTTCTGCTGGTTGAAGGATTCTTGAGTAGAATGCTATAGGATGTAATGGAGAAGACTGGTTAGATCTTTGAGAAAGTATAGCTCCTATACCAGTGTTTGATGCATCAACTTAAAGTATGTATTGATATTGTGGATTGGGTAGATGTAGTATAGGAGCTGTAGATAATTTATATTTTTTGAGTTCATCAAAAGCAGATTGTGCATCTGAATTCCAAGTAAACTTTTGGTTTTGTTTTGTCAAGTTTGTTAATGGTTTAACAATCAAAGAAAAGTTGAGGATAAATTTCCTGTAGAAATTTGAAAATCCCAGGAATCTTTGTAGAGCTTTTACTGTTTTGGGTCTGGGCCAGTATAGTATTGCTTAGATCTGATCAGGATCCATTTCTACTCCTTTGGAGGAAAGTATGTATCCAAGGAATTTAATGCGGTTAACATGGAATTTACATTTTTCAAGTTTAGCGAATACTATGAGGTGGCAGAATATCTGCTTCTTTTAAGTCAAACACTTCAGACAAATCTTCATATTCTTGAGGTATGACTATGTTTAAGTTGGAAATACTTAATTGGGGAAAACATGTGTCTTGACAATTAGGGGAGTTGAGGGTAACCCTATTATCCTCCCAATCAATAACGGTTGTGTTTGGACAACCATGGGTAGCCAAGTATAACTGAGTGTAAAGAAGTAGGTATGATATCGAATGATAGATGTTCTGTGTGTCCTTCAGAAGTAGATACAAGAAGAGGGATTGTGTGATGTGTTATAAGGCCCTTCCAAATCAAGGAACCGCCAATAATTTTCACATAGATAGGTTTCTGTTTCAGAACAATGGGAATTTTATTAACTGAAACAAATGTGTGATCCATGAATAGCCCATAGGCTCCTGAGTCTATCATTGCTTCAGTCTTGAGTTGTTGCTGATCTCACTGTAATGATAAACTCAATGAGACATAGGATAAAGGAATATTATGTGAAATTGAATTTATAATTAAATTCTTACCCCGTTTTTGTCTGCCAAGAACTGGGCAATTGGAAACCAGAGGATCCTTACTTGCGCAATATAGACATAGATTTGCCATGCGGCGTCTAGATTTTTCCTCCTGTGTTAACAGACCTTTAACTGTGCCAATCTACATTGGCGTGTAGTTTAAAATGGGTTTTTCTGAGAAAGGAGTTGGGAGTTTTCTTGTGTAAGGTTTAGATTAAAGTCTTTCTGCTTTTCTTTCTCAAATTCTTTTGTCAAGTTTAATACTTAATTTAATTAATTCTTCCAAGGTACTCAGTAGTTCTATTCGTGATAATTCATCCTTTAAAGTCTCAGCGAGACCTAACCTGAATTGGTTTCTTAAACTGATCTGATTCCACTCAGAATCAGCTGACCACATCAGAAACTCTGTAACATATTCCTCAACATGCCTCTTTCCCTGTTTTAAGGCTCTTAAATGGTTATCAGCATTCAACTGTTTATTAACGTCTTCATATAAAATTGTCATAGCAGAAAAAAATCTACAATTGAATTCAAAATAAGGTTATTTGTCTCAAAGAATCGATCAGCCCAAATTCTTGGCTCCCCAGATAAATATGAAATAGTAGTGCAAACTTGTATTCTATCAGTTGTATAAGTACGTGGTTTCATTGTGAATAATAGGTTGCAAGAATTTTTTTTCCCCAGTTTAGGAGACATTAAGTCTTTTATTACATATATTTTTTTTATTTTTTTTTTAAATATTTTTATTGAGGCAATAAAAGAAGTCAGAGTTACAGTCACAGTGTGAAGGACAATATCTCAGATAATAGTAAATGACATTAATTCCTTATTACAAACATGTATACACTGAACAGTAATGGGAACATGGTATTGACCTTAGTGATGCCTCATTTGTTTTGTTAAATAATAGAACATTCAAACGTCAACAATGTAAAGTAGATCCACTCATGGGATCTGGTAACTGGTACTCAGCAGAAGACAGAATTCTTAGATTCAAAATTTCTCATTGTGAGTCATATAAAATAGAAACCAAGTGTTGCATAAGTGTAATCGTCCAAGATATACAGGATGGAAGTTCTTGAACTATAAAGTGTAAAACATCTAATGGACATATCGAGGTAATGAGGGTAGATAACCCGAAGAACTGCTGTTGAGAGGTGGGGCTCGGGGGAGGAGAAAGAGAGGGAAGAGGGAGAAAAAAAAAGGGAGATTTCCCAGCAGGCTTGGAGGAGTGGTCGGCCACCATCAAGCCAGTTCAGTCTTAGGGACTACGTATCAACCCAGCTTCCCGCCGAACTGCCGATATTTCTTGCCCTTCTATACTCCTCCCATGCAAACCAGATAGAGCAGTAGAAATCATAGCGACCCTCAACGCATATTCTTCCATTTTTTGAATGTAGTCTAGGGACTCTAGGACTGGGGTCAGCGTGACAGGGGTATGTTTTGCCCATTGTCTGGCTATAACAAGTTTTGCGGTCAGGAGGATAATAACGCCTAGTAATCGGGATGATTTTGGGAGGTTCTGCAGTCCAAGGTGAAAGAGCGCCATATCTCCAGTGAGTGTGTCAGTGAGACCCAACCTCTGGAGCAATTCCGCTACCTGGGTCCAAAAGTGTCCCAGTTTGGGGCACTCCCACCAGATGTGTAGGTGTGTACCGCGCTGTGCGCAGCCCCTCCCGCAGTCGGCTGACCGGGAGGGGTATATTCTATGCAACCTGGTCGGGACCCAATGCCACCTAAGTAGGATTTTAAGATATAATTTGAACAAGTTAGAGCATCGAACCGCTGCAATGACATCCTGGAGAGCACGCTGCCACTTCCCATCTGGAGCCACCACCCCCAAATCCCTCTCCCAATCCTCTGTAGACTGAGTTTTCATGAAGTGAGTGGAGTTAAGGAGAGTTCTGTAATGAAACGACAGGGAACCCCGCAAAGGTCTGCCCCCCAACCATCTCCTCTCCCACTTGGTGAGGACTCGCATGTTCGATTTCTGAAATCCCCAGGACAGGAGGAGTGAAACCAGACGAAGGTATTCAAACTGTAACTCTCTAGGGAAATTGTCCGTCGGGTAAGTGAGGGGGGGACAGCTAATACGTCTCCTCAATACAGATCCGACAGTAGCCTGATCTCTAAGGCCTCCCATTTCTTGGGGTGGGAGTCAGGGAGGCAATATAGTAGAGCCTTAATGGAGTGTATTGGGGAGGGGTGCGGAGCGACCGAGTCGAGTGACCTCAGCTCCCTCCAAAGTTTCAGGCAGGTCTTGATTATGCGGCTGTGAATTCCGCTCAGCACCTCTGCATGGTCCGGGATCCAAATAAGATCGGCCAAGTCTACTCCGGCGAGCAGCGATCCCTGCTCTATTTGGAACCACCCAGAGGAGCAATCCCTCGCCCCCCCAAGCAGCTATATGCGAGAGCATAGCAGCTTTGTAGTATAATGAGATATTTGGCACAGACATGTCCCCGCACCTTTTTGGTTTTTGTAATTGGGTCAATGGAAGCCTCACGTGACGCCCTTTCCATACGTAATTCGTAAAGATAGACTGAAAGTGGTTGAGGAGATATGCTGGGACCGGAACCGGAAGGCACCTAAAGAAGTAAATCAGTTTTGGTAGCAGGAGCATTTTCACAGCCGCGACCCTACCCGTCCATGAAACCTCTGAGACATTCCAGCCAGTAACCATCTGCTGAAACTCTCTGAGAAGGGACCCATAATTTGGGATCATGGGAGAGCACAACCCCCAAGTGCCTTAGTCCTTCAATGGACCATTTGAACATTTCAAAAGATAGAGTCCTCTCTGAACCCTCTCGAGCTCGCAAGCCTCAATCTGTTTTTTAAGAGCTTGGACTTTCCTTATCAGGGAGTCCGATCTAGCCCCGCTTTGGTACGTTACCAGTCCTCTGGCAACGTCAGGCACTTGAAACAGTCTCAGTACTCAAAGAGAGCTGGCCAACAAGAGTTAGCCTGCAACACTACCAATTGAAGTCATGTTGTAGATAGGAGATAGTCCTCTGCAGATGGTGAAGGAGATTGGATCATCGAACCGGATCTTGCCGAGCTGGTTCCTGCCTGCCTGGGTTCCAGGCCTGGGCCCCGGTCTCAGCGGGGGTCCCGCTCTCTGCAGGCGAGGAGGGTCGCCATCCACATTTCCAGAAGGCAAATTCCAAATCCTCAGCAGGTCCTGAGCCTGCCGCGGAGTAAGGGCTGTGTGTTGAACGCCATCTTTGGTGATGATCAGCTTTGTAGGATATCCCCATCTGTACCGGATTTGGTGCAATCGTAGGACTCTGGTGGATTCATTGAAGCTTCTCCTTTGTTGAAGCGTAAAGGAGGACAGATGTGGGTACAGTGCAATGTCCTTAAATTGTTCTGGGAGTTGAGGTTGTCTCAGAGTCACTTTCATAAGTCTGTCCTTGAAGGAATAGTAATGGAGCCTGGCTATGGTATCTCTAGGTTTATCCATAGGGAGATTCTGCGGTCTAGCCGCTCTATGTATTCTATCAATTCTCGCATCCTGTTCCCCTGCAGGACCCATAATAGCTCTGAAGAGTGCTTGGGCATACTTTTCTAGTTCCTGAGGGCCCACAGACTCAGGAATTCCTCGTATTCTAATATTGTTCCGTCTGGAACGGTCTTCTAGGTCTGCTAGTTTCACTTCCAGTGAGGACACCTGGTCTGCTAGATTTTGAGTATAGCTAATTCAGTTCGTATGATCTACTAGTAGGTCTTCCTGTTTGCGTTCTATAATATCTGTTCTCTCGTTGACTGTGACAATGTCCTTCCTTAGGTCATCAAAAGACCTCTCTAGTTTGTCGAATCGCTTTGCAAAGGATTGGGTTTGTTGGTCCAATAGCAGTTTTATAGAGTCAATGGTGATTAATTCATTCTGCGTGCGGGAGGGTGGCGAGCTCCTCACACTAGCCCTACCTTCAGATAGAGGTGGAGAAATGGATCTGTCATCATCTGAAATGTCCGGTATAGGATCTCTAATGGGTTTGAAATTATCCCGGACTGTATGCTTTGAGGGATGGGGTCCCTTCGACTTCCTTTTGGCTTGCTGTGACATTGTATAGCAGGACCTTTAGTTGCAGGTGTATAGTATATCAGAGGTCTTATAGAAGAAAAAAGAAGGGTCTCAGCTGGGGAGACCTGGCAGGCACAGCTTTTTCGCACCAGTGGGGAGGGGTGCCGCAGAATTTAGCACCTCATGGCCAAGCCAAATAAGTTAGATAAGTGAGGAATGTCTCTAGTACAAGGCTATTTCAGCAGTGGCTACATGGTGGTCAGGCTGAGGGGTGGGTAGTAAATAGCTTCTGGGGCTAATATTCCTTAATATGACGTGTCTCTCCCCAGGGAAAGTGCCACCACTGGTCTCAGCCAGGAAAGGGAAGTAGGGTATGACCCACTCTAGGAGGTAGAGCGGGAAAGGGGGGGGGAGAGACACTATGGATCCGCACCCCCCTGCACAGCTGGCAGAAACAGAGGCCTTGGCTTTCAGGAGGGGTCAGGGGTGGCTGAAGTAGTGTGGAGTTTTAGATACAGAACAGGAAAGATATTGTTGTATTATTATGTAAACTGCATCAGCAACCTAGGCAGCTATAAACTTGCTTATTCCTGTCCTCTTTTTCTTATGTTCACTCACTCTTGCTTTGCACCTATAATTCCTCCTATATTGGTGCTTTACTAGGCTGTAGGGGGAGGGTGCTTTGTCTAAGAATTTCAGGAGCCTTTCAGTCCAGGTTAGCCCACTAATGTGAATAATTTACTCCCCAGCAATTCACAAAGTCAGTGAGGAAAGTGTCTTTTATCTGAAATTGTGTCCACGTGGCTAGCTGGCCTGTAATGTCTTACACTCCCCTATGTTAGAGACATGCAGGTTAATGAGTAAACAACCTGCAAAATCTCCAGTTCCAGATAAGGAGGACAAATAATTTTTTGCACCAAGCCTTTCAAGCGTTAGGGCAGAGGGTTTGCTGTTTCTTATGTTATTAATGTGGGATACGCCGTTCAGCGCTGTGTAGTAGGAGGCTTAAGATGGCGACTTTCGCGCCACAACTCAGGAGACACCCGATATGGCCCCAAACAGTTAGCCCCAGCTGTAAGTTAAATTCTTTATTATAAAGCAGGGAAGTGGCTATTAGTAATTGAAAGGGGCCTCGGCCACCTCTATAAAAGATTACTCACAAGCCGATGGTCTGATTCAGGAAGGGCCGCCTTGGAGTAACTTCAGAGCTGGGTTCAGACTGCTGGTGTGAATACGGCTGGGCTCCAGAGCGGATCCCCGACCCTCCGGAGCTAAATGAGTGCTGGGCTTAGTCGTAGGCGTAGCTTTTGGGCTCAGCTTGCACAACCGGAGCTATTCTGTGAGGCACTTAAACGGCTATGGAAGTTAGGTTTCCTGTGTCTGCTCTGTATGTATAGCCGCAAGTTCCGACCGCTGTTGGATGTGAGGCACCTCCGCTGCTGCTCCTCCAAACTCTGCAGCCTTGTCTTTTGGTGATGTCCTCCAGAGCGGATCCCCGACCTTCCGGAGGTGATGTAGCTGCACACGTTAGGTAGCGAGTCTCTTTATTACAAAAAAACACAGATTTTTAGGCTTGATTATTCTGTCAACACTCAACCTTTTGTTTTAGGCTAGAACAAATCGGAGAACAAATAAATGTAAGTTTGTAGCTACTGGATTCAGGTATACTCTGCTCACTATTGAATAGGGTAAATGAGCAAGTGCCTGAGATGTAGCAGTGATACTGAACAGAAAGAAACAAAGTTTCACTTTGAAACAACTCACTGACAATGTCAAGTCAGAGTAAGTTACGGTACTTTCAGTTTATGTTGTAGGGTTATGGTTAAGTAATAACTGATAGACAAATAATAGTTAGCTGTAATAACTCTGTTAATGTAGCATCTTAGAGTAGGAAGCTTTAGGCACATTGATATGCAAAGTAGATATGGTTCAGAGTAAAAAAATATGCAAAAAGATTGACAAGGCAGTTTGATATACAGAGTACTTGCGGTAAGACCAGAGAGCGTGCAGCTGAATGAGGTGAGTTGGAAGAGCACAGACAGCGTCTGTGTGAGACCGTACAGCGTGCAGCTGAATAAGGTGAGCTGGAGGATTACAGACAGCGTCTGTGAAGGCGGAGTGAAGATCCGGACTGAGGCTCAGGTGAGACCTGAATGAGTTAAAAATACACAAACAGCGTCTGTTCAAAGTGGCATTGGAAACCGGACTGCTGGTAACAATAAAAGGAAGAGAGCTGGTAAAACACAGACAGCATCTGTGTGAAGTCGAAGTAGTTTTCCAGAGCTTCAATGGTAATGAAAGTTCAGGCAGCAGAAACTACTCTCAGGTTTAGAGAGCAATACAAGGCACAGGTAATCTGAATAATCGAGCAATTTGAATGAGCAGGAAGAGAGAATTTAGAGAGAGGAGAGAATGGGAGGTATTTAGGATTTAAAGGTACAGGGATGTTACAATCACGGATGCTTCCTTACAAGTCATTAAGCTGGGAGCAAAAATTTCTGGTTTTGCGGTTTTAGCTCGCAGAGCCTTATGGTTGAAGTCCTGGTCTACGGATGTTTCATCTAAGTCCAAACTCTTGGCGATCCCCTACAAGGGTAAGACCTTGTTTGGGCCTGGGTTGGCTGAAATTATCTCAGATGTTACAGGAGGGAAGGGATCTTTTCTTCGTCAAGATAAAAAGAATAAGCAGAAAGGACGTCAGAGTAATTTTCGTTCCTTTAGTAACTTTAGAGGTAAACCCTCTTCTCCCTCCTCCAAGATCAAGCCAAGTCTTCCTGGAAGCCTAGTCAGTCTTGGAACAAGGGGAAGCAGTCTAAGAAACCCGCAGCTGACTCCAAGTCAGCATGAAGGGTCGGCCCCCGATCCGGGAGCGGATCCAATAGGGGGCAGACTTTCTCTTTTTGCTCAAGCCTGGTTACGAGATTTTCCGGATCCCTGGGCGGTGGACATCGTATCCCAAGGGTACAAAATGGAATTCAAGACTTTTTTCCTCCCAGAGGCAGGTTTCTCCTCTCTAAATTATCTGTAGACTAGATAAAAAGAGGCGTTCTTACATTGTGTCAAGGACCTTGCTGCTCTGGGAGTAATAGTTCCAGTTCCTCCGCAGGAACAGGGTATGGGGTTTTACTCAAATCTGTTCGTAGTTCCCAAAAAGGAGGGAACTTTCAGGCCAATTTTAGACCTGAAGTGTCTAAACAAGTTCCTCAGAGTACCATCCTTCAAGATGGAGACTTTACGTTCCATTCTTCCCTTGGTCCAAGAGGGTCAGTTCATGACAACCATAGACCTAAAGGATGCATACATTCATGTTCCCATTCACAAGGATCATCACAAGTTTCTGAGATTCGCCTTCTTGGGCAATCACTTTCAGTTTGTGGCTCTTCCATTCAGCCTTGCCACAGCCCCCAGAATTTTCTAAAAGGTTCTGGGGGCTCGATTGGCAGTGATCTGGTCTCGGGGCATTGCAGTGGCACCATATCTGGACGGCATTCTGGTTCAGGCGCCGTCTTTTCAACAAGCAAACTCTCATACAGAGATCTTGTTGTCTTTTCGCTCCCACAGATGGAAGGTGAATCTGGGAAAAAGTTATCTGATTCCAGCTACAAGAGTAGTGTTCTTGAGGACCATAATAAGAAATGCAAATATTTCTGACAGAGGTCAGAAAATGTAAGATTTTCAACTCTTGCCTTGCCCTTCAGTCCTCTCCTCGGCCGTCAGTGGCTCAATGTATGGAGGTAATTGGCCATCTCAGACCTCTGCAATTATGCATGCTCAGACAATGGAACGGGGACTATGCAAATCTGTCTCCGCAAATAGATCTGGATCAGGCGACAAAGGACTCTCTTCCGTGGTGGTTGTCTCAGGAACACCTCTCCCAGGGGACTTGCTTCCGCAGACCCTCCTGGGTTATTGTGACCACAACGAGCAGTCTGGCGCTCGTTGAAGGCTCAGGGCCTATGGACTCGGGAGGAGTCGGATCTCCCCATAAACATTTTAGATCTAAGAGCGATCTTCAATGCTCTGCTGGCCTGGCCTCAGTTGGCTTTAGAATATCACAATAGTCCAACACACACTGCAGTAATATTAGGTGCACGCTATAGCTGGGCACTGTACAACCCAGCAAAAAATATATCCAAAATAAAGAGAATAGCAGCACTCCAATGGATAATTCTCCAATTTTTATTTCATAGCCAAGAGCACAAAAAGACAGCAACGTTTCGGACTACATGTCCATCATGCCATAAATACACCATTTCCACTTCCTCCTTAAATACCCCTTAGGACACACCCACCAGACAACAGTTAACTCTTTCTACACCATAATAGTGACATTTTCTCATTAGCATATATACATATCCTAACTCTTAATATTATTACATAAAAGTCAATTACCTATTCACCTTTACAAAAAGAGGTGAAATATTACACAATGATTCAGAAGCAACAATCAATATTATAAAAAATAATACTTAAGTATATTCATCTTAGTTTCTTTTTTCTTGTTGTTTTCTTTTTTTCTTTCATCACCATAAATTTTCACAAAGCCTGGGGAACATCTAATTCTATATACAATGCTATCCATTCAGAAAAAAAGAAAATTAATGACACATCATACATTTCTTTACAAAAAACAGATAAATCATAATCCTTATTCATACCCAATGGTGATAATGAGTTTAAAGTAAAAATCCAGAATGCCTCTCTCTGTTTAAGATGCTGTTCTCGTCTACAGGGGGGAATATGTTCCAAAACTTGAAACCTAAGTTGACTAACTCCATGTTGGGCCTCTAACTAACTCCATGTTGGCTAACTCCATGTTGGCTATGAAATAAAAATTGGAGAATTATCCATTGGAGTTCTGCTATTCTATTTATTTTGGACTCGGTTGGCTTTAGCCCGGTTTATCAGGTTCCAGTCGGACAACATAACATCAGTGGCATACATCAACGACCAGACGGAAACTCAGAGTTCCTTGGCCATGGTAGAGGTGACCAGAATTATTCAGTGGGCGGAGACCCACAACTGATATCTATCTGCGATCCACATTCCAGGAGTGGACAATTGGGAAGCAGATTTTCTGAGCAGACAGACTTTTCATCTCAGGGAGTGGAAACTACATCCGAAGGTGTTCTCCAGTTTGATCCTCAAATGGGGGCAGCCAGAACTGGATCTCATGGCTTCTCTTTTTTTTCAATCTCTTGGTATCCTTTGTTAGTTGGTGGCTGCACATATTCCTCTTGTCATTGGCTCACCAGATGTGTTCAGCTAGCTTCCAGTAGTGCATTGCTATTCCTTCAACAAATGTTACCAAGAAAAGGAAGCAAATTTGATAAAGGAAATAAATTGGAAAGTTGATTAAAATTGTATGCTCTATCTGAATGATGTAAACCATTTTGAGTTTCATGTCCCTTTAAAATTAAAGATACTGGATGATATAAGCAAATTAATTCTGTTTATCAATGATTGTGTGGAGTGCAAAGAATACTCTGTCAAACTAAAACCAGTACAGAGGGGTTCCCGGAGAAATAACAGAGCCGCCAAACAATAGAATAGGTTAAAGGGACATAATACTCATATGCTTAATTACTTGAAACTGATGCAGTATAACTGTAAAAAGCTGACAGGAAAATATCACCTGAACATCTCTATGTAAAAAAGGAAGATATTATACCTCACAATTTCCTCAGCTCAGCAGAGTAAGTCATGTGTAAAAAATTATACTTCAGCTGCTGTCCAGCTGCAGATTAAAAAAAAGAAGAAATTAACAGCAGCCAGTCAGCATCAGCATTGCTGAGGTCATTAACTATTTTACTGTGATCTCATGAGATTTCACTTAACTCACTCATGAGATTTCATAGTAAACTTCCTTAAACTGAATAGGGAAATAACATGAGTGTGCATGAGGCTCATTCCCTTGCAGATCCCAGGACAGACATATTGATTTGTTGCTTAAAGCCCTTTACAATGGGTTGTGAATACTTAGGACATTTTGAGGTAAAATATCTTTTTTACATAGAGATGTTCAGCTGATATTTTCTAGTCAGGCTTTTACAGCTATGCTGCAGCACTTTCAAATGTTTCAACATTTGGGTAGCATGTCCCTTTAAAACACTGTTAACCTTAATCTCACTGCCGTAAAGGTATCAAACATCCCTGAAACAGTGGCGTCACTAGGGTTGGTGTCACCCGGTGCGGTAAGTTATGGTGTCACCCCCCCCAGAAAGCAGACACACACAAAAACACAGGCAAACACACATACAAACACTCAGACACACTTAAAACATACTCAGATGCACACACAAACACTCGGAAACACACTCAGACACACACACAAAAACACGCACACAAAAACACTCAGACACACACACACACACAAAAACACTGAGACACACACACACACACACACACACAAAAACACTCAGACACACACACACACACACACACAAAAACTCAGACACACACTTACAAAATATGTAAACTGCACTGCATTAATTATAAAGTGCATGCCTAGAGCTGCTCCCTGGCTCAGCAGAGCATCAAATGAAAGATAAACAGAGCACCCTAAAAATAAATCACTAAAGAAAAGTTTTAGGTGCGCAAACTATGAAAATTCTGCTCTCTGACTCTGTTCCTAGCCTGTCAGTGCACAACCCCCGGGCCGCGTGCCTACCGCTTCTTATGGCCAATCACCTCTGCACTTTGCCCACCCCCAGACCCCCGCCCTCCTACCTGTTCAGTGTGCACTTAGTGTACCGTAACCGTAATGGTCTGGTGGGCATCATACGTGGCTCCTTCACTTTAAAGACAGTGTCAAACAGTCATGCGGTCAGGTGCCAGGCATCCCCTCATGATTTGCCAGTTCCCGTTTAGAGAGACAGCACAGCAGTGAGTGACTCCACTGCTCCACATGTCACTGAACAGTGAGCACAGATAGGCAGGCAGGTTTAGGCTAGCAGTGCAACTTTGCAAGCCCCACGGCATGCCCACAACATTCATAGCGAAATTGGGCAGGGGAGAAGCAAAGTACAAACAAGCAAAAGCAGCCGGGAAAACTATTTGTTGAAATTGCAGCACTGGCTCAAGGGGCAAAAAAATTGTGTGTCTACAACTTCCCCAGTCCCACCAATGTTCACAAATGCCAGCCCCTCTAATAAAAAAAAAATCTATGCATCTCAACATTGTATTTCTTTGAATTTCAATAAAATTTAAAAAAAATAAAAAATTTTTTTTTTTTTTTTGGTGTCACCCCCTGGAGGGTGTCACCCGGGTGCGGCCCGCCCCCCCCTAGTGACGCCACTGCCCTGAAATCCACAATGTAATAATTAGGTTTCCCAATGCTTACTATAGCATTTGTAACACAGAGTGGTTGCACATTGGCAACAGGATCATTTACTAGGAAGCAGAACTGTAGACTTTGACAGAAGAAGAAGCAAGCATGGATGACTTGTAGTTTGCAGAGCAAAAACAGGTCACACAGAGTCTCAATGCCAGTAATTGGTACAGTGATCTAACTCAATCAACTCCCGTTTCTGAGTCTTATTTAGTCAACAGTTCATGGCCGTACTAAAATAGCTTTAAAGCATGTTCTCATAATTTGTGTCAAATTTATTACCTATCTGGAAAAGTAAAGCTTCTATTGAAGCTCATAAAATCTGCAAAGTAGCAGATACAACAGAGATTCCATAAGGCAAACTAATAGAAAAATCTATATAGAGTATAATGTGCAATCTGGTTGTTATGTGCGGCCAACATGCAGGTAGGAGATTTCTTGAAAGCTTCAAATCTAGAGCAGAGGATGTGGCCAAGATTCAGGGGGGGGGGAAAATAGGTGCTAAGTCAGATAAGGTCACAAGTGCAGAAATAGCTCTGTAGCCGTTTCGCATTTTGCTGTACAATTGTGGAGATAATGGATCAGATTAACAAACCTTCTCTGGTGTAAGACACTGTTGTAGCTATCCATGATGGCTACTACCCAGAAACCCTTTCCTCAGAAACTCCCTCTGTTCTACACCACTGTCTCTTTGCTCTCACTTTGTTCTCTGTTCTATACCTGTACCTTTTTAACCGGATGAGTATGATTTTTATTATGTATTATCTTTACTATTGTATAATTATAAAGGTCTGTAATTCATTCTCTATTTATTCTCTTTTCAGTATTTTATTGATCATCATAATGTTATGTATCTGTCTATACTTCTTAGAGCCTGATGATAAAACAAACTTGCTACCATGGGGAGAAATCACTCAAACTCTCTTTTTCAAGCATTATATTGTAACGTTTGTGTCTCTCCTTCACACCCAGAATCCGGCATAGCTAGATAAACAGCTCTCAAGGTAAAACAAAAAATTTTTTAAAGGGACAGTCAAGTCCAAAAAAAACTTTCATGATTCAAATAGGGCATGTAATTTTAAACAACTTTCCAGTTTACTTTTATTACCAATTTTGCTTTGTTCTCTTTGTATTCTTAGTTGTAAGCTAAATTTAGGAGGTTCATATGTTAATTTCTTAGACCTTGAAGGCCGCCTCTAATCTGACAGTTTTTCACCACTAGAGGGCATAATTTCACGTGTTTCATATAGATAAAATTGAGCTCATGCCCGTAAATTTACCTATGAGTCAGCACTGATTGGCTTAAATGCAAATCTGTCAAAAGAACTGAAATAAGGGGGCAGTTTGCAGAGGCTTAGATACAAGGTAATCACAGAGGTAAAAAGTATAATAATATAACTGTGTTGGTTATGCAAAGCTGGGGAATGGGTAATAAAGGGATTATCTATCTTTTTAAACAACAATAATTCTGCTGTTGACTGCTCCTTTAAGGGACTTCATAATACTAACAACAAGACTTCTCAGATAATCTAACTAGCGTGGATAGCTTTATATCATCAGGTCCTTAGTGAGCTAACCAGCTTTTAAGGTAGATATTCCCCTTCCAAATTCCTCTGAAGAACCTTGTAACACTACCAGACCTTTTTAGATAATCTTGCTTGAGCAGAAAGCTTTAGAGAATCAGACCTAAAGGAATGAGTGCTTTTGTCTGGGGAAAAAAATAATGGAAATATTTGGATGTTCTTTTATGCTGCATATGTCTGGCTAGAAAATCCTGCTGTCAGGGACCATATGAAGCTATCTAAGGTTATAGATACTCAAGGCAGTATAAGATTCCCTAGAGGATAACCAATTAAAATGGAACTTAAAACTCCTGCTTGTCAAGAAATGCAGGGAGTACTTTCCTACTGTTCCTTTAATGTTGTGAAATGTTGCTATCCCCCACAGATTAGTCTGAGCAAGTGTGGAGAGTATTGGTGGAACGCTATTTTGGAAGGGGAAGAAACGATAGACATTGACAAGATTAACAAAGAACGCAGCATGGCATCTGTTGACGAAGAAGAGCATGCAGTGCTGGATCGCTTAACCTTTGACTACCACCAGAAACTGCAGGGGAAACCCCAGAGCCATGAGATGGTATGTCCCATCATGCAAGGAAAACTGCAACCCTCACATGTAGATTTACAAACTCCTTTATCCATTACACTTTTACAAACTGCTCAGGCACAGTGCTCTTTACCTGCCTCTCCATCCTTGTCCATTGTCCATATACTAGTAACCGTACACTCACTTCACATGGAAACTTATTTTAAATACACTTAAATGAATTTAAATTCTAGTATAAGTATCTCTTCCGACATTTACCAATGTACAGTGGTTGGGTAAAAAAGAAATACCATAAATATACATTACTTATATTGGGTAGAAAAACACTTAGACTCATTGCACTAGACCATGTAGGGTCCCCACTATAACTTACAGCTCAGTATGCTGATAAAGGAATCATATTTATACTGTATTTAGCAGTGGTGTATAGGAAGAGGTATTAAGTGCTAAAATTGCATTCTCCAATTAAATTTTCTACTATAGCGGCCCTTTAAGCTTGTTTTGGTACGTAAAAACTTGCCCAAAAACAGTTGATTTTGAAGTTAACATGAAGCGCATGTTAGTGCAAAAGAATACGAGCAAAAAATAAATATTTCTTGGGCACAGGACAATTAAAAACAAAAAAAAACCCTCTAATTTGGTAAATTGCTAATTAAAGGGAATACAGGGATTACGCAAGTAAAGTATATGATTTTTGTTTAATATACTGAGGCTTCTCTGCTTTTTAGCTTACAATTTCCCATCCTGTTATCTTCCTGCAGAAAGTCCATGACATGCTGAAGAAGGGCTGGGACGCAGATGGGTCACCATTTAGGGGACAGAAATTTGACCCATCCATGTTTAACATCTCACCTGGGGCTGTGCAGTTTTGAGAAGAAAGGAGTGTCTAATGATTCTCCTAGTTTATCCCAACTATTGCTAAAAATACGGTGTCACATCTGGGAATTTGAATCCCTATTTAAAGCCGCTCTTTTAACACAGCTGAGACCTTGGAACGGTGTGATTTCTTCGGATGGCTAACTTCTGCCTAATAACATTTTGTGTTCACCAAGCATTTGCACATGTCAGGTTCCTCTCTCTTTCTGTCTATATTGATTCTCTGAGAAGGACACCATAGGGAGATTCTAAAGACATTTTGTGTTTGTTAAATATTTCCCCGTCCAGAGGATCTACATAAATGAATTGTGAAATGTATTTGCAGGCATTTGTGTTACTTGTAGGAAAACAGCTAAAGGAACTGTAAACACCTTGAGTTACCTTCATATAAAATGTTTAGCTATACATAGTAAAACAACTTTGCAATATAATTTTATTATATATTTTGCTTTTTTTCATGCAACTTTTAGCTCTGAAAATTGTGGATTTTCTAATTCACAGAACTGGAAACGCACACTTCAGACTTTGCAAGGCTAAACCTGGTACATACATATCCCCTTATTGGTTTTAGCAAACAATATTCAGTTTATACTAATACAATGACTGTGCCTTACTTATTTCCACCAGATAAGGCTAGTGGGTGTGAAGTGTGGCTACTAAGAAACGATTGCAGCAAACAAAATGTAAATTTGTTTTAAAAATGTTTAGACTGATGTGATGTGTTATTCTTTTGCATGACGTACCTTGAAATTACAAGGTGTTTAGTGGTCTTTTAAAGAAACTCCAGAAATGTTATTGACTTTCCTGGAAACGCATTCATTTCTATTATTATATTACAATTATTTTGTGTGTAGTTGTTTAACCTCTTCACGCCGTTAGAACGTTCCATGCCGGCCTAACAGCGCTGGATTTTTAACGCCTTTAGGATGGCATGGAACGTCCTACAATACATGGCATACTGCAGCTTTCACCTTTGATGAAGGCAAGGATCGGCCTGGGGGTAGTGCTTAGCCACGTAGGCCTTTTCCCCCATGATCCGATCCAAGCCTTGAAATCACGCAATCACATGGATTTTTACTAATAGTGTTACATCGGAACTTTGTTCCGATGTGAACACTATTGTACCGCCACGTAGGGGTTAATATCTGGTACTTTCATAACATTTCTTTAAAGTCATAATATCATTATCAAATAGATACACTGGATCAGCAATTTACTTTTCTGTAAAGTAGCTTATAATCAATTTGACCACAAATGAATTCACTGTAACTTAAAGAAAAACAAAAACGGACACTTGTATTATAAAACATTTTAAAACAGTCTTATGTTTGTATGAATTGTTTAATATATTTTACCTATACAACATGGTCAAATTCCTTATTAAAGTCACCTATTAGTGTGATTGAATACAAAACCATATTGCTAATGTTTTTATATTTATGTATTTTTATTTATTTTATATTTAAATTTTTAAAGGACAATGAAAGTCAAAATTAAATCTTAATGATTGAGATAGATACAATTTTAAGAACATTTTCAATTGACTTTTATTATCGAATTGACTTCATTCTCTTGGTATCCTTGGGTGAAAAGTATATCTAGGAGCAGTTACTTAGAGCTGACTGGTAATTGGTCGCTACACACATGCCCCTTGTCATTGGTTCACCAGTTGTCTTCAGCTAGATCCCAATAGAGCATTGCTGCTCTGAAGCTGAGTCTGTTTGTTTAAAGGGACAGTAAAGTCAAAATTAAACTTTTTATGATGTAATTTAAAAAAAAATCTTGTCAATTTACTTTTGATATATAATTTGCTTCATTTTATTGGTATCCCTTGTTGAAAAGAATACCTAGGTAGGTTCAGGAGCAGCAATGCACACTACTGGGAGTTAGCTGCTGATTGGTTGATTCACATATATGCCTCTTGTCATTGGCATACTGGATATGTTCAGCTAACTCCCAGTAGTGCATTGATGCACCTTCAACAAAGGATACCAAAAGAATAAAGCCAATTTGATAATAAAAGTATATTAGAAAGTTGGTTAAAATTGTATGATCTGAGTCATGAAATAACAATTTTGGGCTTAATGTCCCTTTTAACCTCTTGCAGAGCATTTTATTATTGCATTGTTGCTTTTATATAACACATTAGAACAATTTTTGTACTTTTATGTCTCATTGCTTTGACTTGATATATTTTTTCATATAACCCTTACAGGCTGTAAACTAATGATATGAAAGTGACAGTAGCTCCAAGATAAGACCTATATACAAATAGTGACACCATAACATCTTATTGATGCAATTGGTTGGTGATTCAAAATAAAAAAAAAATACACAAAACACTATTCAATAAGTAAAAACAAAGTTCCTAATTTCTCCAACATAGGTGTGTCCGGTCCACGGCGTCATCCTTACTTGTGGGATATTCTCTTCCCCAACAGGAAATGGCAAAGAGCCCAGCAAAGCTGGTCATATGATCCCTCCTAGGCTCCGCCTACCCCAGTCATTCTCTTTGCCGTTGCACAGGCAACATCTCCACGGAGATGGCTAAGAGTTTTTTGGTGTTTAAATGTAGTTTTATTCTTCAATCAAGTGTTTGTTATTTTAAAATAGTGCTGGTATGTACTATTTACTCTGAAACAGAAAAGAGAAGAAGATTTCTGTTTGTGAGAGGAAGATGATTTTAGCAGACGTTACTAAAATCGATTGCTGTTTCCACACAGGACTGTTGAGATGAAGTGGCTTCAGTTGGGGGAAGCAGTTGGCAGACTTTTCTGCCTGAGGTATGATGGCCACATTTCTAACATGACTTGGTAATGCTGGAAGGCTGTCATTTTCCCTATGGGGACCGGTAAGCCATTTTCTTAGATTAAGTAAAAGAATAAAGGCTTTATAAGGGCTTAAAAAACTGGTAGACATTTTTCTGGGCTAAAACGATTACTTGCTAAGCATATTTGACAGATTATAGCGCTTTATAGTTATTATAATCTTGGGGATTGTTGTTAAAAAACGGCAGGCACTGTATGGACACCTTTTTCAGATGGGGGCCTTCTCTAGTCATAGGCAGAGCCTCATTTTCGCGCCACTAATGCGCAGTTGTTTTTGGAAGGCAAGGCATGCAGATGCATGTGTGAGGAGCTAGGATCCACTGAAAAAGCTTATAGAAGGCGTCATTTGGTATTGTATTCCCCTCTGGGCTTGGTTGGGTCTCAGCAAAGCAGATTCCTGGGACTGTATAGGGGTTAAATGTAAAAACGGCTCCGGTTCCGTTATTTTAAGGGTTAAAGCTTCCAAATTTGGTGTGCAATACTTTTAAGGCTTTAAGACACTGTGGTGAAATTTTGGTGAATTTTGAACAATTGCTTCATACTTTTTCGCATTTTCAGTAATAAAGTGTGTTCTGTTTAAAATTTAAAGTGACAGTAACGGTTTCATTTTAAAACGTTTTTTGTGCTTTGTTGACAAGTTTAAGCCTGTTTAACATGTCTGAACCATCAGATAAACGATGTTCTATATGTATGAATGCCAATGTGTCTCCCCATTTAAATATATGTGATAATTGTGACATGGTGTCCAAACAAAGTAGGGACAATGATGCCACAGATAATAATAGTGCCCAAGATGAGTCTTCAGATGAGGGGAGTAAGCATGGTACTGTATCACCCCCTTCTGTGTCTACACCAGTTTTGCCCACACAAGAGGCCCCTAGTACATCTAGTGCGCCAATACTTATTACTATGCAACAATTAACGGCTGTTATGGATAATTCTATTAAAAATATTTTATCTAAAATGCCTACTTATCAAAGAAAGCGCGATTGCTCTGTTTTAAACACTGAAGAGCAAGAGGACGCTGATGATAACGCTTCTGACATACCCTCACACCAATCTGAAGGGGCCAGGAGGGAGGTTTTGTCTGAGGGAGAAATTTCAGATTCAGGGAAAATTTCTCAACAAGCTGAACCTGATGTTGTAACATTTAAATTTAAATTAGAACATCTCCGCGCACTGCTTAAGGAGGTATTATCTACTCTGGATGATTGTGACAATTTGGTCATTCCAGAGAAATTATGTAAGATGGACAAGTTCCTAGAGGTTCCGGTGCCCCCCGATGTTTTTCCTATACCCAAGCGGGTGGCGGACATAGTAAACAAGGAATGGGAAAGGCCCGGCATACCTTTTGTGCCTCCCCCTATATTTAAGAAATTATTTCCTATAGTCGACCCCAGAAAGGACTTATGGCAGACAGTCCCTAAGGTCGAGGGGGCGGTCTCTACTCTAAACAAACGCACTACTATTCCCATAGAAGATAGTTGTGCTTTTAAAGATCCTATGGATAAGAAATTAGAGGGTTTGCTTAAAAGAATGTTTGTTCAGCAAGGTTACCTTCTTCAACCAATTTCATGCATTGTTCCTGTCACTACGGCAGCGTGTTTCTGGTTCGAAGAACTAGAAAAGTCGCTCGATAAGGAATCTTCGTATGAGGAGATTATGGACAGAGTTCATGCACTCAAATTGGCTAACTCTTTTATTCTAGATGCCGCTTTGCAATTAGCGAGATTAGCGGCGAAAAATTCAGGGTTTGCTATCGTGGCGCGCAGAGCGCTCTGGCTAAAGTCTTGGTCAGCGGATGTGTCTTCCAAGACAAAATTGCTTAACATCCCTTTCAAGGGCAAAACACTGTTTGGTCCTGATTTGAAAGAGATTATTTCAGACATCACCGGAGGAAAGGGCCACGCCCTTCCTCAGGATAGGTCTTTTAAGGCTAGAAATAAGCCTAATTTTCGTCCCTTTCGCAGAAACGGACCAGCCTCTGCTTCTACATCCTCTAAGCAAGAGGGTAATACTTCTCAACCCAAACCAGCCTGGAGACCGATGCAAGGCTGGAACAAGGGTAAGCAGGCCAAGAAGCCCGCCACTGCTACCAAAACAGCATGAAGGGATGGCCCCCGATCCGGGACCGGATCTGGTGGGGGGCAGACTTTCTCTCTTTGCTCAGGCCTGGGCAAGAGATGTTCAGGATCCTTGGGCACTAGAAATAGTTTCTCAAGGTTATCTCCTGGAATTCAAGGAACTACCCCCAAGGGGAAGGTTCCACAGGTCTCAATTATCTTCAAACCAAATAAAAAGACAGGCATTCTTAAATTGTGTAGAAGACCTGTTAAGGATGGGAGTAATTCATCCAGTTCCAATAAGAGAACAAGGGATGGGATTTTACTCCAACCTGTTCATAGTTCCCAAAAAAGAGGGAACGTTCAGACCAATTCTAGATCTCAAGATCCTAAACAAATTTCTCAGGGTTCCATCATTCAAAATGGAAACCATTCGAACGATCCTTCCTACCATCCAGGAAGGTCAATTTATGACCACGGTTGATTTAAAGGATGCGTACCTCCATATTCCTATCCACAAGGAACATCATCAGTTCCTAAGATTTGCTTTTCTGGAAAAGCATTACCAGTTTGTGGCACTTCCTTTCGGATTAGCCACTGCTCCGAGAATTTTCACAAAGGTACTAGGGTCCCTTCTAGCGGTTCTAAGACCGAGGGGCATTGCAGTAGTACCGTACTTGGACGACATCCTGATTCAAGCGTCGTCTCTGTCAAAAGCAAAGGCTCATACGGACATAGTCCTAGCCTTTCTCAGATCTCACGGATGGAAAGTAAACATAGAAAAGAGCTCTCTTTCCCCGTCGACAAGAGTTCCCTTCTTGGGAACAATAATAGACTCCTTAGAAATGAGAATTTTCCTGACAGAGGTCAGAAAATCAAAACTTCTAAGCTCTTGTCAGGTTCTTCATTCTGTTCTTCGTCCTTCCATAGCGCAGTGCATGGAAGTAATAGGATTGATGGTTGCAGCAATGGACATAGTTCCTTTTGCACGAATTCATCTAAGACCATTACAACTGTGCATGCTCAAACAGTGGAATGGGGATTATACAGACTTGTCTCCGACGATTCAAGTAGATCAAAGGACCAGAGATTCACTCCGTTGGTGGCTGAACCTGGACAATCTGTCACAGGGAATGAGTTTCCGCAGACCAGAGTGGGTCATTGTCACGACCAACGCCAGTCTGGTGGGCTGGGGCGCGGTCTGGGAACCCCTGAAGGCTCAGGGTCTATGGTCTCGGGAAGAATCTCTTCTCCCGATAAACATTCTGGAACTAAGAGCGATATTCAATGCTCTCAAAGCTTGGCCTCATCTAGCAAAGGCCAAATTCATAAGGTTTCAATCAGACAACATGACGACAGTTGCATATATCAACCATCAGGGGGGAACAAGAAGTTCCCTGGCGATGGAGGAAGTGACCAAGATAATTCAATGGGCGGAGGATCACTCCTGCCACTTGTCTGCAATCCACATCCCAGGGGTGGAAAATTGGGAAGCGGATTTTCTGAGTCGTCAGACATTCCATCCGGGGGAGTGGGAACTCCACCCGGAAATCTTTGCCCAAATAACTCAATTATGGGGCATTCCAGACATGGATCTGATGGCGTCTCGTCAGAACTTCAAGGTTCCTTGTTACGGGTCCAGATCCAGGGATCCCAAGGCGACTCTAGTAGATGCACTAGTAGCACCTTGGACCTTCAACCTAGCTTATGTTTTCCCACCGTTTCCTCTCATTCCCAGGCTGGTAGCCAGGATCAACCAGGTGAGGGCTTCGGTAATCTTGATAGCTCCTGCGTGGCCACGCAGGACTTGGTATACAGACCTGGTGAATATGTCATCGGCTCCACCATGGAAGCTACCTTTGAGACAGGACCTTCTTGTTCAAGGTCCATTCGTGCATCCGAATCTGGTCTCTCTCCAACTGACTGCTTGGAGATTGAACGCTTGATTTTATCAAAGCGTGGGTTTTCAGATTCTGTAATAGATACTCTGATTCAGGCTAGAAAGCCTGTAACTAGAAAAATTTACCATAAGATATGGAAAAAATATATCTATTGGTGTGAATCTAAAGGATTCCCATAGAACAAGATTAGAATTCCTAGGATTTTATCCTTTCTACAAGAGGGTTTGGAGAAGGGATTATCTGCAAGTTCTCTGAAGGGACAGATTTCTGCGTTATCTGTTTTACTTCACAAAAGGCTGGCAGCTGTGCCAGACGTTCAAGCGTTTGTTCAGGCTCTGGTTAGAATCAAGCCTGTTTACAGACCTTTGACTCCTCCCTGGAGTCTTAATCTGGTTCTTTCAGTTCTTCAAGGGGTTCCGTTTGAACCCTTATATTCCGTAGATATTAAGTTATTATCTTGGAAAGTTCTGTTTTTGGTTGCAATTTCTTCTGCTAGAAGAGTTTCTGAGTTATCTGCTCTGCAGTGTTCTCCGCCCTATCTGGTGTTCCATGCAGATAAGGTGGTTTTGCGTACTAAGCCTGGTTTTCTTCCGAAAGTTGTTTCCAACAAAAATATTAACCAGGAGATAGTTGTTACACAATTTGGACGTAGTCCGTGCTCTAAAATTCTATTTAGAGGCCACTAAAGATTTCAGACAAACTTCTTCTTTGTTTGTTGTTTATTCTGGTAAAAGGAGAGGTCAAAAAGCAACTTCTACCTCTCTCTTTCTTTTTGGCTTAAAAGCATTATCCGTTTGGCATATGAGACTGCCGGACGGCAGCCTCCTGAAAGAATCACAGCTCACTCCACTAGGGCTGTGGCTTCCACATGGGCCTTCAAGAACGAGGCTTCTGTTGACCAGATATGTAAGGCAGCGACTTGGTCTTCACTGCACACTTTTGCCAAATTTTACAAATTTGATACTTTTGCTTCTTCAGAGGCTATTTTTGGGAGAAAGGTTTTGCAAGCCGTGGTGCCTTCCATTTAGGTGACCTGATTTGCTCCCTCCCTTCATCCGTGTCCTAAAGCTTTGGTATTGGTTCCCACAAGTAAGGATGACGCCGTGGACCGGACACACCTATGTTGGAGAAAACAGAATTTATGCTTACCTGATAAATTACTTTCTCCAACGGTGTGTCCGGTCCACGGCCCGCCCTGGTTTTTTTAATCAGGTCTGATGAATTATTTTCTCTAACTACAGTCACCACGGTATCATGTGATTTCTCCTATGCATATTTCCTCCTGTACGTCGGTCGAATGACTGGGGTAGGCGGAGCTTTGCTGGGCTCTTTGCCATTTCCTGTTGGGGAAGAGAATATCCCACAAGTAAGGATGACGCCGTGGACCGGACACACCGTTGGAGAAAGTAATTTATCAGGTAAGCATAAATTCTGTTATTTGTCCTCCCTAATCTTTTATTTTAAAACTAGTCCTAAAGCCCGTTCACACGGGCCATTTTTTGCAGTACAGTGGTCCCACCCCTTGTGCTCTCTCCATCCCCCTCTCTTTTGCTCTCTCTCTCCCCCCTCTCTTTTGAGCTCTCTCTCCCCCCCTCTCTTTTAAGCTCTCTCTCCCCCCCTCTCTTTTGAGCTCTCTCCCCCTCTCTTTTGCGCTCTCTCTCTCCCCCTCTTTTGCGCTCTCTCTCTCCCCCCTCTCTTTTGCGCTCTCTCTCTCTCCCCCCTCTCTTTTGCGCTCTCTCTCTCTCCCCCCTCTCTTTTGCGCTCTCTCTCCCCCCTCTCTTTTGCGCTCTCTCTCCCCCCTCTCTGTTGTGCTCTCTCTCTCCCCCATCTCTTTTGCGCTCTCTCCCCCATCTCTTTTGCGCTCTCTCCCCCATCTCTTTTGCGCTCTCTCTCTCCCGCCTCTCTTTTGCGCTCTCTCTTTCCCCCCTCTTTTGTGCTCTCTCTCCCCCCCTCTCCCCCCTCTTTTGCGCTCTCTCTCCCCCCTCTCTTTTGCGCTCTCTCTCCCCCCTCTTTTGCTCTCTCTCCCCCTCTCTTTTACCTGCTTTACCTCGCCCTGCTAAGCGCAAGCTAAAGGTCAAATATTGCTATCCTTCCCAGGGGTCATCTACTAATTTGTTGGATTTATCTGATTCAAGATTATCTGCTGATGAGGACACCTCTGATACTTCAGAGAATGCTCTTTCTTGGACGGAAACTGCTGCCTCTAGGCCTCCGGCTGCAGAGGAACCAGACTTTAGATTTAGGATCGAACACTTACCCTTCCTGTTAAAGGAAGTTTTGGCTACTTTAGAGGTTCCAGAACCTAAATTACCTGAGAAGCCTTGTATTCCTAAACTAGATAAGGTCTACGAGGATACGGTGGTGTCACAGACCTTCCCGGTTCCAGTAAAGATGGCGAATATTATTAAGAACGAATGGGAGAGACTTGGTTCTTCTTTTTCCCCTTCGTCTTCCTTTAAGAAATTGTTCCCGGTCCCGGACTCTCAATTTGAGTTCCATCCCTAAGGTGGATGGCGCCATCTCCACACTTGCTAAACGCACTACTATCCCGCTGGTGGATAGTTTGTCGTTTAAGGAGCCCATGGTTAAAAAGTTAAAAACTCTGTTGAGAAAGATGTTTCAGCACGCAGGATATTTCAACCGGCAGTGGCGGTTGCTGCGATGGCTGGAGCCGCTACCTATCGGTGCGATTCCTTATCTGAATTGATTTAGAGGGGAAGGTCCCCTTGATGCGATCCAGGAAAGAATTAAGGCCTTGAGGGTAGCTAATTCTTTTATTTGTGATGCAAATATGAAAATTATTTGCCTGAATGCCGAGACATCAGGTTTTTCTGTGCTGAAGTCTTGGTCTGTGGACATGACTTCAAAATCTAGACTTCTTTCCCTTCCTTTTACGGGGAAGACTCTTTTTGGTCCAGGCCTGGACTCAATCATATCCATGGTCACTGGAGGCAAAGGTGCCTTTTTACGGCAGGATAAGAAGAACAAACCTAAAGGACAAGGTCCTAATTTTCGTTCGGATAAATCCCAACGTCAGCAGCCCTCCACGAAGCCTGAACAGTCCAAGGGAACTTGAAAACGGACTCAGTCTTGGAATAAATCCAAGAAGAACAAGAAGCCCGCCGAGCCAAAGTCGGCATGAAGGGGCGGCCCCTGATCCGTCTCTGGATCGTGTATGGGGCAGACTATCGCTCTTTTTGGAGGCTTGGCTTGGGGACGTGAAAGATCCTTGGGTCCTAGAGGTCATCACTCAGAGTTACAGGATAGGTTTCAAAACTCAACCACCCAGAGGCAGATTCCTCTTGTCAAACCTGTCTTCAAGGCCAGAAAAGCGAGAGGCCTTTCTAGGGTGTGTGAGGGATCTCTCCTTCCTGGGAGTAATTGTATCGGTACCTCTAGCAGAGAGAGGTCTGGGATACTACTCAAACCTTTTTGTGGTCCCAAAGAAGGAGGGAACTTTTTGCCTGATTCTGGACCTGAAATGCTTAAACAAGTTCCTGTTGGTCCCATCATTCAAGATGGAGACGATAAGGTCCATTCTTCCCCAGTTTGTCGCACTTCCATTTGGTCTAGCTACTGCCCTAAGAGTCTTTACGAAGGTTTCTGGGGGCTCTACTCACAGTGGCGCCATACTTAGATGACATCCTAGTTCAGGCACCATCCTGTCGTCTGGCAGCGGCCCATTAAAAAGATCTTCTTCGATCTCATGGATGGAAGATAACTTAGAAAAGAGTTCTCTTGTTCCCAGTACCAGGGTAGAATTCTTGGGTATGATAATAGACTCCATATCTATGAGGATATTTCTTACAGACCAGAGACGTTACAAAATAATTTCCAATTGTCTTGCCCTACAGACCTCCTTTAGGGCCCTCTGTGGCCCGGTGTATGATGCTAATTGGGCTCTTGGTGTCCAGCATAGACATCATTCCATTCGCCAGATTCCATCTCAGACCTCTTCAGTTGTGCATGCTGAATTAGTAGAACGGCGACCACTCGTATCTGTTGCAACAGATTTCTCTGGACAACCAGTCGAGAGAATCGCTCTCTTGGTGACTTTGTCCAGATCACCTGTCCCAAGGGACATCCTTTTTGAGACTATCCTGGGAGATTGTGACTACGGATGCAGGTCTATCAGGATGTGGAGCTGTTTAGGGTGCCTGAAAGGCACAGGGCCTGTGGACTCTAGAGGAATCTCTCCTCCCGTTCAATATTTTAGAACTTTGAGCGATCTTCAATGCTCTGAAGGCTTGGCCTCTTCTGGATTTGTCCTAGTTTATCCGATTCCAATCGGACAACATAACCTCGGTGGCTTACATCAACCATCAGGGAGGAACAAGAAGCTCCCTAGCAATGAGGAAAGTATTTCGGACTCTAGAATGGACGGAGGCCCACAGCTGCTCGCTGTCAGTGATCCACATTCCGGGTGTGGAAAACTGGGAAGCGGATTTCCTCAGCAGACAATCCTTTCAGCCGGAGATCTGCATCTCTCCCCCAGATCTGTGGAATTCTGGGGGACACCGGAGATAGATCTCATGGCGTCCCGGCTCAATACCAAGCTACCCAGATACGGGTCGTGGTCCAGGGATCCTCAGGCAGAGCTAATAGATGCCATTTCTCCCTCGGGTAGTGGCACGCATCAAGCAGGAGCAAGCTTCGGCAATACTAATTGCTCCATCGTGGCCGCAAAGGACGTGGTTTGCAGACCTGGTGGGGATGTCTTTATCTCCTCCATGGAGGTTACCTTGTCGCAGGGATCTGCTGGAACAGGGTCCTTTTGTTCATCAAAATTTAGATTCGCTGAGGCTGACCTCATGGAGATTGAACGTTTAGTCTTAGCTAAGAGAAGTTTTTCTGAGAGATAATATTGATGATACTATCATTCAAGCTTGAAAGCCGGTTACTCGTCGCATCTACCATAAGGTGTGGAGGACCTACTTATTCAGGTCTGAAGAGTGTGGATTCCCCTGGCATAAGGTTAAGGTTTCCAGGATTCTTTCATTTCTCCAGGATAGTCTGGGAAAGGGCCTTTCTGCTAGACAGATTTCAACTCTTTCTGTTTTATTGCACAAGAGGCTCGCTAATCTTTCTGATGTTCAGTCTTTTGTTCATGCTCTGTCTAGAATCAGGCCTTGGTTTAGATCTACTGCTCCTCCTTGGAGTTTAAATCTAGTTCTTAAAGTTTTTCAGAGGGCTCCGTTTGAGCCTATGCATGTGGTTGACATTAATTTACTGTCTTGGAAGGTTCTTTTTCTGCTGGCTATAGCTTCGGCGCACAGAGTTTCTAAGAGGGCTGCCCTGCAATGTGAGCCTCCTTCCTAGTTTTTCATGCTGATAAGGCTGTTTTTTTGTACTGGGTTAGGTTTTCTCCCTAAGGTTGTTTCTGATTGCAACATCAATCAGGAGATTGTGGTTCCTTCTTTGTGTCCTAATCCTTCCTCTTCAAAGGAACGTTTACTTCATTATTTGAATGTGGTTCCGGCTTTGAAGTTCTTTCTTCAAGCTACAAAGGAATTTAGATAGACTTCTTCTTTGTTTGTTGTCTATTCTGGGAAGCGTAGCGGGCAGAAGGCCTCTTCCACTTCCTTATCTTTTTGGTTGAGGAGTCTTATTCGCTTAGCATATGAGACAGTGGGGCATAAGCCTCCTCAGAGAATTAAGGCTCATTCAACTAGAGCTGTGGCTTCCTCATGGGCCTTTAAGAATGAGGCCTCTATGGGCAGATTTGCAGGGTGGCTACCTGGTCCTCACATAGTTTTTCAAAATTTTACAAGTTTGACGTGTTTGCTTCGGCTGAAGCAGCTTTTGGGAGAAAGGTTTTGCTGGCTGTGGTGCCCTCAGAATAGGGTCCGCCTCTCCTTTTTACCCTCCCGTTTTCATTCAGTGTCCTCCTAGAGCTTGGGTATATGTTTCCCACAAGTAAGGAATGAAGCCGTGGACTCTCCTAATATTAAGAAGGAAAACATAAATTATGCTTACCAGATAATTTCCTTTCCTTCTGTATGAGGAAAGTCCACGGCCCCCGCCCGTGTTCTCTGTTGGGCGGACCAACATTTTTGTTTATTCTTCTGGCACCTTTTATACCCTGATATTTCTCCTACTGTTCCTTGTTCCCTTGGCAAAATGACTGGGATATGAGGGAAGTGGGGGAGGTATGTAAGCCTTTGGCTGGGGTGTCTTTGCCTCCTCCTGGTGGCCAGGTTCTGTATTTCCCACAAGTAAGGAATGAACCCGTGGACTCTCATACAGAAGGAAAGGAAATGATCTGGTAAGTATAATTTATGTTTTATTACCTATTCCCCAGTTTTGCATAACCAGCACAGTTATATTAATATACTTTTTACCTCTGATTACCTTGTATCTAATCCTCTGCCGACTTGTCCCTTATTTCAGTTCTTTTGACAGACATGTATTTTATCCAATCAGTGCTGGCTCCTAGGTAACTCCACAGGCGTGAGCACAATTTTATCTATATAGCACACATGAACTAACATGAACTACCTTTCTTGCAACTAGGAGGAGGCAAAGATTCCCAAACCCCAAGAGCTCTATATAACTACTCCCACCTCTATGGTAGTTATATAGTCTAAAATTTGCTTCCAGTGGAGGAAGGTGAATAATGGGAATGTGCACATGATTTCTTTGTTGAGAGGGGTTCTTAGACTGAGTTGAGGCCCTTTTCCCATCAGAGTACAGTGTTTGTCAAGAGGGAAGTTTAAGGAGTTTAGAGTGCTTTATTTTTTTCTTTCCCATGAAAATGTAAGTCACTATTCTCCCAAGGGATTCATCTTTTGCCTCCTCCTATTGGGTCTGCAGTTAATTCCTATAGTGTGTCCTTTTCTGATATATTTTCATGATAGGACTGGTTTTCCTGTTATCAAGGTAAGTGACTATAAACATTCTTTTAAAACCCATACCTGAAATTTTGTAATATACCATTTTTATATAGCCTGTGATCAGATTAATTACAGCTCATATGTAAGGGGGTCTCTTGGATTAATCCTCCTTGCTGTTATTATTTAGAATTTTAAAACCTCAGATTTTTTTGTAAAGTACAGTACCATTGTTTTTTTCCTGGCTGCACGTGTGCTCATGGGTGCGCTTATCGGTTTGTGCATGCGTTTTGACATTTTTTGTTACTTTTAAATTGCAATTTGCTTGAGCACCTCCATCTATCATGTGATCCCAGGAGGGGGTATTGCATACTCCTTCCCCAAGAGCTCCTATGTTTAATGGGGTTATTATGTCTGTGTTTTTCACTATGGAATCTTCTGAATCTGTCCCTAATCCTCCCTTGTATGCTGAAGTTTCTGAACACAAATATTACATGTGTTTATTGAAAACCGGCTGAGGTGTCCCCTCCTTATTTTTGTGATACCTGTCTAAACGTTTTGATGGATTCAGACCAATCTATTCCACCTTCATAAGAGCCGACTACAACAGTCAACTTTTGGCAGGACCCTCTACCTATTTGATCCCTGTAATTGTTTTTTTATATACCACCTATGTTCATAGCGCTGCGGAACCTGTTAGCGCTCTACAAATACCTGATAATAATAATACTTGCTTCCAGAGGTATTATCGCTTCTTCTGTTTGTTCATTACAGGAAGGTCCAGCTCAAATCTTTCCTGGCATGAAAGAGTTTATTAAGGCTACAGTGTCTGAAATGTTCTGCCTTCAAGTAAGCGTAAAAGGTCAGTGCAAGATATGCCTTCTACTAGTAGCAATATTCATGTGTCTCATGAGACTAAGGAAGCTTTTGAGGGTGTGTGTTTCTTTACCTGGACGATATCTTGGTACTAGTTCTGTCTTTACATTTAGCAGAAACTATCATCAACAGACTTTTTGTTGTTTCTTCGTCAACATGGTTGGAGGATCAATTTGCTAAGGAGTTCTTAGTTCCACAGAAAAAGGTTACTTTTCTAGGGTTCCAGATGAAGAAGATTAAAGTTTGTTTTGCCCTGTCAAAATCTTCAGTCTCTCCAGTTTCCCACTGTTGCTCTTTGTATGGAGGTTTTAGATCTTATGATTGCAGCATTGGATGCCATTCTGTTTGCTTGTTTTCATATGAGACCACTTCAGCTTTGTATGCTTCAACACTGGTGCAGAAATCATACTCTGTTGTCTCAGAGGATTTACCTAGATTTCAAAACAAGATATTCTCTGTCTTGGTGCCAGGATCACCAGCTTATTTTGCAGGGGGCTTCTTTTGCTCGTCCAATTTGGTCTGTGATCACTATAGATAGAAGTCTTTCAGGATGGGTAGCTGTTTGGGGATCTCTGACAGTGCAGGGAGTTTGGGCTCCTTGGGAGACTAGGTTGCCAATAAACATCTTAGAACTTTGTGCAATTTTCAGAGCTCTTCAAGCTTGGCCCTTACCGATAGGAGAAACTTTTCTCCAGTTCCAGTCAGACAATGTCACAGCCGTGGCTTATGTCAACCATCAAGGAGGGACTCACAGTCCTTTAGCCATGAGGGAAGTTTTTCTAATTCTCTCTTGGGCAGAGACCAATTGCTGTTTAATTTGAGCATTAAACAGGGGTGTTCAATTAGGAAGCACATGTTCTCAGCTGTCAGTTGCTTTATCCAGGGGAATGGTCTCTTCATCTGGAAGTGTTCAATCAGAGTGTAGATATTTGGGGTCTTCTGGCAGTAGATCTAGTAGATGTGTTCCTCTAGCTACCATTAGTGCAATGCTTCTCCTTCACCAAAGAATAACAAAAGAATGAAGCAAATTTGATAATAGAATGTTAAACAACGTTCAAATTTACTTCTATGTTCTGTCCAAACCATGATTGAAAATTATAGGGTTTCCTGTCCCTTTAAGGCTCGAAAGCCAATTAGCAGGAAAATGGATTATAACGTTTGGAAAACTTTTATTTCTTGGTGTCTTGTTAATAGTTTTTCTTGCATTCTTTCAGGATTCCTAGAATATTGCAAAATGGTTTGGATAAAGGGTTCTGCTCTTTCTGTTTTGTTTCACAAGAAAATTGCTAATTTTCCTGATATTTATAGTTTTGTTCCGGCTTTGGTTCATATTAGTCCTGTCATTAAACCAATTTCTCCACCTTGGAACTTTAATCTGGTGCTGGAAGTTTTGCAGGCGCTTCCATTTGAGCATATGCATAAGGTGGACGTTATGTTTCTTTCCTGGAAAGTCCTTTTTCTTCTAGATATTTCCTCTGCTAGAAGAGTTTCTGAACTTTCTGCTCTTTTTTGTGATTCTCATCTGATTTTTCAACAAGATAAGGCAGTCTTAAGAACCAAATTGTGATTTATTTGTTCCCTAAGGCTGTGTCCTCGGATAATCTAAACAGGGAAGTTGTTGTCCCTTTGTGTCCTAATTCTTCAGAGAGGATTTTTCACATTTTTGATGTGGTTAGAGCCTTGTTTATTATGCTGATGATACTAAGGATTTCAGACAAACTTTGAGTTTGTTCACTTTTTTAGTTCTAAGCGAGGTCAGAAATCTTCTGCTGTATCTGACTTCTTGGTTAAAGCTTTTGTTTTGTGGAACTTACTTGAAGGCAGGCCAGACCCCTCCTAATCGGATTACTGCTCATTCTCCTAGATCTATAGCTACTTCTTGGGCTTTCAAGAATGAAGCTTTTGTTGACCAAATTTGCAAGACAGCTACAATTGCACACTTAAAGGACCAGTCAACACAGTAGATTTGCATAATCAACAAATGCAAGATAACAAGACAATGCAATAACACTTGGTCTGAACTTCAAATGAGTAGTAGATTTTTTTTCTGACAATTTTAAAAGTTATGTCTTTTTCCACACCCCTGTACCATGTGACAGCCATCAGCCAATCACAAATGCATACACGTACCATGTGACAGCCATTCACAAATGCATACACACTTATTCTTGCACATGCTCAGTAGGAGCTGGTGACTCAAAAAGTTTAAATATAAAAAGACTATGCACATTTTGTTAATGGAAGTAAATTGGAAAGTTGTTTAAAATTGCATGCTCTATCTGAATAATGAAAGTTTAATTTTGATTGAGTGTCCCTTTAAACTAAATTTTACAATTTTTATGTTTTCGCTACTTAGGCAGCTTTTGGTAGAAACGTCTTTCGTGTTGTTGTTTCTGTGTAATTTGCCTGTTGGTTGTTTTTAAGTGCAAAAGAAAATATAGGGGCAGAATTTGCAGGTAAATAGCCACGGAATAGAAAAGTAGGAATTTCAGGTGGTCTAAAGCTTCGTATTGACTAACCGCTCACAGAGCCTCTGGAAGCCAATATGACCTCATCTGAGGCAAATAAAGTTTTCTTCGTTCCTTAACAACTCCACAGAGGGCCTCTCGGAGAAGCTTCAGTCAGATCGCCACCATGTTGTAGCACACACAGTTTAGGCCACAGTGCACAGTTCAGACCAGCTGTATGTTAGGTCTATGCTTCCTCCGGATCTACCTGGGAATGAGTGGGCACCTCAGTACCAACAGCCATCTAGGAGACTCCTCAGTCTGCTGCAAAACCAGACCACTGAACCTGCTCCTATGAATTAGAAGGGGCCTGGTTTCGATCAATTAACCTACAGTGACTATGTTTTCTGCCTTATACCTCATAGTTGCCATACTGCTGTTTCATTATACTACATTTTGGAATCCTTATTACAATTAAGCTCTCTTGCTCAGTAACATACAGGAGGTGATCTGTCTCCTATGGCGTATAAAGCAGAGTAATTAAAGCTGCATGGGTTTCTTATCTTGTAATCGTTCAAATTCTAAAGATGACTTCAAAAAAGAACTCTAAAGTAGCGAAGGCATCCAATTCACAACCAAAATCAGTCATCTCTTTTTTACAACATTCAGAGAAATCACCTCCTGCATATGAGGGGTTGCAAGAACAAGCAGGTGCCCCTATCCTACCTCCTGCATTTTCTAAAATATCTCTCCCTGTGGAATATGCTTTGCAACTTAAAAATGACATAGCAAAAGTACCCGCTAATTTAAATCACTTAAATCCAAAATAACTATTGAACTGTTGAATATTAATATTAATAAAATGCTGGGAGCATTTACTACTCAAGTGAATGTACAATAATTAAACATAGAAGCATTGCAGGAGAAAAAACATAATTTATGTAAGAACTTACCTGATAAATTCATTTCTTTCATATTAGCAAGAGTCCATGAGCTAGTGACGTATGGGATATACATTCCTACCAGGAGGGGCAAAGTTTCCCAAACCTTAAAATGCCTATAAATACACCCCTCACCACACCCACAATTCAGTTTAACGAATAGCCAAGAAGTGGGGTGATAAAAAAGTGCGAAAGCATATAAAATAAGGAATTGGAATAATTGTGCTTTATACAAAAAAATCATAACCACCACAAAAAAGGGTGGGCCTCATGGACTCTTGCTAATATGAAAGAAATGAATTTATCAGGTAAGTTCTTACATAAATTATGTTTTCTTTCATGTAATTAGCAAGAGTCCATGAGCTAGTGACGTATGGGATAATGATTACCCAAGATGTGGATCTTTCCACACAAGAGTCACTAGAGAGGGAGGGATAAAATAAAGACAGCCAATTCCTGCTGAAAATAATCCACACCCAAAATAAAGTTTAATAAAAAACATAAGCAGAAGATTCAGACTGAAACCGCTGCCTGAAGTACTTTTCTACCAAAAATTGCTTCAGAAGAAGAAAATACATCAAAAAGGTAGAATTGAAAAAGTATGCAAAGAGGACCAAGTTGCTGCTTTGCAAATCTGATCAACCGAAGCTTCATTCCTAAACGCCCAGGAAGTAGAAACTGACCTGGTAGAATGAGCTGAATCCTCTGAGGCGGAGTTTTACCCGACTCAACATAGGCAAGATGAATTAAAGATAATTGAAAAAAATTCTCGGCATTCTAAAAGAATGCCAAGAAAAATGATGAGAAAGACACCAAAAAATATAAGTCTTCCAGACTCTATAATATATCTCTCTAGATACAGATTTACGAGCCTGTAACATAGTATTAATCACAGAGTCAGAGAAATCTCTTTGACCAAGAATCAAGCGTTCAATCTCCATACCTATAAATTTAAGGATTTCAGATCCTGATGGAAAAAAGGACCTTGCGACAGAAAGACTGGTCTAACGGAAGAGTCCATGGTTGGCAAGAGGCCATCCGGACAAGATCCGCATACCAAACCTGTGAGGCCATGCCGGAGCTACCAGCAGAACAAACGAGCATTCCTTCAGTATCTTGGAGATTACTCTTGGAAGAAGAACTAGAGGCGGAAAGATATAGGCAGGATGATACTTCCAAGGAAGTGAAAATGCATCCACTGCCTCCGCCTGAGGATCCCGGGATCTGGACAGATATCTGGGAAGTTTCTTGTTTAGATGAGACGCCATCAGATCTATTTCTGGAAGTTCCCACATTTGAACAATCTGAAGAAATACCTCTGGGTGAAGAGACCATTCGCCCGGATGGAACATTTGGCGGCTGAGATAATCCGCTTCCCAATTGTCTACACCTGGGATATAAACCGCAGAGATTAGACAGGAGCTGGATTCCGCCCAAACCAAAAAAATTCGAGATACTTCTTTCATAGCCAGAGGACTGTGAGTCCCTCCTTGAGGATTGATGTATGCCACAGTTGTGACATTATCTGTCTGAAAACAAATGAACGATTCTCTCTACAGAAGAGGCCAAAACTGAAGAGCTCTGAAAATTGCACGGAGTTCCAAAATATTGATCGGTAATCTCACCTTTTGAGATTCCCAAACTCCTTGTGCCGTCAGAGATCCCCACACAGCTCCCCAACCTGTGAGACTTGTATCTGTTGAAATTACAGTCCAGGTCGGAAGCACAAAAAGAAGCCCCCTAAATTAAACGATGGTGATCTGTCCACCACGTTAGAGAGTGTCGAACAATCGGTTTTTAAAGATATAAATTGAGATATCTTTGTGTAATCCTTGCACCATTGATTCAGCATACAGAGCTGAAGAGGTCGCATGTGAAAATGAGCAAAGGGGATCGCGTCCGATGCAGCAGTCATAAGACCTAGAATTTCCATGCATAAGGTTACCGAAGGGAATGATTGTGACTGAAGGTTTCGACAAGCTGAAATCAATTTTAGACGTCTTTTGTCTGTTAAAGACAGAGTCATGGACACTGAATCTATCTGGAAACCCAGAAAGGTTACCCTTGACTGAGGAATCAATGAACTTTTTGGTAAATTGATCCTCCAACCATGATCTTGAAGAAACAACACAAATCGATTCGCATGAGATTCTTCGAATGAGAAGACTGAGCAAATACCAAGATAATCGTCCAAATAAGGAAATACCAAAACCCCGTTCTCTGAATACAGAAAGAAGGGCACCGAGAATCTTTGAAAAAAATTCTTGGAACTGAGGCTAGGCCAAACGGTAGAGCCACAAAACTGGTAATGCTTGTCTAAAAAGAGAATCTCAGACACTAAAAATGATCTGGATGAATCGGAATATGCAGATACACATCCTGTAAATCTACTGTAGACATATAATGCCCTTACTAAACAAAAGGCAGAATAGTCCTACAGTAACCATCTTGAATGTTGGCATCCTTACATAACGATTCAATATTGATAGATCCGGAACTGGTCTGAAGGAATTGACCTTCTTTGGTACAATGAAGAGATAAAATAAAACCCTAGTCCCTGTTCCAGAACTGGAACTGGCATAATTACTCCAGCCAACTCTAGATCTGAAACACATTTCAGAAATGCTGAGCCTTGCTGTGTTAACTGGGACACGGGAAAGAAAAAAATCTCTTAGCAGGAGGCCTTAACTTGAAGCCAATTCTGTACCTTTCTGAAACAATGTTCTGAAACCAGAGATTGAGAACGGAATTGATCCAAATTCCTTTGAAGAAAACGTAATCTGCCCCATACCAGCTGAACTGGAAAAAAGGGCCGCTCCTTCATGGGTACTTAGGAGCTGACTATAGGTTTCTATAAGGCTTGGATATATTCCAAACTGGAAAAAGTTTCCAAACTGATACCGCTCCTGAGGATGAAGGATCAGGCTTTTGTTCCTTATTATGAAAAAAAGAACGAAAAAATGATTATTACCCTGGACAGAAAGGGAAAACAAAGTTGACTTAGAAGACATATCAGCATTCCAAGTTTAATCCATAAAGCTTTTCTAGCTAAAATAGCTAGAGACATATACCTGACATCAACACTAATGATATCAAAAGATGGTATCACCAATAAAATTATTAGCATGTTATAGAATAATAATAATGCTATAAAATTATGATCTGTTACTTGTTGTGCTAAAACTTCTAACCAAAAAGTTGAAGCTGCAGCAACATCCGGTAAAAATATAGCAGGTCTAAGAAGATTACCTGAACATAAGTAAACTTTTCTTAGAAAGGATTCAATTTTCTTATCTAAAGGATCCTTAAATTTAGTACTATCTGCCATAGAAATAGTAGTACATTTAGCAGGAATAGAGACAGCCCCAAACCTTAGGGATTTTGTCCCAAAAAACTCTAATCTGTCAGATGGCACAGGATATAATTGCTTAAACGTTTAGAAGGAGTAAAAGAATTACCCAAATTATTCCATTCCCTGGAAATTACTTCAGAAAAAACATCAGGGAGATTAAACACTTCTGGAATAACTACAGGAGATTTAAAAAACCCTATTTAAACGTTTGGATTCAGTATCAAGAGGACCAGAATCCTCTATATCTAAAGCAATTAATACTTCTTTAAAAATAAAGAACGAATAAATTCCATCTTGAACAAATACAAAGATTTATCAGCATCAACCTCTGAGACAGAAACCTCTGAACCAGAAGAACCATTATCAGTATCAGAATGATGATGTTCATTTAAAAATTCATCTGAAAAAAAGAGAAGTTTTAAAGGACTTTTATGTAAACTAGAAGGAGAAATAACAGACATAGCCTTCTAAATGGATTTAAAAAATAAAATCTCTTATGTTTATCAGGAACACTCTGAAATTTAGATGTTGACGGAACAGCAACAGGTAATATAACAGTACTAAAGGAAATTTTATCTGCATTAATAAGTTTGTCATGACATGCAATACAAACAACAGCTGGAGAAACAGATACCAAAAATTTATAGCAGATACACTTAGCTTGGTAGCTCCAGCCCCGGCAGTGATTTTCCTAAAGTATCTTCTGACTCAGTTGCAACGTGGAACATCTTGCAATATGTAATAGAAAAAACAACATATAAAGCAAAATTGAACAAAATCCTTAAATGACAGTTTCAGGAATGGGAAAAAAATGCCAGTGAACAAGCTTCTAGCAACCAGAAGCAATAAATAATGAGACTTAAATAATGTGGAGACAAAAGCGACGCCCATATTTTTTTTTTAGCGCCAAACAAGACGCCCACATTATTTGGCGCCTAAATGCTTTTGGCGCAAAAAATGACGCCACATCCGGAACGCCGACATTTTTGGCGCAAAATAACGTCAAAAAAATGACGCAACTTCCGGCGACACGTATGACGCCGGAAACGGAAAAGAATTTTTGCGCCAAAAAAATCCGCGCCAAGAATGACGCAATAAAATGAAGCATTTTCAGACCCCGCGAGCCTAACAGCCCACAGGGAAAAAAGAGTCAAATTTTTGAAAGGTAAGAAAAAATGATTAATTCAAATGCATTATCCCAAATATGAAACTGATTGTCTGAAAAATAAGGAAAGTTGAACATTCTGAGTCAAGGCAAATAAATGTTTGAATACATATATTTAGAACTTTATAAACAAAGTGCCCAACCATAGCTTAGAGTGTCACAGAAAATAAGATTTACTTACCCCAGGACACTCATCTACATGTTTGTAGAAAGCCAAACCAGTACTGAAACGAGAATCAGCAGAGGTAATGGTATATATAAGAGTATATCGTCGATCTGAAAAGGGAGGTAAGAGATGAATCTCTACGACCGATAACAGAGAACCTATGAAATAGACCCCGTAGAAGGAGATCACTGCATTCAAATAGGCAATACTCTCCTCACATCCCTCTGACATTCACTGCACGCTGAGAGGAAAACCGGGCTCCAACTTGCTGCGGAGCGCATATCAACGTAGAATCTAGCACAAACTTACTTCACCACCTCCATCGGAGGCAAAGTTTGTAAAACTGAATTGTGGGTGTGGTGAGGGGTGTATTTATAGGCATTTTAAGGTTTGGGAAACTTTGCCCCTCCTGGTAGGAATGTATATCCCATACGTCACTAGCTCATGGACTCTTGCTAATTACATGAAAGAAAAGAAGATTTAGAGAATTGCGGAAGAAGAAGCAATCTATGCCTACGTGGCACACCAGAGACCATACTGGCATCTGCTCTCCCTGATTACCTTCAAGGATTGTTCCAATGTATTAAAAATGACCCACATGCCCCACCAATTGAGCTGGAAAAGGCTTATACGGCTTTATGCTCTCTTCCATCACTGAAAGCACCACCCAGACATCATAACGTTTCTCAAATTCCCAGACAGGGAAGACATCCAACAGCCACAAAATCAGCACCCACACTAGCAAAAAGTCTCGCTGAAGAAACGCAAAGACATATTGTCAATACTCCAACAGAGAACACCTTATCACTGTGTAATGCAGAGCTGATGCAATTATATGGCTCCGACTGAAGAGCCACTTTCAGGAGACGGGTTGTTATTTATTATGAAACCTCGTAAAAATGGTCATATTTTATCCACAAAAGGTTATTCTCTGTATCCCTCTGTTATTGGACAGTAGTTCAATAAATCATAGAGGATACCCTAAATGGTTAAAATTTATATGTAGTATACTTTATCAAATCCGGTTTAATTTAGTCTTATATTGGTATAGTTAAACGCTGGGATCTCCCTAGTTGGTAGTTCACCACAACTCCGTGAATAAAAATGTTTTACTTGTTTGTTCTCTGTATACTTCTTTACAGTACACTGTTTTTGTTATGTTTATGTAATTGTTTGCACATTTACATAAGAACTATGTTTATGACTCTACACATGAATAACTGTGACCAATAGAGCTTTCCACTTCTTGGGGGTTATACTCACCACAATCTGACTTCATATAGTAAATTCTGTTTCATACACTACTGTCGAGTAATACATCTATGTTCATTATTCTACTGTAATGTATAGTGCGAAACAACTAACTGTAAATGCTAAGGAGTTAAATAGTCTAAATAAAAGGAGTATCGCCATAAGCGATATTAGGGATGAACGTGGAGATTTAGTATTCCTCCAGGAAATGCACTTTAAGTTAGGCAAAGAACCTAAAACCTTCAAATATAAATTCGGACATTCCTATTGCTCCTCCAACACAGCCAAGACCAATGGAGTTGCCATACTGATATAACAAGATATCTCATTCCAGTTGATTAAATTAGTTAAGGAAATTATATAATGATGTAGTGACCCAGGTCTGTGTATATACTCCAAACGTGAACCAAAAAACAATTGGCTGATAGGATACATGAAACATCTAAATGTTTCCTAATTATGGGGGAGATTTTTACTTTACCATGAACCCAATTATAGATAATTTTTTTAGCTATGTCTTCTACCCCTCATAGAGTAATTTCTAAAATCAGATATCATCTTAAGGATATAGTGGAACATGATGTCTAGAGGGTACTGTACCCTGAGAATAGAGAATACACATTTTATTCATTTCCACACTCCAGATTCTCCTGTATTGATTAAAGGGCCATAATACCCAAATGTTTAAACACTTGAAAGTGATGCAGTATAGCTGTAAAAAGCTGACTAGAAAATAAATATCATCTGAACATCTCTATGTAAAAAAAGAAAGATATTTTACCTCAAAAGTTTCTCAGTAGCCACATCCCATTGTAAAGGACTTCTAAGCAACAAATCAGTATGTCTGTCCTGGGACAGCAGAAGGCGCGAGCTTTCGTGCACACTCATGTTATTTCCCTATTCAGTGTAAGGAAGTTTACAATGAAATTCTCATGAGAGTTAAATGAGATCACAGTAAACCTCAGCACTGTTGATGCTGATTGGCTGCTGTTCATTTCTTCATTTATTTATTTTTTACCTGCAGCTGGGCAGTAACTGAGTATAACTTTTTACACAGAACTTACTCTGCTGAGCTGAGGAGAATGTGAGGTAAAATATCTTCCTTTTTTACATAGAGATGCTTAGGTGATATTTTCCTGTCAGCTTTTTACAGTCATACTGCATCAGTTTCAAGTGATTTAGCATATGAGTATTATGTCTCTTTAAGTATTTTTAGATGTAAACTGTATGACTTGGCACGTAGGGTCACCATTTTACAGACTACTTGGAAAGACCATTCCTTAGCGTGGTGTGTGGTTGATTGGCCATCGGCTTCTACATCTATTTGGAGCTTGGATAATAAGCTCCTCGATCACCCACTGTATCAAGAAAAAATAGAAAAAACATTGAGGGAATATTTCTCTCATAATATAGGCACCGTCTTGGACTTCAGAATAGTGTGGAAGGCACATAAGGGGACATTGAAAGGCGGACTATTTAGTATGAAAGCACACTCAATTAAACAACATAGACTATTATTGGATAATACCCGGAGCAACGTTTCTAAATCAGAAATACAGATTGCCCCCTCACCCTGGTGTGGAGTCACTGCTACAAGAGCTGGAAAATTAAATGAATATTGTAAATTCATACTCCGATAAGAATGTAAAATGTTAACTCTCAAATTACGTCAAGTACACTACGAGGAAGATAACAAATTTAGTAGAATATTTGCTCGAAAACTTAGACATAAACTTAATAGAGCGTCTAATAATTCTGTATCTACAAAAAGTATTGCTGAGGCATTTAGGACTTCTTATGAATCTCTCTACAGCTTATCTAAAGACACCTCTGATATAGGGTTTACTCCACACTATGATAGAACTTTCCTGATAAAATAATATTTAAATGGTATTCATATAAATACACTATCAAAAGAACAGAGAGATAAACTTAACAGCCCATTCTCCCCTAATGAAATTGGCCAAGTATAAAAACCATTGGATAAAGCACCAGACCCCGATGGGGACACAAATTATTACTACACAAATACAAGGATATCCTTATTCCACATTTGTTATTAATTCCACCTCTGACTCCTACCCTTTCTTTGACCATAGTTAAGAAGCACATATTTCCATTATCCTTAAAACAGGGAAAGATCCTGATAGAGTAGAGAGTTACTGGCCTATATTGTTACTAAATACAGACTTAAAATATATGCAAAATTATTGGCGAATAGAATGAATACTTTCCTCCCTAATCTCATCCAGAAAGGCAAGAGTTAACGCTGTGAGAGATATACATTTAATAGAATATGCAACTACACACAGCAAGGCATATTTAACAATGTGCGAGGGGACATGATATGAAGTAGCGTAACATGTCTGCTGCACATCGCTGCCCATCGATAAATGTCGACAGCGTATGCTGTCGGCATTTTTCATTGCACCAGCAGATCTTGTGAACTGCTGGTGCAATACCGCCCCGGTAGGTTATGGAGCAGCAGTCTTTAGACTGCTGCTTCATAACTTCTTGGGAACGTCTGTTTCCAGGGAGCCTGTCAACAGATGCGGAGAAAGCATTTGACTGTGTCTGTTGGCAGTTTTTAAGAGCGGTACTCCTGAAAGGGACAGTCTACACCAAATATTTTCTTATTTAAAAAGATAGATAATCCCTTTATTACCCATTCCCCGTTTTTGCATAACCAACACCGTTATATTAATATGCTTTTTAGGAGACGGTTGTAAATTTTTGCAACAATGTATAACTGCTAAAAACAATGTTGCAAAACACTGCGGTCCTAGAGTGTTAAAGACACGTGCACGCTCCTGAGCCCCTATGAACCTTCCTAGACTTCCTATTCAAGAAAGCATACTAAGAGAACACAGCAAATTTGATAATATGGGTAAATTGGAAAGGCCCTTTAAATCATGCAGAGCAGTAATGTGCTTTTTTATTATTATTATTCTTTATTTATAAAGCGCCAACAGATTACGCAGCGCTGCCCATGGGTACAAGGATAACAGTAAAATGGAGAAACAATACGATAAAAGACAAAATGTTACAGACAAAATACAGGGGGCATTGTGGGAACTTACAATCTAGTGCTTTTGCTTCTCTACATCAGGAACCCCATCAAAACTGTGCATAAGAAGAACTTATGCACAAAAATAATTTTGCATGAAGTACAGTACACTAAAAAAAAAAAAGAAATAGCTCTGTATATCATTTTCCTTTGGAGTTTTATTTATGTGAAACAAAAAGGGAAATGTTTGCAGTATAAGCTGTTCTCCTCCAAATAAACCTCAATAATATGGAACATAGAAAAAATAAACCAGAGGTATTTCTGGTACTAGACTGGATTATCTGGTTGAAGAATGCAGGATGCAATGAGAGGGGGGAAATACAGTAATTAAAGGGACATGAAACCCAAACATTTCTTTCATGATTCAGATAGAGAATACAATTTTAAACAATTTTCCAATTTACTTCTATTATTTAATTTACTTCCTTCTCTTGTTATCCTTTGCTGAAAGGTTTATCTAGGCAAGCTCAAGAGCAGCAGAGAACCTTGGTTCTAGCTGTTGATTGGTAGCTGCATATATATATTTTGATTGTGATTGGCTCACCCATGAGTTCAGTTAGAAACCATTAGTGCATTGCTGCTCCTTCAACAAACGATACCAAGAGAATTAAACAAATTAGATAATAGAAGTAAATTAGAAAGTTGTTTAAAATTGTATCCTCTATCTGAGTAGTGAAAGAAAAAATTTGGGTTACATGGTCCTTTAAAATAGAATATTCCTGACTCATTATTTGCTACTTACACTATTTAAAAGAAAATTGGTGACTCAGTGAGGGTCTTCAAGAGAGACCAGGGCACTATTATGTATCAGGGACCCAATATGTTATTGTTCAAAGTGAGTGCAGGCAACTATATAGATTATAGGGTGACTGGAGCCTGGCAAAATCCATAAACTACACTGAGAGGGGGGTCACAGTCTTCTTATCATTGTACAATAGACACTGCCTAACGCCAAAAAGTAGAAACAATAACTTGTAAGTTTCTACCTACTTCAAATGATACATGGAACCTACCCAGCATTCTGAATATGAAAGATTTTTTTTCTTCAGAAAAAGTCGTCAATTGCCAGTGATAAAGAATAATTCATGTACTGTGGTAGTATAATATCTAGAATGTGTATTAACTGTATTGTGAACAAAAATGATAATCATGGAAACTGTAAGACATTATACAAATTCTAGATTTTTGCTTTCTTTTCTGATATACATATATTTTTGCAGTCCTTAAAGAGATAGGAAAGTCAAAATTGAACTTGCATGATTTCGATAGAGCATGTCATTTTAAAACACTTAAATTCACTTCTCTTTTTAAATGTGCTTTGCTCTCTTGGTATCCCTTGTTGAAAAAGAATACGCAGATATCCTACACTAGTGGGAGCTGCTGCTAATTGGTGTCTGTGTTCTGTCAGAGCAGCAAATTCATCTGACTAGCGAATGGAAGTGAAGTTCCTTCAGCTGTCTGATAACAAACCCATACCATGCATGCGCTCCTCGGCGTAGTCGCATTCCAAAGCGACTACGTCACATTCGCTGTTCTGATAGAACACCGGTATAGGAAAAGGGGGAGTGACAGCTGAAACATTCCGATATAGGGACAATCCCCTGTAAATGCTTCGGTCCCTTTGCTGCTGTTCTCACACTCGCCCCGGCTGTGCTGATGTCACTGCTGCTCTAGCACCTATACGGGAGGGGAGGGTGATTGTCTCAAATACCGGAACGTTACAGCTGTCACTCCCCTTTTTCCTATACCGGAAAAAGCTATTAAATTCGATTTACAGCAAATGTGTGCATATTATTCCCTGACTGTTAGGGGAAAGCGGTTCCTAAAACTTAATGGGCAAGATCGTTGTAGACAAAATAGAGCTGGTGTTGTTTTTTAAATAGTCTCTGCTGCTCTGCACCTATACGGGAGGGTGATTGTCCCTATACCGGAATATTTGAGCTGTCACTCCCCTTTTTCCTATACCGGTGTCATATCAGAACAGCAAATGTGACGTAGGCACTTTGGAATGCGACTACAATGAGGAGCGCATGCGTGGCATGGGTTTGTTATAAGACAGCTGACGGAACGTCACTCCCATTCGCTACTCTGATGAATTTGCTGCTCAGATAGAACACCTGCACACATTTGTCTTTTGTGATTGGCTGACTAGATGTGTTCATCTTGCTGCCAGTAGTACAATGCTGTTCCTTCAGCAAAGTATAACAAGAGAACGAAGCAAATTTGATAAATGAAGTAAATTGGAAAGTTGTTTAAAGTTTGTATGTTGTATACAAATCATAAAATAAACTTTTGGGGTTTCCTGTCCCTTTAAATATAAAGACAAGCCATTTCCTTAACCTACACCTGCCTTGTGTAATAATTGTTTTTTATGCACTTCCATTTTAGCCTACTATATACAAGGGGTATGTCTGACATGGAAGGCTATAATATTACCATACATTTGTAGTGAGACACAATTTTTCCACAGCTCTGACTGTACGATACATTACACTTGTATAGAGTTACAATTCAGATATTGTATGATTAATTACAATATCTTCAGTGAGAATGGTTTCAGTGTTAAGCACTCTGTCCTGCAAATTTGCAATCCTGAAAAAAAAAAGCAGTACTGTGAACCTTCTAAGTGTTACCTACAGTAGTATCAGATAGGAATATTAATCAGGAGATTATTATTCATTCCTTCTGTCAAACTCCTAAAAATAGTAATGCTGCCTTATAACACAAGCTGCATGTTGTCAGAGATTTCAAGTATCATAGTTCTACTGAAATCTCCTGCAAAATTTGTATAATATTTGTTCTTTTTTTTCTGGCTAGATGCTACAGTAGACCATTGGTTAAAATTAGCCATCTTTTTCCCTACAATAAATGTTGTAGGTGTATGTGTGTATTTTTAATACTTTTAAACATAAAAAATATATTTTTTTGTGGATGTGTATACAGTTGTGCTCATACGTTTACATACCCTGACAGAATTTATTATTTCATGGCCATTTTTCAGAGATTATGAATAACACAAAAACATTTCTTTCACTCATGGTTAGTGTTTGGCTGAAGCCATTTATTATCAATCAACTGTGTTTACTCTTTTTAAATCATAATAACAACAGAAACTACCCAAATGACCCTGATCAAATGTTTACATACCCTGGTGATTTTGGCCTGATAACATGCACACAAGTTGACACAAAGGGATTTTGAATGGCTATTAAAGGTAACCATCCTCACCTGTGATCTATTTGCTTGTAATTAGTGTGTGTGTATAAAAGGTCAATGAGTTTCTGGACTCCTGACAGACCCTTGCATCTTTCATCCAGTGCTGCACTGACGTTTCTGAGTCATGGGGAAAGCAAAAGAATTGTCAAAGGGTCTGCGGGAAAAGGTAGTTGAACTGTATAAATTAGGAAAGGGATATAAAAAGATATCCAAGGAATTGAGAATGCAAATCAGCAGTGTTCAAACTATAATCAAGAAGTGGAAAATGAGGGGTTCTGTTGAAACCAAACCACGGCCAGGTAGACCAACTAAAATTTCAGCCAGGAAAATTGTTTGGGATGCAAAGACAAACCCACAAATAACTTCAGGTGAAATACAGGACTCTCTGAAAACATGTGGTGTGGCTGTTTCAAGATGCACAATAAGGAGGCAGTTGAAGAAAGATGGGCTGCATGGTCGAGTCGCCAGAAGAAAGCCATTACTACGCAAATGCCACAAAGTATCCCGCTTGCAATATGTCAAACATCACAGAGACAAGCCTCAAACCTTCTGGCATAAAGTCATTTGGAGTGATGAGAACAAAGTTGAGCTTTTTGGCCACAACCATAAACGCTACATTTGGAGAGGAGTCAACAAGGCCTATGATGAAAGGTACACCATTCCTACTGTGAAACACGGAGGTGGATCGATGATATTTGGGGATGTGTGAGCTACAAAGGCACAGGAAATTTGGTCAGAATTGATGGCAAGATGAATGCAGTATGTTATCAAACAGAACCCCTCATTAGTTAGTGTGGAATTCCAGCAACTAATGAATTCCACTTGCCTAATAATTGCCCTCTTCTAACTCCACACTAACATCATTCACACCTTTGCAGTCCCCACCTCCTGTTTCTCACCCTCCTACCCATCTAGATTGTAAGTTCCCATGGGAACAGGGCCCTCAATTCCCCCTGTATTTGTTTGTTTCATTTTGTTCAGTGTTTTATATTGTATTGTACTGCACTTTTATGTTTGTACCCATGGAAAGCACTGCAGAATCTGTTGGCGCTTTATAAATAAATAAATAATATTAATAAATTTTAAAAAAAGGAACACCCCCCCCCCCCCCACCGCGCTCTGAAAAAAACCCCCAGACAAAGTAATGTTTTTTCTTTGCAGCAAATAACTTTATTTGTATTATGCTGTAAATATTTAGCGTGAGATTAGGTTCTTTTATTCCCTTTGTTATTTCACATGTATAACTTTTGTGGGGGGGGGGAAAGCATTTATTTTCTCAAGAACAGATTAGTACAGATGGTAGATAATTTTTTTATAATCCATTTGAATATTCCCTCCCACATGAACTATTAAACTTCTGAATAATATTTATTAAATCAAATGTTACATTCGAAATTTTGAATGTGGATATTCGATCTAACTATGAACATTTGAAATCAAAAGTAACATTTGAAAATCGGAAAAAATATTCATTTCATTTTAAGGTTTTTTTTTTTTAATAATACTTAGAACTCATTTATGTTGTAACCATTTACTCTACAGACAACGAAGGAATAAAGTGCCATCCCTCCCTTTTTCATTACCTGGATATTCAAATATTATGAAATAGGCAGTTTTGTTGGACCATCTATGCCAGCAGCTTTTTATGATGTTTATGGTCAAGCATTTACAGAAACAACCTTAATGGGACACTCAAGTCAAAATAAACTTTTATGATTCAGAAAGAGTATGCAGTTTTTAATTTATTTCTATTATCGTTTTAAATTCGCATTTTCTGGGAAACAAGATCCCATTGAGCATCTGCACAATCTCACAGGGTATGCATATACTAGTCTGTGATTGACTGATGTCTGTCACATGACTCATCATGGGATTCAGTCAGGTTATAAACCCGGCTTAAACTGAGCTGTTAAAAGACTTCCCTATCCGTTTCTGGCTGTCCTTTTGTACTTTTGTATGTTAAAGGGACACTGAACCCATTTTTTTTTTTTTGTGATTCTGATACAGCAGGCAATTTTAAGCAACTTTCTAATTTACTCCTATTATCAATTTTTCTTTGTTTTCTTGCTATCTTTATTTGAAAAAGAAAGTCCAGACCTTGGACAGCATTTGTTTATTGGTGGATGAATTTATCCACCAATCAGCCAGAACAACCCAGGTTGTTCACCAAAATGGGCCGGCATTTAAACTTACATTCTTGATTTTCAAATAAAGATACCAAGAGAATGAAGAACATTTGCTAATAGGAGTAAATTGGAAAGTTGCTTAAAATTGCATGCTCTATCTGAATCACAAAAGAAAAAAAATTGGGTTCAGTGTTCCTTTAACTTGCACCACCAAAATACAACCAGTGGCCACTTTGACTGACATTTCTTTTACATTGCTGGATACAAGCAATAACGCTTGATTCCTTTACTTATGAAACTCATGGAAGACTTTCTATCGGAGTTTATACATTTTGATGTCTCTGAACTGTCAATGTTTACTTTTTTCTTCCTTTTACTGAAGGACTTAAGCTAGCAGCATTATACATTGGGACTCACTGCAATATTTGTTAAAGTGGACAGTTCTGGGAACCCTTCTGTTTCATTGCTTATGAAACTTTAATCCTTTAGACTAATGGTTTTAAAACCTGTCCTTAGGTCTCTCTAACAGGCCACATTTTGAGGATATCTGAAATGGAGCACAGGTGAAATAATCAGCTAATTATTAGTAACCATGGTTATTTTACCTACTCTCATCCAAGGCAATCCTGAAAACCTGGCCTGCTGGGGAGGCCAGAGGATAGGTTTGAAAACCAGTGTTTTAGAGAAATCCTATGCATCCTTTAATTATATACACTGTCTTTACCATCTCTGCCAGAAGACTATTTAGTTTACCTACCAGCACTTCTGTGATATCCTTTTATTGCAAACTACAACTGAACCTAATACTGTTTGTCATAACTTTATAATGGAGAATAGGTATAGCTGCATTACATCAGTAATCTCCTGAGCAGATTCTGCATTGTTATTTTATGTAACCAAACTGATTCATCATTTCTTAGGGGTTGGTGAATCAGTCCCACAGAATATTGTATCATGAAGTGATATTAATCTCACTTGTGCTAAATATATCCATTTGATGAATTATCCCCATATGGTGAGCATTCTTATTCAGAACATCACTTTTATCGGCATTGGTTTAATTCTAAGAAAATAGCATAAGGGAGCAATGAAATTATTACATACAGGGCAATGTTATGGTTTATACAAATTATTTACTTTACCATGTTATTTTAAAACAATTCAATTGTAGGACTTGCTGCATTTTAGAACCTTTATATTTTTTTACATAAAGAGGAGAACACTAAGATTCCACTTTTTAAATAGAAAAAACAGTTATTAGAATATAAAATCAGGGTTGAGGGTGGGGCAGTGAGTCAGCTGATCATTCTAATTCAAATACGGCTAGATTACAAGTTTTGCGGTACAGCTATACAGCCATCTGAGACCAGTAGTTATGGATTTTGTGTAACAAAAATGTTTCACAAAACTCATAACTAAACTGTTACAAAGTACACTAACACCCATAAACTACCTATTAACTCCTAAACCGCCACCCTCCCGCATCGCAAATACTATATTAAACTTATTAACCCCTAATCTGCCACCCACATCGCCAACACTATTTAACTATATTAACTCCTAAACCGCCACTCCCCGACATTGCTGACACTAAATAAATATATTAAGCTCTAAACGTTCGGCCCCCCACATCGCCGCCACTAAATTAACCTTTTAACCCCTAAACTGCCAGCCCCCCACAACGTAACTACTAAAATAAACCTATTAACCCTTAAACTGCTGGCTCCCACATCGGAAAACTCTAAATTAAACTACATAAACTATAAATTAACCTAACATTACTTTTCTAATAAAATAAAAAAAACTACCAATTAAAAATTCTAAATTACAAATGTAAAAAAACCTAACACTACGAAAAAAATTTAAAAATCTAAAATTACAAAAATTTATAAACACTAAATTACGAAAAATAATAAACAAAATTATCAAAAATAAAAAGAATTACACCTAATTTAATAGTCCTATAAAAATAAAAACACCCCCTAACCTACAATAAACTACCAATAGCACTTAAAAGGGCCTTTTGTAGGGCATTGCCCTAAGTTAAACCTAACTCGAAAAAAAAAACTAAGGTACCCATTGCCCCTAAAAGAGCATTCAACTCTTTTTCATTGCTCTTTTACACTTTGCCCAAAGCCCTAATCTGGAAAAAAAACACCCCAAAAATAAAAATAAAATACCTAACACTAACCTCAGAATATCTTCTCATGGTTCCTGAAGTCCGGACATCCATCTCCATCCAGGCGGCGCAAAGTCTTCATCCAGGAGGCGCAAAGTCTTCATCCAGGCGGCGAGAAGTCTTTATCCAGGCGGCGACATCTTCATCCATCGCAGGGGCGTCTTCTATCTTCATCCTGGCAGTGCGGAGCGGAGCTATCCAGGACTGGCAATGACATCCTGCACGGAGCGTCTGCTTCATACGGTCACCGCTGTACACTGAAGTTGAATGCAAGGTAGCTGTTTCAAAATGGCATACCTTGCATTACTATTGTCTGATTTGATTCTTCAAATTCAAATCAGCCAATAGGATAAGAGCTTCTGAAATCCTATTGGCTGTTCAAAACAGCCAATAGGATAAGCGCTACTGAAATCCTATTGGCTGCTCAGTGTACGGCGGTGACCATATGAAAAGGACGCTCCGTGCAGGATGTCTTTGCCATCAAGGATGGCTCCCCTCCGTTCCGCCGGGATGAAGATAAAAAACGCCCCCGCGATGGATGAAGATGTCGCCGCCTGGATGAAGACTTCTCACCGCCTGGATGGAAATAGATGTCCGGACTTCAGGAACCGTGAGTAGATATTCTGGGGTTAGGTATTTTTTAAATTTTTTGGGGTGTTTTTTTTCAGTTTAAGGCTTGCCCATACAAATGCCCCTTTAGGGGCAATGGGTAGCTTAGGTTTTTTTTGGAGTTAGGTTTTTTATTTTGGGGGGTTGGTTGGGTGGTGGGTTTTACTGTTGGGGGGGCTTTGTATTTTTTTTGCAGGTAAAAGAGCTGTTTAACTTAGGGCAATGCCCTACTAAAGGCCCTTTTAAAGGGATACTCAAGTCAAAATTAAACTTCATGATTCAGATACAGCATGCAATTTTAAACAACTTTCCAATTTACTTCCATTAACAAAATGTGCACAGTATTTTAATATTTACACTTTTTGAGTCACCAGCTCCTACTGAGCATGTGCAGGAGTTCACAGCATATACGTATATGCATTTGTGATTGGCTGATGGCTGTCACATGATACAGGGGGAGTGGAAATAGACATAACTTTGCAATTTATTTAAAAAAAATCTACTACTCATTTGAAGTTCAGACCAAGTGCTATTGCATTGTTTTCTTATCATGCATTTGTTGATTATGCAAATCTACTGTGTTGACTGGTCCTTTAAGTGCTATTGGTAGTTTATTGTAGGTTAGGGGGTGTTTTTATTTTTATAGGACTATTAGATTAGGTGTAATTGTTTTTATTTTTGATCATTTTGTTTATTATTTTTTGTAATCTTAGTGTTTTTTATTTTTCGTAATTTAGTGTTTATTATTTTTTGTAATTTTAGATTTTTTAGTAGTGTTAGGTTTTTTTAAATTTGGAATTTAGGTTTTTTAATTGGTAGTTTTTTAAAAAAAATTTATTAAAATAGTAATGTTAGGTTAATTTATAGTTTAAACTTAGTTTTTTTATTTTACAGGTAAGTTTTTATTTATTTTAAGATTTTTAAAGATTTTTTTAAACCTTTTAAAAGGTTTATTTAGGTGTCAGCGATGTCGGGGAGTGGCGGATTAGGGGTTAATAACTTTATTTACTGGCGGCGATGACGGGGAGCGGTGGATTGGGGGTTAATAACTTTTATTAGTGGCGGCGATGCCGGGGAGCGGATGATTAGGGGTTAATAGCTTTTATTAGTGTCGGCGATGTTGGGGAGCTGCAGATTAGGGGTTAATAGCTTTTATTTAGTGTTGGCGATGTTGTGGAGTGGCGGATGAGGGGTGTTTAGACTAGGGGTTTATGTTAGGGTGTTAGGTTTAAATGTAACTTTCTGTCCCCCATAGACATCAATGGGGTTGCGTTACGGAGATCTCCATTCCGCGATCGCATGTGTTAGATTTTTTCTAACACTCTCCCCCCATTGATGTCTATGGGGGAAAGCGTGCACGAGCACGTAAACTCAGCCCTTGGCTTTTGTGCGGTATGGAGCTTAACGCACAGCACAAGGAGGTTTTTCAGTAACTCGTAATGGCAGCGCTATGGAGAGTGAAATAACGCAACTTTTTGGGCGTTATTTTCACACCCTGTTTAACGCAAAACTCGTAATCTAGGTGATAGTTATCTCCTAACTACATAAAATAGCTGGCAGTAGCCCATACGCTTACAAATTCCCTTTCCTTTCCTATAGTGTTTCTTAATAACAAGTATACCTAGGAGAACTACACATTTCTATCTATCCCTAACCAATGCTTATTTAGATTTATGTGCCCTAGACAAACAAAAACCTGGCAGCTACTACTCACCCACCAACCATGCCAATTTTATATAATATCAACCTCATTTATATTTCTTATACATTGTTATAAATGCATTAATTAATGAACACATAGGTATCATATTTAGCCCCCTTTACTACAATAGTGCATACAGAACACGGCTCTAACTTATTCTCAGTAACACACATAATACAAGAGTGTAACCCAGTAGCACACACACAGCAGGAAATCAAGTCTCATATTGCCAGTAACACACACAATGCCTGGGTATAACCCTGTATGCAATAACAGATACATTGCAATAATTAACCCCCATTATTCCAGTAGCATATATAGTGCAGAGATTAAACCCCCATGTTGCCAGTAACAAATATCATGCTTGCAGTTAACCCCTTATTGGCTATTAAAAGAGTACAGGATTTACGCCCATATTGCCAGTAGCACATGTAATGCAGAGACTGAATCCACATATTGCCAGTAACACTCATATTACAGGAATTAAACCCGCTTATTAAGTGGTGGTTGTATCAACCTATAAGTTATCATTTACCTTGTCTGACAGTTTGAATTGTTCTCCAATCAGCAGCCTTGTTTAAAGTATATCTGTCCCAGTCTTGCAAGCAATACACAGACCTCAATTTCAGCTGTCCCACTGCTCTCTGCAAACAGGTAGCCTTCTGGAAGATAGTAATCTCATTATATTTTACCTACCCTGTTATTTCTGATGTGTGTGTTGTTATATGTATTGGTTATTATTTTTATTTTTTTATTTTAAATGCATATTTTATCACTATTATGTCTGTCCATTATGTTAAAAGTTAGTTTAACCAGATCAGGCCCATATATCTTTCTTGTTCTTTGTTTAATGGTTTTATTTCCTTACATGGATACCTCTGTCTTATCACTGTAATTTTGAACTTTCCCTGTGTTTTTGCTTGACTGACCCTTAGCTCAAATGTCCATAGATACACCCTCCCCATTCCTTAACTTTTTTGCAGGCCCATCTGACGCTAATATATCTCTCTTCCTCAGCCTGATTTAAAGTATATCTGCCCCAGTCTTGCAAGCAATACACATACCTCAATGTCAGCTGTCCCACTGCTCTCTGCAAACAGGTAGCCTTCTGGAAGACAGTTTCCCTCCCACCCACAGCTCATTTCCTTATTTCCTCATTTATAGATAGTCTCCTACACAACTTTCATTCTCCTAAAATGACAGCTGCAAACTCTGATCAGCACATCCTTCCATTCACTTAACCCTATAAAATACATACCATCTCTCCCTACAAATAGCTATATATCACACATCAATAGTATATACTTTTATTTATTTTTTTAATTCTTTATTATTTTTGTTTTATTTTCATCTACACACCTCATACCACTAACATGAATCCAAATTTGACCATACTGTTATTCATGATAACCCTTTTCTCACTAGAATTTTGTTCACATCACTACCACCATGGTCTGTTCTGTTGCTGTAACTTATCTGCTGTGTGCTGGTGGAGAGATATAAAAAATAACCCTCCTACTCCCACCTCACAAAATTATAAAGTATCCCATTCACTATATGGCCAAACAAAAATTATGTCCAAATTCCTATTACTTATGTTACTTGCCCTTGCAAATGATGTAGAGTCTAACCCTGGTCCCCCAACAAATTTCATTCCAAGCCTTCCAGCTAAAAAAGGCCTCTTCTTTGTGCACTGTAATATATGCAGCTTACTACCAAAAATCGATGCACTGCAAGCATGATGTTTACAATACAAGCCCAAAATCATTGTGATCTCTGAATCTTGGCTAACCACAAAAATAACGGACTCTGCCATTGCAATACATGGGTATTCATGCCATAGAAATGAAGGAGCAAAGAGAGGAGGCAGCATTGTAATTTATGTTGACAATTCCACAAAGTACACCCCCTTACAAAAATCTAGCTCTCCTGCCACCTTTGATTTCCTTTCTGGCACAATTGAGATCCCGTGCAGTAAATCAATCATTGTTGCAGGAATCTACCCCCCACCTAGCTCCCCACCTAGCTCCCCTGTGCATTCCCTTTCTGACATAGATGTATATGTAAAGAGAAAAGATGGCGCAAAAGGCAGGACTCAAGTGAAAGCGTTTAATGACACAATATATTACACATACATATATGCACTTACAAGATTAAAATGAATTTGCTGCAATTAGGAGGATCATGGGTGGTACAGATCTTATTGCTTCCCACAGCCGGCTTGTTGTAAATGCCGAGCGCTGCTACACTGGATATGACTGGCAGGTAAATCCGGATACCTTGTCAGCAAGTCCTGTGGCTGTTGTGAGTGCAGGATACCGAGACCTCTGTTCCAACCTGAATTGTCAGTTCAATACCCTGACGCGTTTCCCCCGGTCAGCGGCCGGGCTTCTTCAAGAGGGATAAAATGGATCCCTTTCTGACATAGAACAAGATGCCTGATGAAACGGCCGTTAGAGCCGAGAAACGCGTAGCATATTGCTCTATGCTCACCTGTATGAACATTTGTATCACAGCCATTTGTCACAAGAATAAAGACTTTGATTTTATCTTATGGCTCTGACACTTACTCGGTGAGATCAGCATTACCATACACCTGCATTGGAGGAGTTTTTGAGACCGGAGGGAGCCAGCTGGTTAGCTCTGATAGCCAGCCAGTGTCTACAAGCACATAAGTGTGCTCTAACAAATTGTGAGTACCCTGTGTGAAAATTTGTTGCTGTATCAATTTGCTATCACAGATACGAACATTTGGGCGCTTTGTATTTGCAGACTGGGAGTGAGCTGTGACCGGAGGGAGCCAGCTGGGTAGCTCTGATAGCCAGCTCGCAACTACAAGCACATAAGTGTGCTCATTGAAATTGTGAGTAGACTGTGTATAGATCTGTAGCTACTTTAAATCATCATCTGTTACAGATACACACATTTGGGCGCCTCTCTTGTGTTTTCATTTTTTCTGACATAGAACATCTCCTTAGTGAAACCATAGCTCAAAACCCAAAAAGTGAAATTTTGTTTTTTGGAGATTGTAATATTGATTGGCTGAATCCTAAAAATAATAGTTGTTGCTCACTGTTTAAGACTTTGCAGCTAACGCAATTAATCTCCTCCCCAACTCGCATAAACATCAGAAGCCATAATTACACCCTACTCGATTGGATTCTCTCCACTTCTCCTGACCGAATCCAGGAGGCAGGTGTACTGCGTGCGCAAAATAAAGGCTACCAAATCCTCTCCCAAGGTTAAAATCACCAGGTCCTTCAAAAAATTTCATCTTCAATCATTTCTAAATTACATCAAGAACCTCCCCTGGTACAGATTAAACCTAATCCCAGATTTAGACTCTGCAGTTGAATTCATTCAGTCCGAACTCCTACAAGTTTGGAATTTGCATGCCCCGCTGCGTAAGGTGAGAGTAAAAGGAGCACATTTGAATTGGAACACAGCTGACCTCATTCAAATGTACCAGTTTCGGAATTCATTGTGGTCAAAATTCAAGCATACTGGCTCTATGAACGATCACTGTGTATATAGATAATTGCGAAATATATGCACTAAACAGACAAAATTGGCCAAAGCCCAATATTTCTGTGAAAATCTGAACAATAACATAGAAAGTTTTGAAAAGTCATAAATAACTTACAAACTCCACCAATCCACTCCCAACCCTCCACTGTCAAAGTGGACAACCAAACCCTGCAACTTCCCTTAGAAGTAGCAAATGCCTTTAACAATTATTTTGTCAGATGCTCCACCACCCTGATTGACAAACTAATAAATGACACACATCCTGAAACTACAAATGTGGATCAGGCCCCACTAAATCTGCAAAGACCCAATATAGAGAAGTTCAATTTTAGACCTGTACCCATCAATGTCATTAAGAAACACCTTAATAATCTAAAAATGAAAGTCTGGACCTGATCAAATCCCAGCAATGTTGTTGAAGCTCAGTGCGCCGGCAATTGCTAAACCTGTCACAACCCTAATTAACGAATCCTTGGTGTCTAGATACATACCCAAACTTTGGAAGACTGTAAGAGTAGTGCCTATCCATAAAAGTGGTGAGATAACCTTGGTTTCTAACTATCGTCCAATATCATTGCTCCCAGTATTGTCAAAAATCTTAGAAAAATGCGTCCATACGCAATTATGTGAGTATTACCAACAATCTAACTATCTGACCCCTGTTCAATCAGGTTTTCGCCTGAATCACTCCACTACAACTGCCCTCCTAAAAGTCTGCAATGACATCCAAACTGACATGGTACAAGGAAACCTAACAAGCTATTTTCCTTGATTTTGCAAAGGCCTTTGACACAGTAGACCACAACATTCTACTGCTCAAACTAAAAAACTCAGATATTGGTGATCGTCCACTAACCTGGTTTCGATCATATGTATTGGATCGATCACAATATGTCTCCATTTCTGACAGCAACTCCCTCCCTCTCCTAGTCACGTGTGGTGTTCCCCAAGGTTCCATTCTCGGCCCCTTACTATTCACATTATTTATAAATGATCTGCCTAATGTCTGCAAATCCTCAACTGTACACATGTAAGCAGATGACACAGTAATCTATGCAAACAAATCTGATCTGCCGCAGCTTGAAGCAGTGCTCCAAGACCAGTTCACAGAGGTAGAAAAGTGGATCTCAAAAAACAAACTCTTTCTAAACACTGACAAAACTGTCACAATGATCTTTGGAACAGAACCAAAATTACACAAACTACTAAATTCCCATCTATGCATCAAAACAAAATCTAATTGCACACTGACCGCAGTCCACTCTTTCAAATACTTGGGTATGTTGTAAGATCCCAATCTATCTTTTGGCCTCCACATAGGTGCCCTGTACAGAAACAAATCCTGCCTCAGCCCTACAGTAAAGGAAAAGATTGTACAGCAAATGCTGATGCCAATCATTGATTATGGGGATGTAGTATATGCACCTGCACCGCAAACTCACCTTAATAAACTTACTTAGTGATGTCGCGAACCTAAAAAATTGGGTTAGCGAACGGCGAACGCGAACTTCCACAAAAGTTCGCGAACGGGCGAACCGGGCGAACCGGGCGAACCGCCATAGACTTCAATAGGCAGGCGAATTTTAAAACCCACAGGGACTCTTTCTGGCCACAATAGTGATGGAAAAGTTGTTTCAAGGGCACTAACACCTGGACTGTGGCATGCCGGAGGGGGATCCATGGGAAAACTCCAATGGAAAATTACATAGTTGATGCAGAGTCTGGTTTTAATCCATAAAGGGCATAAATCACCTAACATTCCTAAATTGTTTGGAATAACGTGCTTTAAAACATCAGGTATGATGTTGTATCGATCAGGTAGTGTAAGGGTTACGCCCGCTTCACAGTGCGCAGTGTAGGTGATATACCTGCCCTGACCATGCTTTGCAGACCAGGTATCAGTGGTCAGATGGACCCTTGCCCCAACACTGTGTGCCAGACATGCCATTATAGCAGACTTATATGGCTTTGGCGTTGCTTTTTGGTAATTAGAAGGCTGCTAAATGACACTGCGCACCACACGTGTTTTATGCCCAGCAGTGAAAGGGTTAATTAGGGAGCATGTAGGCAGCTTGTAGAGTTAATTTTAGCTTAAGTGTAGTGTAGTAAACAACCCAAAGTATTGATCTAGGCCCATTTTGGTATATTTCATGCCACCATTTCACCGCCAAATGCGATCAAATAAAAAAAAATTGTTCACTTTTCACAAACTTTAGGTTTCTCACAGAAATTATTTACAAACAACTTATGCAATTATGGCATAAATGGTTGTAAATGCTTCTCTGTTATCCCCTTTGTTCAGAAATAGCAGACTTATATGGCTTTGGCGTTGCTTTTTGGTAATTAGAAGGCTGCTAAATGCCACTGCGCACCACACATGTTTTATGCCCAGCAGTGAAGGGGTTAAATAGAGAGCATGTAGGCAGCTTGTAGAGTTAATTTTAGCTTAAGTGTAGTGTAGTAGACAACCCAAAGTATTGATCTAGGCCCATTTTGGTATATTTCATGCCACCATTTCACCGCCAAATGCGATCAAATTTAAAAAAAAATTTTTTTTTCGCAATTTTAGGTTTCTCACTGAAATTATTTACAAACAGCTTGTGCAATTATGGCACAAATGGTTGTAAATGCTTCTCTGGGATCCCCTTTGTTCAGAAATAGCAGACATATATGACTTTGGCGTTGCTTTCTGGTAATTAGAAGGCCGCTAAATGCTGCTGCACATCACACGTGTATTATGGCTAGCAGTGA